>NW_020837949.1:71342004-71692197 GCF_003676395.1 Aethalodelphis obliquidens | reverse complement strand
CACACACACACACACACACACACACACACACACACACACACACACACCATACACATATGCATAAATATATATTTCCCTCATATAATCAAAATGTCAAGAAACTGTCCAAATTCCTTATTTCTTTAAGCTATAATGTGTCCAATATTTCTTTAAATGACTGTGCCATTTGATGCTTTTTTAAAAAGTATGTCAAAACAGAGATATTGCTTTGTTATACATATACTTTGTGTGAACACATTTCATTCATTCAACATAAAATTATTAATCACCTACTGTGGGGTAAGCTATATGTTAGATCTTGTGCATGTGAAGATGGATAAAATACAATCTCTGCTTTTATGCAGATTACAGATTAACAAAGCAGAATGACTAGAAGGTAGATAAATTGAGATATAACAAGTTATAAGTTAGAATAGATCATGAGGATAAGGTAACCAACACAACGGGAAATTGAATGGTTGTCCTAACACTACACCTTGGTTCTTTTACCCAGCAAAGGATGCATTCATTTAAAAACTTTTAAAAATTAATATTAATTTTGCTTTCTCACATCTAAGCCTTTGAAGACCACTCAGGAGCACTCTTCCTGCCTTCCCTGTACAGGTGCCCATATTTTCTTTTCTAACTCAACTCTTTAACTTTTGCCTCTATCAGTTCTCTCCTCCTGAAAGTGAATGGTAAGGGCACAACCAATGGTGAAGGCAGGAATGGGGGCATGATAATCTACTGGGATACAAGCAAATATATCAGACATTACTCTTTTGGCGTAATGACAGAAACTCAACTCAAACTTGATTATTTAGGCAAGGAAAGTGAATGTACTGTCCTTCAACCAAAGTGTAAGGGTGAGGAATATGCCACTCATTGGAGACTACTGCAGCAGGGTTCTCTCACCGTCTCACAGGCCTACTATTGCCACAATGTTCATCTCATTCTTTCAGACAGATTTCCTCCACTCTGTGGAAACAATGGCTACAGCTAGCTTCCAGGCTATTATAATACAGCAAGAGCCCCTTCTATTTTCTTTCATTTGAAAAACTCTTTGGAAAGGTTTTGATTAGCCAGGTGACACCAGGAACAATGAAATGTGATCCGAAGAGTAAGGTCTAAGATGATTGTGGCTCTTGTTCAACCACACAGTGGTGGGAAAGGAAGAAAGAACACATCTGAGAAGAAGGGTAATGAGTGATGGGGCAAACAGAAGCAGCCATACATGCATGCTGGTTTTCAGTGAATGTCTACTGAGTTCCTGCAATGTGCCCAGCACTGCACTGGTGCCACAGTCTAGTAATACAAATAATCTACAAATAAGCCCTCCCAAAGGAGGACAGGAGCAGCTGCCCTGTTCCAGGTGAGTTCCACTCTCAAGCAGCTCTCTGAACATGACCACAGCCAGATCTATCAGCCTGGTATCAGTCAGGAAAACTAAGCCACTGTGTCTCCAAAATAGTCTCTAAATTTCATTTAGAAATTAGGCTTTACACAGATGTTGGAGAGCTGGGGAGGGAAGATCAGAGAGTTGCCATGGAAAACCAAGGACACTAAAGCTGGAAAGTTAGGGAAGTTTTTGAAGACCTCTACCATCTGCAGCAATGATGTTGGTGGTTCTCACATGCTTGCTTGAAAAGCTGCTATGACTCTTCATGCTTACCTAAAGTCTGGCTGTCACCACATCCAGAAAATAATAGCTTTAACTTCTCTTCTGCTTTCCAAACCTCATGCAACTTCCTCTCAAAGGGAAATTCTACCCAGAATGAAATAGGGAAGGGGAGTCTGGGGAATGTAATTTCCCAGACCTTAGAAGGGTGCGATTATGATGCTGAGTTGGCAGCAGACAATCCGTCACAGCATCCTTACCCTGTTTCAGATGTTAGCATGTTGGCCAACGTTCATTGATGACCCATTCCTGCCAGTCACTGTGCTCAGTATTTCATATGTGTTTTCTCACTGAAGCCCTAAAACAACCCCAGTGCTGGTGTGAGATGGAGAGAGTAGGAGGGAGAGAGTGTTTTATTTTCTACATTTTATAGATAAGAAAACCAAAGCCAAGAGAGGGAACTGGCCAATGGTTCTACAGCTGAAGTAACAGTGGAGCTGTGGTTCAAATCCTAATCTCTGACAAGAAAACCCGATTTTTGAACTGCACACACCATTGCCCCACTAATCTACTCCTTCTTTGATGTAATCGTTGGTTATGGCCAAGGGAGCCAAAGCTAGTTTATTTTCCCATGTAGTTTCACTGCAGATGGCACTTCTGATTTCAATGACTGTTGTCATTTGGGGAAATATGTTTAGGGGATGCATAAGGCTTAAAGTCTAAAAGATAGATGGATTCTCCCCCACCAATTGTGAGGGAAACTATATAGACCGTGTACACCATGGATGGATGGGATTCCTTCTCCAAAATTATTCAAGGCAAAAAAAAAAAAGTATTTGCAAATGACTTAGTGATAGGACTAATCCTTTTTAAAATGGGTAATAGTAACTCTTCTGGGAAATTTTAAGAAAACTTTATGTCCTCATGAATTGTAACATAGTATGAAAGTATGATAAGATGAATTGAAAGGTGCTACTGCGATGAAAATGAAAGGCAGTTATAATGGAATATGAGACAAAGAGAGCTTGCCAGAAAAAAATGTACTAGTGGTTAATCAGAACAATTTTTGAAAGGAAGAGAGAAAAATAAGAGAGAGAACAAGAGAGGATGTAACAGAGGTTGATAATATATAAAAGATTCAAGTAAAATATTCTGGTCCTCAGAAAGAAGCAATCAGTAGAGCAAGAGTGTTCAAAGGGCTTAGTGAAGAAGCCTTCAATACCACTCCAGTCCTTCTGTAGGATCTCACACTCCCCATACAATCTCTGCTTGCTAATTTCATTTCTAGGTACTTTGATATTGGGAGTGGGGTATCTTGTATAATAAATATGATCTTTTTTGATTACTGCAAAGATGTATTCTAAAATAAATACATATATCTGAAATTTGCTTTATAAATGCATTTCGGATACATATATAATCAAACTCACAAATTTCCCAAGACCTCACTATAGAAATGATATATTGAAATCTTGGACACAGAAAGCTGAGAGCCAAATACTAGGTCACTATGACAACTCCATCAAGACTCAGAAGCCCCATGGGTGTCATCATGAAATAGCCGTCAGCCTTACCATCCTGTGTTCACAGAGAAAAATGCAGATGTATTTCAGTCCATGTGAAGATGAAAAAAACTGTGTCAAATTTGTGCCACTGGGAGTTAGTGTGCTGTAATTCTGATTTCTCAGCTTGTATGGGGAGGATGTTACAAGGCTGTCCCCATTTGGTATCTGTGATGATTTAAACACCTGATATTAAGAATGGCAGTAAAACTACCCTCTAGTTGCAAGAGAACATAGTTTTATTAATAATTAATAATCAATCTTCCATATTAGGGGGATGGATTCAAGACATGAAATGATTTTTTTAAAAAAAATTCATGAGGCACTAGCAACAAATTGTCTATGATAAAATGATATTTTAACCCTTTTGTCTGGTATTTGCATATCCTAACAATAAGCATCATCAAATGTGAGGTAATTAAACATAGTAATTTGCTAATTCCAAAGACGTTTCATGTCAAATTTTGAGAAGAAATAAGAATGATGTCACTTGTGGAAAGCAAACAGGCTACCTGTAGTGGTTTACAGTCACTCAATTGAACTACTCAGAGTTTTCAATGCTTATGATCTCTAGCTATTCCTAGATATTTTCTCCAAAGTCTTTAAGCTTCTTCCTATTCAACTGGTACAAGCTGCAACATGCCAACCTGTCATCATTCTATCATCCCTCACCACTGAAATTCAAAAGAAAATTCTTGCTGAGGTGGCTTGGAAGGAAACACAAAATTGTAAAATTATTAGTAAATAAGGCCTCTGGCCAGCAGTCAGGTAGCATGCATTCATTGTGAAACTCAATGCAGCCTCAAGGGTCTCTGCTATCTCCTCTTAGGGTGGCTTCTGAACTGTAGCTGGAAAAATGCAAAATATAGATAAGTGGATGGAGTCAAGTGGCATGGGGATTTGGTAAAGCCACTTTTAATTTCTGGAAGTCTGTATGAAAAATAAAACCAAAATCAAAATTCAAAAGTGTTGGGTAGAGTGAACCCAATCTCTAGATATTTGGCTGTACAGACTCAAAAGCCCCAAGCCTTCTGGCCAAGTGCAGTATGATTGGCAGCTCGCAGAGATGTCTGGGATGGAAATAGCAGGCGTGTGGATCACGGCTGAGGTGAGTAAAACAGAAATGTGTAAATCCCTGGAGAAAGAGTGTGGAGAGAGAGAAATGGTATTTTGGCATTCAAGGAACTTTCTGGATTCAGTATATCATATCAAATAAAAGATAATGTGCACTTGGCAATAGAAATAAAACTTTAGGAAGGACTCATTAGGTGAGATCAATCTGATTCCTTTGAAAGAAATTCTGCCTCAGGTTGTAGAGTTGAGTAATTATGAATGTCAAGAAGGAACTTATTTAATTATAAATCAGAATGGGGATGAAACTGAATAGTAGCAAAAGGGAAAATAGGAGCAGCAGTGATTAAATGGTTTCAGAATAGTGTAATAGTACTTAGGCAAGGGTAATAAATTGCTGAAGTGTGAACTTAGTTTACAAACTTGTGACATATGGCCCTGCTGGGTTGATTTCTATTTTATCTAAGTTGGTGTTTTCAACCTGTTCTGTAATAGCCATGTCTCACTGTGTGTGTATTTGCTTTTCTTCTTGTCTTGACATCACATGCTGTACAGACACCACCATTAAAGCGTTTTCATAGTGAAAAAAAAAAGTTCTCACCGGTAAATCATGTACCAGCCAATTCCAAAATGAAAAGAAAAACACATGCAAACACACACCCTTATTCCCATAAAAATTCAGGTTTTAACCTTGAACCTCTGACATGTGGTGACAAAGAATGTAGATGCATAGGAGAGTCAAACAGAATCAGTAGCACCTTATTATCAAGTTCTACGGACCTCTGTTAATTCTTCAATCTGCAACATGGGGTCTACCTACCTATGCTGTAACATCTTTGAAATGAGGAAGTTATGATAGGGTAAGGCTTTATATAGAACAAACTTGAGTCTAGGACATGGGTCCATAACATATTGTGGAGAAGGAAGGAAGGGAGGAAGGAAGGAAGGGAGGGACGGAGGGAGGGAGGGATGGAGGGAGGGAGGGAGGGAGGGAGGAAGGAAGGAAGGAAGGAAGGATCCAGATAATTATGAGTTAGAATAATAGGCTGACAGTAATAAAGATTCCCAAGGTATATATATTCCAGAAAGTGGGAAAATGAGAGAGAGAAGCTCTGAGGAATGATATGGAAGTAAAGGAAGGTAAGCTGCTCCATGATGAGGTACCACAGAAAGTTTCTGCGGTGGCAGTGTTCTGGACCAATTGTGGGACCGTTTTGACAAGGATTTTATACACCAAATAAGGGATGGACATATTTTAAAATTCCATATGGATTATTTTGAACCTAACTGGTCAATTGTATGTTTGCTTCTCATCATACAAGAAAGATGATAGTCAAAGCCAGTATGCTTACCTAGGATTGGGTGTAATTCTCTGATGTCTGGTAAGCTCCTGTTTTCTTCACCTCTTCACAACATGCTAGGTTGGAAAGCAATTAATGGAGAGTATTATTATTACTACAGGGATGACCTTATATTTACTTTTCTTTTTTAAAAGAAGGAAATCACCTGCAAATTTCAGTTCTTAATTTTCAATATAATGCTGTTTGGGCATTTTTTACAATATACCAGTGTGTAGAACCACTATCGATGGTAAAGAACTCTTAAAAAATCAAAAGATACAAAGACCAAAATCCATTAGAAAAATGTGCAGAGAACCTGAATGGACAATTTACAGGGTATGATATGCAAATGACCCTTAAACATGAAAAGATGCTCATATTAAATTTTTGTCCACCAATCCCAATTTTAGTAATCTAACCTAAACATACATTCCTCAAAGTACAAAAATGTATGCTCAAGGGTATTCACTGCAGCATTATTTGTAAAATCAAAATAGTGGAAATGACCTAAATGCTCACACATATGAGAGTGGCTGAATAAACTAGGGTACTTTCATACAATGGAGGACTATCAAGCTATAAAAGGAATGAATATCTCTATTAACTGATATTGAGGGATTCCAAGGATATATGCATTAGACGAAAAAAAGCAAGGGCCCCCAATTTTTTATTACACTCTACCTTTTGTGTGAGAAAAAAGGCCATACATGTGTATGCATATTTCTTTCTTTCTACGTATCTGTTCTATAGACTGAATGTTTGTGTCCCTCCAAAATTCATGTTAAATCCTAACCCCAAATGTGATGGTATTAGGAGATAGACATGTCACATAAAATATACACGTACCTGTAAAGTAGCAGATAGTGCAGTTAAGAACACATTTATCAACTATTCCTAATTTTAAACTCTGTCAATATTTATACTGATCTCTAGGCATTCTCCCATCTCCCATAATTCTGAAATGTTTACTACAACTTCTTCTTTTTCATTTACCAAAAAAATTCCTCATTTCCTCATGATTTTTTTCTTCTCTTACCCCCCTTCTAAATGCCTACAGCTTCATTCACCAGAACTATTTCTGACTGCTCACTGTAAACTTAGTTCACTATGGAATTATTTCAAACCCCAAATTCTTTAAATAGGTTAAAGATTCCCTTTAAAATTTTAGACATGGATTGTCTGTAGTTTTTGCAGTTATAGCACGTTACTTGGGAATTCCCATCTGTATCCAATGTGAAACTGGCCTCATGCCACAGTTATTTTCTTGAGTTTCTTTCCTAAAAGAAAAAAAAAGAAGAGAATTAACCCTAAAAATAGCAATCATATTTCCATACACATCAATGTGAGTGTATTCTTTCTCAATACCTTATCTAGTATTTTTTTCTTTGTATTTATTTATCTAGAGCCCAGCTTGCTAGACAGCTTCACTGGAAACTCATCTAATATGTGGCTACAACTGCAGATCTGCAAAGGGATCAGCATGTGTCAATATCATACAAAAAGTGCAATGTAGTATAATATAAACCAAGAGACAGTTTTGAACGGTATGAATTTCAGGTCTATTTACATAGAAGATATTTATTCTAGGAGACCTAACATTATCCATGAACAGACAAATTCATCCATACAAACATAATCAACCAATGTTGTTGATTATCCTCATGGAAAAGACCAGAGGGCTTAACTGTGATTCTTTTAAACCTTCCAATTCCAACTGAACTCTAATAAAACAGTAGGTCTTCTTACAGATCCCAGAGGTTGATATAAAATTATATGAGTAAGTAAGTATTCAATTACATATTTTCTAATTTTAGGATTTTTCGTATTCTTCCTTTGTTATGGACTTAATATTGTGTCCCCCTCAAGATTCACATGTTGGAGTCCTAACCCCCAATGTGAGGGTATTTGGAGATGGGGCCCTTGGGAGGTAATTGGGATTAGAAGAGGTCATGACGCCATGAGGGTGAAGTCAACATGATGGGATTAGTGCCCTTACAAGAGGACGAAGATCCCTCTCTCTCTCCCCCTCCCTTTTTCTCTCTCAATGTGTGCGCATGCGTGTGTGTGTGTGTGTGTGTGTGTGCGTGCGTGTGCGTGATGTGAGGCCACAGTGAGAAGGCAGCTGTCTGCAAGCCAGGAATAAAGCCTTCACCAGAAAATGACCATGCTGGCTCCTTGATCTTGGACTTACAGCCTGTAGCTTGTCTTTTCATGTTTCAAACAAGGTCTTTCGCAGAAGAAATATTTTTAATTTTGATGAAGTCCAATTTATCAGTGTTTCCTTTTACGAATTGTGCTTTTTGTGTCAAGTCTAAGAATTCACTGGGAAGCCCTATAACTGTGGATTTGTCTTTTTCTCCTTTCAGCTTTGTGAGTTATTCCTACCATATTTTCCAACTCTGTTGTCTAGTTACATACATATTTAAGATTGCTGTGTCTTTGTGGATTGGTCCTTTTATAATTATATAATATCCCTCTCTGTCTCTGGAAATTTCTTTGCTCTGAAGTGTACTGATATTAGTATAGCCACTCCTACTTTTCTTTTTTTTTAATATTTCCATGATATATCTTTTCCCATCCTTTTATTTTCTACCTGCTTATCTCATTATATTCGAAGTGATTTTATTGTTATCAGCATACAGTTGGGTCATATTTTTAATCCAATATGTCAGTCTCCATTGTTTAACTGGCATATTTAGACTATTTACATTTCGTGTTATTATTGATGTGTTAGGGCTTTAGTTTGTCATTTTTTGGGGTTTTTTATTTTTGCTCCTTCTGTTTTTTATTTCTCTGTTTTCTTTTCATGCCCTCCTGTGAGTTACTTGAACATATTTTATAATTCTCTTTTGATCTATCTATAGCATTTTGAATATGCCTCTTTGTATAGATTCCCTGGTATATACATAGGTATAGGTATATGTAACATCACAGTTTACTGATGTTCTCATTTTACCAGCTCAAGTGAAGGATACAAACATTAGTTCCCTTTACTTCTCATTACCCTTACCCACTTATAATTATCTTATTTTCTTTACATATATTTAGAACTGCAACAGTTTTATAATTTTTGCTTTAACCATCAAACATAATTTTGAAAACTCAGGAGAAGAATATAGGCCTACTGTATTTACTGATATTTTTGCTTATTATGTCCTTCCTTCCTGATATAATAAGGTTCCTTCTTATATTGTTTCCTTTCTGTTCAGAGAATTCCTTTAGCTATTCTTTTAGGGTAGGTCCCCTGGGACAAATTCTTTTCATTTTCCTTCCTCTTGATGTCTCCTTCACTTCCGAAACACATATTCATTAGCTGTAGGATTGAGCTGACAATTCAGCACCTGAAAAATACTGTGCCACTTCCTTCTAGTCTCCATGGATTCTGATAAGAAATCTTGTCATTCTAATTATGTTTCTCCTACACATGAGATGTTGTATGTCTATGACTGTCTTCAAGATTTGTCTTTAATTTTCACTTTAATTTTGATGCGCTTTGGCATTGATTTCTTTGGGGCTCATTCAGTGTCCTAATTCGGTAGGTTTACGTCTCTTGCCAAATTTGGGAAGTTTTCAGCCATTATTTCTTTGAGTATTTTTTCAGACCTGCCTTCCTTCTCTCCTTCTAGGACTCCAATGACATGAATATTAGCTCTTTTGTTATAATCTCCCTGGTCCCTGAGGCTCTGTTCATTTATGTTTAGTTTATTTAATCTCAGATAGAATAATTTCAATTTTTTATTTTTTCAATAATTTCAAAGCTATTTGTTTCTTTGTCCACTCCATTCTACCACTGAGCCCATCCACGGGCCTTTAATTTTGCCTATTGTATTTTTCAGTTCTAAAATTTCTATTTGGTTCTTCTTTATATCATCTATTTCTTTGCTGAGACTTTCTAATTTTTTATTTGTTTCACATATATTTTTAGTTGCTCAGTGAAGTATTTTTATGATGACTCTTTTAAGGTATTTGTCAGATAATTCTAACACCTAGGTCATCTTGGTGATTGTCTCTTTTCACTGAGTAGGAGATCTCCCTGGTTCTCATTGTAAGTGACTTTCTGTTGCAACCGGGACATTTTTGTTTTATGTTCTGAGGCTCTGGATCTTAAACTTCTGCTTTAGCTAGCTTTCCCTCAAACTGCTCTGGCAGGGGAAGGGGGAAGCACTATATCATTATTGTTAGGTTGTGGTAGCAGCTTACATTACCCACTTATCCTCCACTGGCACAAGGAGGGAAGCTCCTCATTATTGCTGGAGAAGGGGGGAGGTGTGGTGGTGGCTTAGCTATTTTGAAAGTCTTGACTTTTCACTAGGGATCCTCTGATTCCACCTGAAGGAGGGGAAGGGATGCTTTACTACTTCTGGGTGGGAGACAAAATCCAGTCTCCCTAGTTAGTCTCCACTAACCTGGAGGCTTAGAATGAGGCTTATTATTGGCCAGCAGGGATAAAAGTCCCCGTTCCCTACTTGGCTTTCCCTGACATCACCACAGTGGGGGTGTTGGGGTGTCTCATTAGAACATCACGAAGGCAAATTCTAGGCTTTCCACTCAGCTTGTACAGGTTGAAGTTTAGGGTGATACTACAGAGTTTTATGTGGGGCTTGGTTTGAATAAAATGACTATTATCTAAATGTTTTCTGTCTTGGATCACAGAATTTTAGTGTTTAAAGGAACTTTAAAAATCATACAGTCCAATCCTCTAATTTTATATATGAGGCCCAGAGAAATTAAATATATTGCCTATGATCATAATTTCTAGTTAGCATTAGATATTGGATTAAAACATAATCTTAAAACTCTTTGGAGTCCTACTTCAAGGTTTTTTCTCCTTTACTAGGTACTTTGTACAGCCACATTTAATTCAGGCAATGAACGAATACCATATTAAATATTTCAAAATCATTTTGTATTTTTAGACAACTATGCATTTGTAAATTTAATTGTCCAAATATAAATGTTTCACTTTATCAATGTATGATATTATAGCAAAGTCCTGAAGTTTCTAGAGCTATAATTTCAATAAAAATTGGTGTATTCACATGACCTAATGGTTAGATATTTCTTCTCCTTTCTCCTATAAATTTTTCCAACACTTGCCTTGACATTTGCTCCTAAAATACTTCACTGTTTGAAGTTTAACAGGATATATGCCATTGTAAGAAATGCTATCTTTTCAAAGCTGTGCCTTAAAAGCAGCTCATTTCTCATAGTTCCCAATGGCATATGTCATAATAGAAGAAGATGAGGTATATTTAGAATTTTTGGTATGCTCCTTGGAAGAGGTCTTCGCCTTGGAATAAGAGGAACACGACTGAGGTGTTATCCTTAACACCAGGATTAGAGAATTGGTAACTATCCAAAATGAAGACAAAGACTAAGTCTACCAAATTCCAAAACATTTTTTTGCAGGAGGATCTCCTCAGTTAAAAGTGTCTCTTCAGTCCATGTCTGCTTTTCAGTGTTCGAAATTAGAATGTGAATTTATTTTATTAAGGATAATAAATGAGAATTCTGTCTATGCTTTCAAGAGAGACTCACTGACACCCAATTGGAAACTTGAGATTAAAAACCCTAATATCTGTCTATAGAAAAGACATTTACAACACAAATATTTTAAGGTTTAACATATACTTTTACCTCTTATAAGTAATGAACTGTCTATGTTAAAGACCCAAATTGTGTGCATGATAGAAAAAGTGGGGTGAATAGAAGCAATAAGTTACTGCACTGTGTTTGAGAGAAAAGAGTACACTGGATGTGCAAGTGTAGAAAAATATAAAATGTCACAGGAATATAGTATGAAAATAGGAGCTTATGAGTTATAACAACTAGTGACACATTCATTTGTGCGGATCATATTATTACCTAATATTTCTGTATATATGTGCAATAATTTTGGCCTTCTATTACTTAAGGCTCTGCCACATTTAGCTGATACACAATTTTCATTTTAACACAAAAATCTTCCTTTTAACATTTAAACAATACTTATTGAGTACATAATCACATAATAATTTGTTGTGATATTAATATAATAATTTGTTAAGTATCTGCTATGAACTGGACCAAGTACTAAAAATTGTTTAAACCTAATTATATCTTTATATGTTTGTAGTTCTGTGACATGACATATATTTGCAAATGTGCAAAATTACAATCAAGATTGTGTGATATATGTTGTAAGAGCAATAAACATCATTCTAGTACAGAAGATGAATGATAACTGATTTCTTTTGAACTTCTAAATTCAAGCCCAGGCAACACGTAAAAATACTCCACAGTTAGAAAAGCCCAGGAATCTTGTTTCTAAATTTAAAATCTACCATTGAAGAGAGGATGATTTTCTTAAATTTGCACTTAAGAAAGAAATACAGGCATACAGAGCCAAAAAAAAAGGTTACTTAATGTTAATCTACTTTGATAAAGATTTATATTCCTCTATGAAACCAGATGGTAAAGATTATATATTTTGATATAAAATGGGTAAATATGCCATGATGGAAAGAAAGTATTATGGAGAGAACTTTGATCTATGGAGGTGCTAGAAACAATTAAAGATATGAAAGAAGTAAGTATCACCAGTCCCAGATGGAGTTCCTGTGAATTCGACTAAGTGTTCCAAGACTATTTGACAATTCCTCCAGCAGATGTTTTTAATCTTGGATTGAGAGCCTAAGCATTACCTGGATGCATGAAAAAGGCTACTTTGGAAGTGATGGCAGGAAAGGAATCAGGATTTTGACTCTGGCTCTCCATTTTAATTGGTCTTGGTGACATCAGTATCTGTCAGCCAACACCCACTCTTTGGTGATTATCTCTGTAGGATGCATAAGAAAGAATGTGGGTCAAAAGGACCATTTGTAGACTATGGTAAGAAGGAAATCAAACATGGTTATATAGTCCCTAAAGGTATCCAACAGTAAAGTTTTACACACAACAAGGGAATTAAAAGAAGCGCGGATTAGCTTCCTTCAATAAGGGTAGACTTGGAAGTAGTATGCCATCCTTCTAGATGACAGAGCAGTGGACATCTCATCCTGACATGGCCCAAATATGACAGACAACTTAGAGTTTGAGGGACTACTGGGGAATTATTATCAGAAAAAAAATCTTGGCATAACTGCAAATAGTGAGTTGTCTACTACTGCAAATAGTTGCAAATAGTTGTCTACTACTGCAGCCTGGAGTTTTAGATGCAATGTAAAAGTTCAAGAAAAAAGATGATTTTAGGTTCAATGATGTTTGTTTTGTAGGCAACAAACAGCAAATAAATAGTCATTTACCTCTTTACTATTGGGTAATTTGAAAAGAAGGGTATTTCCAAAGACAGGGGAAATGATCAGTAGACTTTTCATTCATACCATGGAAGTTTTTTGTTAGCACCTTCCAAATCTCATTTGGCAAAAGTCAAATATATTCTCAGCAGAATGCAAATGTGCAAAAATCCAAAAAGGATTTGCTTCCCATGGGCACATGGAAATTTCACAAGGCAAGTGTGAAATTTAAGTGGCAAATTTCAAAACTGTCAAAATTGCTTTCCTTTACTTTTACAGGTAACTAGAGTCATTAAAACCAATTATAAGCTAAGAATTATTTACCAAGAATCTCTCTGTCTCTCTCCCCTCCTTCTCTGTTCCCCCTCCCCAGGCTCTCTCACTGTCTCCTTCTCATTCTCTTTTTTATTCCAGACACTTTCCACTTACAGCCCTAGAGAAATAAATATTTCAGAGAGGAATTCCATGCTTTTTTTGGAGGAAAAATTCCCCAAGAGTTCAGTAACGCTCTATAGAAACAGTTAGTGCTGGGAGGCCTTCCCTGCTATATTTAAAACAATATTATCAGGCACGCCAATTAAAACCTTGTGGGACTGGGTGTGGTGGTGGAAGCAACTTCAGGTCACTACAGTATACAGAGAAAATGTTCAAAGCAAATCTCTAAATGAAAAAATTGAAATTAGGTCTCTTTTCCTCCCATTTTAATAGAAAGGATGGTTCATTCTTATATCCACTCTGCTGTTGATATAACCTTAAAATTTTGGCAACATGTCTCAGAAAAACTGACCACATTCCCGCCTTTTATTCCATGAAAGATGGGGAAATGCTGATTGCTGATCTGGATACGTTTCTGAGGAGATGGAGAGAAGGTTCGTGAACCTTAGCATTATTATAGTTCTCAAGGCAAGACTGTTCCAAGAACAAGTTTGGATAGAGGGAAAGCACAGTGATTTTCCATTTTAGAACACTATTCTCTAGGTTTCTGTATGACTGACCACCCAGAATAATAAAGTATTGTTATAGTATAAATGGTGGCATTCAAGTATTTATGAATCAGTGTAATTTAATAACAGGGCTAGTAAAGTAATTTGATATTAAAGAGAAAGAGAAAAACTATTATATTTCCATAATTATAAGCCACACTTGTTTTCACATTTCTACAATTAGTATTTTTTTAAATTAATTGATGTGTACTTTTGTAGTGAGTTTTTTTTGAAAAGGTGTTAGTAAATCAGTGATGCTTTTTCATGTTATCCTCGATTTGAAAAAGTACATTATTTGCTCTAAAAATGATATTGTTTAATTTTCTGTGGATTTTTATTACTCTGTCTCTCATATCTATAACCAAAAAGACCAAGTGAAAATCAAATGGTAGCTATTACATGATTATATTTGGAAGACTCTCAACTAAAACACACACACACACAATTATGAAGAAGTATGTCATCTTCTTCAAACATCAAAGAGAGCTACCACCCAACACTTCACATTATGAAAGTAGGCCTTGGGCCAGTATGTTAGTTCGTTTGGGCTGTTACAAAAGAATACCATAGACTGGATGGCTCATAAACAAGAAAAATTTATTTCTCACACTTCTGGAGGCTAGAAAGTCTGAGATCAAAGCACTGGCAGATTTGGTGTCTCGTGAGGGCCAGCTTCCTGGTTTACAGAAGGCTGCCTTCTCTCTGTAACCTCACGTGGTGAAAGAGGGTCAGAGAGTTCTCTGAGGCCTCTATTTTCAAGGGCACTAATCTCATTCATGAGGCCTCTGCCCTCATGATCTAATCACCTCCCAGAGACCCCACCGCCAAATACCATCACATTAGGTATCCGAATTTAACATATGAATCTTGGAGGCATGAGAACATTTGGTCTATAGCAGTCAGTGAGAAGTCATATTACTGTTTGGAACCACATATAGTCTAAGTCTAAGGAGTTAAATATCTTCAAACTATGCTGTGTTGTTCCATCCCAAATGTTTCCCTTCTACCCTGATATAAAGGTAGTTGTAGAGAATATTTAAGATAGTATAAGACAGTCACTTATATAGCCCACTAGACAGCTTCTCCACTGAAGCAACATTGAAATCAGAAAGGACAGGTGGGAAGGCGGGAGGGTATGGGATTCATATCTTACTTTTTATAGGACGAAGTTCATCATTATGTATGTGAATTTTCGGCCTTTATAATTTCCTCTCTGAGGGGCTCATATACACAAAGTAAGTCAGTAGTAAACAGCTGCTTAAAGCTGAGTTATCTTCCTATCTGGAATTCTCTCGCTACCCCGTGTAATCCCATGGAATAACACTGTTGGAATAACCAAGTCTATACTTAAGAGATACATCATTTTCTATTTGACCCAACCTTTGCCAGGTACAGTACCTAATTTGGACTAAGTGTAACAAAAATATATTTATATATTTTTTGATTAAAGTCTTAAGTTGGATTTTGATATGCATGGGAGAAAATGGACAAATAAAGCATACTCATTTCTGAAGAGTGTGAGATGATACACTGGACTCTTGAACAAAAGTTCTATGGGTAAGGGGTTGATTGGGGGGGTAGGAAGAAGACATTTGATCTCCCAAGCAGCCTTGGAAAATTATTCATAAAGTCACTCTTCACTGTAAAAAATCTAGTCAATATTTGTTGCTACTCAAAAAGAATTGCAGTTCCTGAAAGCACTGAACTCCTTCTTTTACTTCCTGAACGCTTCTTTTTTTTTTTATTTTTTGAGATCTATAACACTATCCTTATAAATTGGGTAAATCTCAAAAAGTTGGGCTGAAATCTTCTTAATAAAGGGGTGAATTTGGATCAGACTTTAAGTGTTTCAAGGAAGTGTGGAATAAACCACGCTTAAAGATCTTTAGAGTAGGGGAAAAAAGCCTATTGTTCAAACGACTACATGTGGAAAAGGAAAAACATCATAAACACAATTGCTTGAAATAGCTGAACTGCATCCTCAACCATCTTAAATGTAGATAGAAACCAAGAAGTATTGCAAGTAAATATCTTCACCAAGGATGCCAGCATTCTCCCTCTCACATGTGGGTTTTCGAATCAGTTGTGCATAGAAAATACTCAAGCTGAAAGATCTCACTTGGGAGTGGGGAAGAAAGTCGTTGGAAAGAATAGTTTGGGAGGACAGAAAAGATGCTTTCAGTTGGTCCTTCCTTTCAAAAATTCTGTATCTATTTCTTTAATTAAATTACGTACATATAACATCCACCCACATGCACACACAAATAGAAACCTCAAATAAAAGACTTCAGGAGAGTCTATTTGCCATAGACTCATTGTTATCTTTATATATCTTAGATGACCTTTCAATATCTACCTCCTCTCCCTATACTTTTAAGCACAGATTCAGATATAGTTCAGGTCTCTGAACGTTCCCATGGAGATGCAATTCCTCTGCCAGCTAAATCTGAGGCACTTGACAATGGAACACTCCTGACTAAATATTAGTACTCTCATTCTCCTCAATTTGACGACAGATATTTAGTGAGGTAATAACCAGCTCCCAAACATGTACTTAAGCTAGTTGTTTGACTTCCACAAAGATAAAATCTTGAAAATATAAACAGATCTTTAGAACCTGGCCCAGTCTCAAATGAGAAAAGTGTACCTGGCTCTTAATGTTTTTTCTAGCATCTGACAGAAGGGACACGTAAGTCCCGCCATGCCTAAATTATCTTGTCAGGATTTCACACAGACAGTGGAAACTTTTCAACATTGTACCTCATAAAATTGTAACCAGGCTGATAAATCTGTTTATTTTCCCCCAAGTGTGTCCTGGTTTTCATAACACAGACATTTTGTAAGTGTGCTAAGGAATGGCAGCACCCCCATCTGAATCACAGTCTTCATGTCTTCTCTGCCAAGAAACTTGTTTTGTGAATTTTCAACTTCTGTTTTTCCACCACTGAAAGCTAACCATGAGACCTGGTTTGAAGGCAGTTTTGGCAATTTTTTCAAGTGGACTTACTCTGATAGTTGAAAGTGACCTCAGGGAATGATTAATACCTTGTCGGGGTTGATGACATAAATCTGCTCCAGTGTGCCTGATGCAAGTTCTCTCAGAAGTAATGTTACAGCTATATTGCTGTGGAAACTTGGTGACACTGAGCAGACTACACCAGATATAAAATCTTCAAAAAGCATAACTACTTAACTTGGACTTGAATTTATGTTTACTTGACTTGTTACCAATAAAACGCAGTGAACTATTTTCCCTAGAAGTTGCATAACGTGTTGCAATACTATCAAGAAGAAAATCCTTTTCCTTAGAGTTGCAAACGTGCTAACAAAAAGAGAATGAGTGACTTTCTGATGATTTTCATTTCTTGGGTCGCTTAAGCAAGTTTTTCTCTTTGGAGGGAAGGGTGGTACAGTGAAGGTAAGGGGTGGTGGGGCAAAGCAGGTATCAAAAAATCTGTCCTTAAATGTGTGTCTACAAAGGACACTGAAACAAAATAATAGGTTCTGGTCAAAATGCTTGTGGGGGCAATCTTTAACACGGTTGAAAGAATGATTTTATGGGAGCCTCGTATACATAAATCAACTAATAAAAAGTCAATTCAGAGCTCCCACCTCACAGACTAAATAAATTATGAGTTAGGAAACATTTATGTTTATGCTGAAACTACTTGCTTATCGTAGTGGTTAAGAATGTGACCTCCAGAGCCAAGTCATGGGGTCAAAACCCTAAGTGACCACAGGCATGTTAACCTCCCTGTGCCTTACTTTCCTCAACTGTAAAGTGAAGATACCAATAGTACTTACTTTCATAGGGTTATAATGAAGATTAAATAACTTAGTTTTTTAAATAAAATGTGGAAGAGTAGCTAGCAAATGTTCAATAATAATTATTTTAGATTTATATGAGTGGTTTTATCAACATCAAATGTGAACTGAGTGTGAATATACTCATGTGGTGAGTGTTGAATTTACATAGCTGATTTCACACTTGACTGTTCAAAGACTAGTCTCACTATTCTGCCATGGTATATGTATACATGTGGTTAAACTTTCAGCCAATGAGGTGCAAGAGCCCTAATAGGGTGGGGATTAGAAATTTTGAGATGGAAGAGATTTTAGTTGTAATCCAATCTGATTTTCCAGGGTAGGAAGCCAAGGTCCACAGGAATTAAGTGTCTTTCCCAAGGAAACATAAATTATTGTCAGAGCTAAGCCTTGAATTCAGGTCTCTGACTTTGTGCACATGTAGAAAACTGAAATAGACAGTTCACAATTTTTTTGATAGTGTGTTTCAGTCATTGTTATGTAACGATAACTTAGATACTAATTAGTATGGGAATAATTATATAATTAAATCTTTTGATTCCTGTCAAAGACTCACCATTAAATATGACTGATATTTAATAATCGAAATGAAATGATTAACATTTTAAATACTTATTTAAAATAGAAAAAACCTGACATATTCATACTGTAAATACTGCTAGTATAAAGTGTAATATACAGTACAAGGCATAGACAGCATATAAAAATACAACTATGTATGCTGAAGAAGAGAAAAAAATACTTTCACTTTTCATCATGCTGATGACATGTTTTCTCTTTTAGTGCTTATAATGATCTCACAAGTAGTTGTTACTGAACTTATTTTATGAATAAGCAAACTGAGGATCAAGGTTATTTAGGTAGTTTTGCCCAGGATTAGACAATTAGTGAGTAGCCCAAATGAAGTCAAAGCCAGATCTCTGGCACCAAACCCCACACTATTTCCAACATACTGGATGAGTTTATTCCATATGTATCTACTCAGTCTTTGCTTTGCCTTCTGAAAATATAAAAGTGTCTTGGAGAAGATTTCCTTGCATAGCCCAAACCGTTTCTAAACAGTAAGTGAAGTTCAACTGGATGATTTCCTTTTTTGCTCAAATTTCTTTACACAAGCAAAGGCTTCAAAATCCTTGCTACTCAAGGATTGAGTAGTAGTAGTTTGAGGCCCCACAGGATGGGCATGACCCAGGAGCTTAGAAATACAGATTCTCAGCTCCCAGTCCAGACCTACTGAATTAGAATCTGCATTGTAACAAGCTCCCAGATGTTTACAGGCACACTGAACTTTAAAAGCACCAGTCTCAACCACTATACACTTTAAAAAATGCTGCTCAAATACCCATTATTGGTGTTCATAATGGTGGCTACAGAACTGGTGTTTTACAAACTAAAGAGCACTTATTTTTTAACTCAAAGGTTAAATCAGTATGTACCCCCTTTACAATTTCTTTCCTCCTCAGTTTACCGCAAGCTCTGCACAGCAATTAGAAAGTGTCAATTAAGGAAGTCAGAGGACTTAATATATCTTTGAAAACAATTAAAGGAATTATCAGATCACTGGGGCTTTTACAAGGATTCCAAAACATCTTCCAGGGAACTGAGGAGATAGGAATAATGGAGCACTGAAACACCATCAATCACCTTAACTGCTAACATTTACCAAAACTGAGAGGAAATTTCACACACATCATTGTCTTAATGTTTCAGACAGTGGGGAGAAATGTTAATATAACTGAATAATCCAGAAATTGAGGTATATGACAGACCTTAAAAGCAATGTATTTCAATTAGGAAAGTGTCTTTTTAAAATTGCTGCTTGAATCAAATGTTTTACAGGTCATATAGTTTGCTTTTCACAGTATTTCTATGAGCTAAACTTGTTTTTCTCATATTTCAATAGAAAAATGAAGACCAAAGAAGTTGAGAAAATTAATAATACTCTGAGTAGCTATTACAACATTTTAATCTGGCTGTCTGCAAGCTAATGCTTTTTTCTGTTTTAATGAATTTAGTTCAGAGGGGTTTTTTAATAAAGCATTTGATTACAACATTTTTTTACACTCAATATATTTGAAGCCTGCCACATTACCCGATAGAAATGATTTTAGCTATTATTCTGATCACTCAGTTTACAATCTGATAATGCATTTGAGTATTCCATACCCTGATGACTAAATATACTGCAGAAAGGTAGTGCTGAATTACAAGTATATGGATATACCATATTCTATGATAGGTACCCTTCCAAAATATTTTCTGTGATAAACTTGTCTTTCCTTCCTGTTTTAGGTGTTATCTATCTTTTACAATTAGTGACTTTCATTTATGCTTCTGTTGACCTTAAATAAGTAGACTGCCAGATATTGCTTCAGCAAAGACGGGTTTATTAGACATCAGAAGAGAATTGCAATTTGGGGTCTTGCAACACATGGTGAGTCACGTGCAAGTCCCCCTACAGCAAGGGAAGAAGAATGCTTTTATAGAGGGAAAAAGGAAGTTGGGAGGGCTATAGTAAACATAGAGTCCATGGCTTTTCATTGGCTGAGTCCTTGCCAGGAAAAAAGACAAGTCTCTTTTTCCTACTGGGCTCTGCTATCGTGGTACGGCATGAGAGTTCCCCTTTCTGGTCTCCCAAGTCTATTTAATTGAAGTTTCTGTTTAATAATTTTTAACACTTCTTTCCCTTTTATATTTTGCATGATTTCATCACAGAATTTATCTGATTTAAAAGAAAATGGAGATAGAGTGACAGTTCCTCAAATCACCCTGGTCGCTCCTATGTCTCTCTGTAATTCACGCAGACTAAATGTTATTGGAACCAAACTTAACACTGTTAACTATGGCTCAGCCATTTTCTGTTCAAACTGGGCATAAACTACCAATGCAGCTGGGAATCCCACAGGACTTTTGGAGGCAGATTATTTTTCTCTATTCTGTGGCTCTAAAGGTCTCATGCTGGTGCTGTGTGGAATTAATGGGGAAATGCATAAGAGAAGGCAAGCCTGTCATGCACTTTCCATAAAAATGTAGAACAACGAGTTACTACGTATGTTGTATTTCATTTGTGGCATAAAAATAAAATAATAGTGGTTGGTAACTACAATATATATGTTTATACTTATGTTGGTTGAGATTTCTATGAATAAATATTTTTAAATTCCTTGGTAAGATATAATTTGGGGAACAAGTGGGAAATAATAAAAACATACACTTTAAAAAATAACATTTCTTTTCCTCTGTCGTTAGCAACTTACTCACCATACGCCAAAGGGAAAAAGAATATTGTCCAAGCTTTCAGAGAGAAGTTCCTAAATAATTATGGCTGTGTTCTACCATACCATAGCAATTTTCAATAAATTTTTATGAGAAAATTTAAGAGATTATACAAATGCGTGATTTAATCTTCAAAACTGATTCCAAGTGTGATTTGAAAGAAATTTAAGAATGGCGAAATGAGTAAGATAACTTATAGGAAGATAAGCAGAATAATCAGAAAATGGAAGGAGAAGAGGGAGAATTAGGGTCATCAGGAGAAGCCCTCTTTGAATGACATTTACATAAACACTTGAGGGATGAGGAGTCTGCCACGCGGAACAGGGGTTGGGGTATTTGATGGAAGGATGAGAGAGTACAGAAAGAGAAAACAAGGGGCCTGGTCCTGAGTCTAGAGGATCTCTGACACTTAAAGTCTGGTTCAAGAGATAACTTGAAAAGTAGAAAAGTAATGAGAACACAGAGTGGTATGAGGAAAATATGGAGACCTGTTGACAAAGAAAATAAGATTGTAAAATCCCACTAAGAGATCATTTAAGGTAAGGTTGTGTCTCTTAGAATTTGAACATGGAGTAGTGGGGGATATGAATGCAGAATCCAGAGGAAGACGATGGACAAGTGTCAAGTAAGAAGGTAGACACTATAGGGGTAGACAACACTTTTGTGATTTATAAAAAGCGCATTTGGTGGGTGCGAGAATTGGGGAAAGTAGTACTGGTAGAAAACAGAACATTCACTGGAAGAGGGTATGGAATAAGAGGGTTTATGAGTTATTTTTATTTTGAGTTTACTTTTCCAACTTTATTCTTTTTCAGAACAAAATTGTTTTGATTATTTAGGGGTCCCTTGAGATTCCATAGGAATTTTAGGATAGGGTTTTCTATTTTTGCCAAAAATGTCATTGGGATTTTGATACAGATTGCACTGAATCCATAGATCGCTTTGGGTAATACTGTCATCTTAACAATATTAAGTCCTAGCACCGTTTGTTGAAAAGAGTGAGTTTATCTTTAGTAAGAATTTTAAACTATGTTTGAATGTTAATTCATTCATTCAATCAAACTCTCCTAATTTATCAAATATTTATTAAGTAACTACTAAGTGGCAGGCATTATTTTAAGTGATGGCAATTAGAACCAAGACAATTCAGCCAAGTTTGGTGACCTGTTAGGACGGTATTGAAATAACCAAGATTGTAGGTCAGATCACACTGGCAGCAGTGGAAGAGGTGAGAAGTGATTAGATTCTGAAACTCTTGAATATAAAGAAGACTTGCTGATAGATGAGAGGTGGAGTATGAAAGAATGAGGGGAACCAAGGTTGACCCCAAATCTTTTAGCCTGTTAAACTGGTAAGAAGGAGTTCCCTCAAGTAAGATGAGGATGCTCTCAGTGGACATGATTTTTGAGGAAAGATCATCAATATGGGGAAAAGATACCAGTTATATATGAGAAACACAGGAGATGGAGAATTGAAGGAAAGGTGCTATATATACATGGTGGGATAGTAAGAGAGTGAGCTTGCTCTAAAACATTGTGACTGTGTACCCATTTGAGGCTGTGGTTATGAATTGATAAGTGATACCGCCTTGCCCGTGTATGATCATTTCCATCACTGTCCAGCTATGCACATTCAGTAAAGCAGAATATGGATGTTTGGGCTCATCTAGGACCGGATTGTGAATAGTCAAGTGTAACAGAGGGAGAAAAAGGCAGTGAGCTGAGGAAATTTTCCAATGAGGGTCTGTAATGATGAGCTATAACAGGGAAGTGAGGAGAACCAAAATATCAACAACACATTCATTTGATAATCATTAATACATGTGAGCCTATTACCAAAGATTAGCTTTGACAAATGTGCACACAAATAAGCATATTTATAAAGTTTCTGGTAATATCTGTGTCTAAATTGGTAAGCCTAGATATTATTATGGAAGGCAACTGTAAAATCAAATATACTTGCAAAGTTCAAGCTCATTTTCATTTATTCTTAGTGATGAGTGGACTTAATAGGAACTTCCTACAGAAATAAATTGTCATCAAGTATAAATAGAACATAATTTTTGCATTTGTGAATGGTTCTTTGCTAATATTTAGTCCTTTCATTCTCACATGTAGACTTAATTTAGTGATTAATTGAAATGTGTGAGAAAAATAAATAAAGTATATCATAAAGGAAAAAAAATGTATGAGGACAGCATGTGTTGCCTTGGCAGCTCTGTAGGATTTACATGCTACTTCTAGACAGCTGTATCAAATGTGGATTTAATCAGAACTCCTTATCCTCTGCTTCCAAGAAAATGCTATAGGAAATTAGGCTTTCCTAGTTTCAGGGTTTGTTTGGCAGAAAGAATTAGGCTTTTTATTTTGTTGAAGAATTAGGCTTCAACATTTCATTGTATGAGGCCTTTCCCTAAGTCGGTTACCTAAGTGACACAGCTAAATCTAATGAGTTATAGTCATCAGACAGAGAGCAAACAGGTCTTATAACTTCCTCAAGACTAGATAGAAAGCATGATGGGTAAGTCTGGATAAAGACACATTTCCCATAATCGTTAAAACTTTACCAAAAGCAGATTATGAAGATCTAGATACTAGTTCACTTCTCTCCTAGGATAGTTAGTACTAATTCATTAAATCAAGGAAAAGATTACCATCATATAATTGGTAATTCTATGGAATAGATTAGGTTTGTGTCAAATTTCCCAACATCTTATCTGGTTCCAAGTCTGTAATGCCATGAGTTCTCCTCTGTTCATGCAAGAAATATCATGGAGTATAAGTATGATAAGAAACATACTTTCTTTAAATATTTTTGCTTAATATGGAGGTATTAGACTGGTTCTTTATTTTGGAAGCAGTCAACTAACACCATTCTTGGGCATCAAGCATATTTAAGGAAGGGGGATATTTGGGTTTAAATAATTAAATTCAGGTTGTGGACTTTCAATAATATCTGTGTGTGGAGATCAAGCCATTCTCCATACAGAAAGCAAGTATAAAATTGGATAAAATAGTAAAAGAAAAAGAATTATTTCAAGTATCTCAGGATATTTCAAAGTGACCAAAGACATACAACAAAATGAGATGTGTATGCTCTTGAAAAATTGCTACTACACTGGGGAAAACCAATAGCAATTCTCTGGCCTTTTGCCTGGGTATGCTTCCAATCTCACCCCACTCAAATACTCCAGCTCAAGTGTTAATATCTGAAGCTTTGTAAGTGATGAGTGATGGTTGATTCAGTTCAAGGTTGACAGCAAAAATCATCAGTTTTACTGGAAAAACTGGTGGACTCATTCAAGAGCAGGGATAAAAGGTTAGTAAACAAAACTGCGCTCCCCTAGTATGGGCAATGAACAACTAGAATTTGAAATAAAAACACAATTCCATTTACATTAGCACCAAAAATACTTATGTATGTATCTAAAAACTTATATACAGGATCTATATGAGAAAAGCTAGAAAACCTGATGGAATAAATCAAAGAAAATCTAAATAAATGGAGAAATATTCTATACAGTGAGTCCCCTACATATGAACGAGTTCCATTCCGAGAGCGCATTCCTAAGTCCAGTTTGTTCGTAAGTCCAACAAAGTTAGCCTATGTACCCAACTAACACGATCGGCTATATAGTACTATACTGTAATAGGTGTATAATAGTTTTCACACAAATAATACATAAAAAACAAACACAAAAAATAAAGAAAACATTTTAAATCTTAGAGTACAGAACCTTGAAAAGTATAGTAGTACCAGCTACATCACTGCTGCTTTTACATTTGCTTCCAGATATTCGGGGCTTGAAATAAAGGTACTGTACTACTGTACTCTATACAGTACTGTACAGTAAAGTACACAAAAGCACAACCACTTGTAGAGAATGCACACGTGTGACAATGCATGCCAGACACATGAAGTAACTTAGGTGATTCAACATGTGAACACATGTTCGCATCTTTGAGAGTTCACACCTTGATGGTTTGTACGTAGGGGACTTAATGTATTTATGAATAGGCTCACTGTTAAGATGCCAATTCTTCCCAGATTGATCTATAGATTCAATGCAATCCCAATCAAAATCCCAACCAGTTACTTTGTGGTTACCAACAAACTCATTTTAAAGTTTATATGGAAAGGCAACAGACCCAGAATAGCTAACACAATACTGCAGGACAAAGTCAGAGGACTGACACTACCCACTTCAAGAACTATTATATAAAAAACCCCAAACAGAGCTACCATGTGATTCTGCAATCCCACCCCTGGGCATATATCCAGAGAAAACCATATTCAAAAAGATACATGAGGGTTTCCCTGGTGGCACAGTGGTTGGGGGTCCGCCTGCCAATGCAGGGGACATGGGTTCATGCCCCGGTCCGGGAGGATCCCACATGCCACGGAGCGGCTGGGCCCGTGAGCCATGGCTGCCGAGCCTGCGCGTCCAGAGCCTGTGCTCCACAGTGGGAGAGGCCACAGCAGTGAGAGGCCCGTGTATTGCAAAAAAAAAAAAAAAAAAAGATACATGCACCCCCATGTTCACTGCAGCACTATTTACAACAGCCAAGACATGGAAGCAACATAAATGTCCACCCACAGAGGAATGGATAAAGAAGATGTGGCACATATATCCAATGGAATATTACTCAGCCATAAAAAGAATGAAATAATGCCATTTGCAGCAACATGGATGGACCTAGAGATTATCATCCTAAGTAAGCCAGACAAAGACAAATTTCATATAATACCGCTTATATGTGGAATCTAAAAAAATGATACAAATGAATTTATATACAAAACAGAAATAGACCCACAGACAGAAAACAAACTTATGGTTACCGAAGAGGAAAGTGGGGAGAGATAAATTAGGAGTTTGGGATTAACATAAACACACTACTGTATATAAAACAGATAACCAGCAAGGACCTATAATGTATAGCACAGGGAACTACGCTCAGTGTTTTGTAATAACCTTTAAGGGAAAAGAATCTAAAAAGATACATACATACATATACATATATACATAGTGTGTGTGTGTGTGTGTGTGTGTGTATGTAACTGAATCACTTTGCTGTACACCTGAAACTAACACAATATTGTAAATCAACTATATAGTTCAATAAAAAATCAATCAATCAATACTATTATAAAGCTACAGTAGACAAGGCAATGTCATATTTGGGAAAGACTAGACAAATAGATCAATGGGAAGGGTAGAAAGCAAAGAAATAGACACACACAAATATAGTCAGCTAATCTTTGACAAAGGAGCAAAGGCAATTCCAAGAAAAGATAGTCTTTTCAACAAATGGTGCTGGAACAGTTGGACAACCATATTAAAAAATCTAGAAACATACATCTTTTGAAAAAATTGACTCAAATGGATCTTAAACTGAAATATAAAATGCAAGCTATAAAAGTTCCGGAAGATAAGACACGACAAAAATCTAGGTGACCATGGGTTTGGGGATGAGTTTTAGATAGAACACAAAAAGCACTATCTATGGAAGAAACATTTTATAACTTGATTTTCTTAAAGTTAAAAACTTTTGCTCACTGTTAAGAGATGAGTCACAGACTGAGAGAAATCATTTGCAAAATATATGTTAGATACAGGACTTGAGTCCAAAATATAAAGAACTCTTAAAACCCAACGATATATATATAAACAACCAACCCAGTTAAAGGTGGGCAAAATATCAAAGACACTTCAGCAAAGAAGGCATATAAGTATATGAAAAGATGTTCCACAGCATATGTCACTAAAAACCTACAAACTTAAGTAACAATGAGATGCTACTACACATCTATCGGGATGGTAAAAATCCAGAACACTTACAATACCAAATGCTAGTGAGGATGCTGAGCAACAGGAACACTCATTCATTGCTGGTGGAAATACAAAATGGTACAACTACTTTGGAAGACACTTTGGCAGTTTCTTACAAAGCTAAACATAGTCTTTCCATATGATCCAACAATTGTGCTCTTACATATTTAGCCAGTTGAGTTGAAAATTTATGTCCACACAAACACCTGTACATGAATGTTTATAGCAATTTTATTCATAGTTACCCCAAACTGAAAGCAACGAAGATGTTCTACAATAGTTGAATGGATAAACAGACTGTAGTGCATGCATAAATAGAATATTACTTAGCAATAAAAAGAAATGAGCTATCAAGCAATGAAAAGATACATAGTAATTTCAAATGCATACTGCTGAGTGAAAGAAGCCAATCTAAAAATGCTACATACTGTATGATTTCAATTAAATGATATTTTGGAAAAGACTAAGTTATATAGACAGTTTTTACTGTCTTTTTAAAAAAAACATGACCAGTGTTACAGATTTTTTTAAATCAGTGGCAGTCAACAGTCCACAGGGAGGGAGGACAGGGATGAACAGGTAAAGCACAAGTGATTTTTAGAGTGGTTAAATTATCCTGTATAAAACTCTAATGGCAAATATACGTTATTATGAATTTGCAAACTCCACAGAACTTTACAATACAAAGAGAGATCTTAAAGTAAACTATGGACTTTAGCTAATAATAATATGTCAGTATTTGCTCTTAATTATAACCAATGGATGATACTAATGCAAGATGTTGATAATCAGGGAAACTGTGCGTGGGGATTGTTTTGAGGAATTGGGGTTGGGTGTATGGAATTCTTTGTACTATCTACTCAATTTTTCTGTAAATCCAAAACAGTACTTAAAAATGAAATCTATTTATTATTTATAAAAGCCCAATAACCATCAGAAAAATAAAACAGAATCCAGTAACTACCACATATAATTTATCATGCCAATTTGCAAGCAAAATTACCAGACATGTAAATAACAGTATAGTGTGACTCACACTTGGAGAAAAAATAAAAAGCCATCAATAGAAGTTGACTTTGAGTGGGCACAATATTGGATTTAGTAGACAAAAAACTTCAAAAAAGGAATTATAAGTATGTTCATAGAATTAAGAACATATATCCAAAGTATTAAAGGAACAATGAGTCAACAAATAGAGAATCTTCATTAAGAATTGGAAAGTATTAAAAACAGCCCAATGGAAAATTCAGAGCTGAAAAGTAAATAAATTAATGGAAAATTCATTCAATGGGCTCAATAGAAGATTGGAAATATCAGAAGGAAGAATCAGTGAATCTGAAAGTAGACTAACAGACATTATTCAATGCAATAGGATAGAAAAAGGTTTTAAAAATGAGTAATGCTGGGCTTCCCTGGTGGCGCAGTGGTTGAGAGTCCGCCTGCCAAAGCAGGGGACACGGGTTTGTGCCCCGGTCCGGGAAGATCCCACATGCCGCGGAGCGGCTGGGCCCGTGAGCCATGGCCGCTGAGCCTGTGCGTCCGGAGCCTGTGCTCCGCAACGGGAGAGGCCCGTGTACCGCAAAAAAAAAAAAAAAAAAAAAAAAAATGAGTAATGCTTCAGAGATCTGTGGGACAGTATCAGTCTTTCTAAAACATGTGTAATTGGTTTACAGGAAGAGAGGCTGAGAGAGAAAAGGGAATAAAAACTATGTGGAAAAAGGAATGACCCCCAAATTCCCAAATCTGGTGAAAAACATTAACTTGTTGCTGTTAATAATTTTTCTTTGTCTTTAACTTCTGTCAATTTGATTACTATGTGTCTCAGCGTGTTTCTCCTTGGGTTTATCCTGCCTGGGACTCTCTGCACTTCCTGGACATAGGTGGCTATTTCCTTTCCCATGTTAGGAAAGTTTACAACTATAATCTCTTCAAATATTTTCTCGGGTCCTTTGTTTCTCTCTTCTCCTTCTGTGACCCCTATAATGCAAATGCTGGTGGCGTTTAATGTTGTCCCAGAGGTCTCTTAGGCTGTCTTCATTTCTTTTCATTCGTTTTTCTGTATTCTGTTCTGTGGCAGTGAATTCCACCATTCTGTCTTCCAGGTCACTTATCCGTTCTTCTGCCTCAGTTATCCTGCTATTGATTCCTTCTAGTGTATTTTTCATTTCAGTTATTGTATTGTTCATCTCTTTGTTTGTTCTTTAATTCTTCTAGGCCTTTGTTAAACAGTTCTTGCATCTTCTCGATCTTTGCCTCCATCATTTTTCTGAGGTCCTGGATCATCTTCACTATCATTATTCTGAATTCTTTTTCTGGAAGGTTGCCTATCTCCACTTCATTTAGTTGTTTTTCTGGGGTCTTATCTTGTTCCTTCATCTGGTATATAGCCCTCTGCCTTTTCATCTTGTCTATCATTTCTGTGAGTATGGTTTTTGTCCCACAGGCTGCAGGACTGTAGTTCTTGCTTCTGCTGTCTGCCCTCTGGTGGATGAGGCTATCTAAGAGGCCTGTGCAAGCTTCCTGATGGGAGGGACTGGTGGTGGGTAGAGCTAGGTGTTGCTCTGGTGGGCAGAGTTCAGTGCAACTTTAATCGGCTTGTCTGCTGATGGGAGGGGCTGAGTTCCCTCCCTGTTGGTTGTTTGGCCTGAGGCAACCCAACACTGGATCCTACAGGCCCTTTGGTGGGGCTAATGGAGGACTCCAGGAGGGCTCACACCAAGGACTGCCTCCCACAACTTCTGCTGCCTGTGTCCTTGTCCCCACGGTGAGCCACAGATGCCCCCCGCCTCTGCAGGAGACCCTTCAACACTAGCAGGTAGGTCTGGTTCAGCCTCCTATGGGGTCACTTACCCCTGGATCCTGGTGCACACACTACTTTGTGTGTGCCCTCCAAGAGTGGAGTCTCTGTTTCCTCCAGACCTGTCGAAGTCCTGCAATCAAATACCGCTGGCATTCAAAGTCTGATTCTCTAGGAATTCCTCCTTCCATTGCCGGACCCCAGGTTGGGAAGCCTGATGTGGGGCTCAGGACCTTTACTCAAGTGGTGGACTTCTGTGGTGTAAGTGTTCTCCAGTTTGTGAGTCACCCACCCAGCGGTTATGGGATTTGATTTTATTGTGATTGTGCCCCTCCTACCGTCTCATTGTGGCTTCTCCTTTGTCTTTGGATGTGGGGTATCTTTTTTTGGTGAGTTCCAGTGTCTTCCTGTCAATGATTGTTCAGCAGTTAGTGGTGATTCCAGTGCTATTACGAGAAGGAGTGAGCACATGTCCTTCTACTCTGCCATCTTGAACCAATCTCTCTCTCCTGGAAATCTTAAACTTAGATAATCTTTTCATCATCTTTAGACCAGCACCGTGCCTCCTAAGTGAATGGCCTACTTCCTTGTGTCTTTCACACAGTTGAATACAAATCCAGTCACCAATTCTATTAGCATGACAGCATCAGCATTTCAACATTTATTTGTACGATCAAAGGCTCAAATTGGAAGAACTGCAGGTTCCATATGAAACTAATATCCCTGGAGCTGCTGGAAAGATCTGATCCAATTATAACAGAAGTCAAATTCCCAGGATTTTCACAGTAGCTAGATTGTCCTTCAAGTCAGGAGCCAAATACAACCCTCTTGCTTTGGCAACACCATCACTTGGACTGTCTGTCTTTTGCTTTGAGACAGCATGGACTATTGAACTGCCTGAAGATCTGGGGACTGCACGTGTGAAATAGTTTTAGTAGCACTTATGGGTATTGGGACTGCGGAAAAGATTCAGTATTTAAAACTGGAAAGCACTGTAGTTTAACCCCGAACAATTCATATTCCAGCTGCTTTCTGTAATGTTGAGTAAGTCATGCAAACAAAAAGATAGTCTATATATTCAGCATTATTATTCTGAATGCAATGGGGCAACGAAAAGTGATTACTCACCACAGACCAACTGATCTTTTGCATCGCTGGTGGGGGGAACGAGAGAATGCCTTTCTGGGGAACAAATTGTGTGTCATGAAAAATAATATATATTTGATAGATGTATTATTTTCATAAAACAAGAATTTCAAATTCTGTCAAAATAGGGTGAGAAAGAACTATATATTAAAACCACTGAGAAACATTCTTGAAAGATTCAGATACTGAGTTTAGACAGAGAAACAATGATTTCCACTTTCATTTCTTCCACTGCCTCTGCAAGAATCTTTACTTTGTAGAAATACAGCCTCTTCCCTTTAGGTTCTCCTCTGTGACCAAAGATAACTGAGACTTTTCTGACTTACGGTATAAATCATATGCCTTGCTTTGTCTACCTTAAAGTGCACTATATTACACCTATGAAATGTTTTCTTAGTTTAATTTGAGAGAAATAGGAAGAAGAAATCAGAGAATTAAGCTTACATTCACAGTCAGAGAACTTAAGAGTCACCTGGGTCCCAGAAGTCCCAGAAAGGGGTTGACTAGGATATGTAGGGAATCATTTTGTCCTTTGAAAAATATTCATTTTTCATAATTAGAAGCCATAGAGATAAACTAAAGGAAGCTAGCACCCTGAGAAATATAGGAGGCATCTTGGTATGTGTGTGTTATTTTTGTACCAAGTCCTCACTGGTCAAATCACACTGCTCAGAAAAAGTGAGATTTTTGAAGTTATAAGGTCCCAGAATGTAAACTTAGGTTATTATATTCCTGCCATGTTTAATTTTGACCAAGACATATTTTCCTTACTTCCTTTCTCCACTCATCTTCCGTTTTCTACCAATAGGATCCTAGTTTTTATATGACAACAGCCCTCTTCCCCAGCCAAAATTAAAGAAAGGAAGGAGAGATTAGGTGGAGGAGGTCAACATAGGAAAGGAGAAAATACAGGCACAGGAGATGGAGGTTCCCTTTGACAAATGTGGTCTAATTGTTGGCTTCCAGTGTAGCCTAAAGAGGCTGGGACATGAATCAAAAGGCTGGAAGACTTACTCCAGGATGCCACCAGCATTCTGGAATTTATAATTTTTAGGAATGCCTTCAGCTGGAAAATTCTATTATCTTATTATTCAATCTCTTTATATTACTCACTTTTTTCTCATCCTTCATTTTTTATTGAGGATCTGAAATACGGTTACTTTAAGCAAACATCTCTACTTTACATTAGTTTCAGGCCACTAACTTATTATTCCTTGGATTCAGAAATGATTACAGAAAAGGTTTTTATTTTTCCATGGACACAACATTCACTCATTCAGTTTCTCATTAATTCAGAAAGCATGCTTTGCTTACTATACATAAGGCAGTATAGGATACAAAGATGAATAAAATCCAGACTCAATCTTTAAGTAGCTCTGACCCTGGTGACAGAGTCAGGGGAAAAAAAAAAAGAAACAAATAAACAAACAAAAAAAACAAGCAAGCAAAACCATTGTGATAATCAGTGGTGTGCTAGTAAAGTTAACCGTCCTGCTCTTTAGGGGGCAGGGGGAAGAGGCAATCACCAGTCTGTGGAGTTTGCCGATTTCCATGGTGTAAATACTCCCACCATGATCAATTTCAAGATACCAGAGTGATATCACTGAATATAGAAATGGGAAGAGATGCATACAACTGGTTCTTACCAGCTGGTTCCAGCACACCCCTGAATCAGAGAAGAGGTGTTCCATAATACTACAGGTTCCAAATATAAGTAGAAGACAGATATCTGACTCTGTGATAGGTCAGGGAAAGACTGCAAAACATGGAATCCTGCAGTTGAGACTTAAAGGATAAGTAGGTATCAGTCAAGTGGACACACTAGAGAAAAGTGTTTTAGGCAGAGAGAATGGCATGTGCAAAGTAAGGAAGAGTTGACTTCTAGAAAAGAGGAAAGATTTTCTTAAAAGGGTATATATAGTAGGCTTTGAGGGCCCAGAGAAAAAATTGAGGATGTTATGTAGGGACTCATATAACTATAAAATCCAGGCATTTGAGAATGTAACAAATAGCTTGTGGGCTGTAAGAAACTAGGCAACTGACTCGATTTGGTCCATAGGCCCTAGTTTACTGACCTCTGTTCTAGAAGAAGGTAGAGACTACAGGCAAATTACTCTAAAGCCTCTTTTCTACAGAGTGGGTGTGTTTTTCCCATTCTCTTAAAATATAACAGAGCCAACAAGTCCGCTTAACAGATTTCTGGAAATAGCATTTTGTTTGGCTTGACCCAACACTCCCTGATCCAGCAGAACTAAGGAGTACTGGTGAGTAACATCAAGTGCATACAATTCCCCTCATTCATTTTATAACCGAAATACACATCACTGCACACTGGGTGATGTGATACTCTCACTAAGTTAGGGAGGAGAATGTAGTTCAAGAATTATTTAAATCAATATTTAAGTACACTGGTGTACTTAAACAATCACCTTTATGTAAAGTGGGGAATATAGGAAAACTCAGATTCTTTAATATGACTAGTTCAGTTTAAGAACAGTGAAGTGCTTGGTACAATGTGAAACAAAGACACCCATTGACGTTAATCTTTCCTGAACAAAATCTTGGAGGATAATATTTTCCTGGTTTTAGAATTTAAAAAAATATATAAAAGCTATACTCTCAAAGTACCTGACAGCAGCCTCTCCTTATAAGTAAACAGAGGCATATTGTGCCAGAAAGTAAGGAAGTATTCAGATCTAGCTGGGCACATGTCAAAAGGGCACAGGATTTAAGCCAAAAAGGTTCCTAATGGTCAAAAATGGAACAATTTGAGTAAAAAAAATATTATTGGATTATAACCACAGCATAAAACAAAAATTCCTAAGTTTATGAAAACTGAACAAATAAACAAATGAAAGAGAAGAGGCAGCTCTTCTTACAGAAGAATAGCAATGATAAACATACAAGAGATGAAGCAGATAAAATAATCACCATTGGAACACTATAATACAAGCAAAATCTACCAATGGATGGTAAAATTAGTGGGTAAAACTTGGGGAGAAAGAAAGTTTTTGCATAGTCTCAAAGTATCTCCACCTAGATATTATTAATTACAAAGACAAAACCTGGCAGACAACCTCTTAACCAAGTGATCAAGGTTAACATTACCAGAAGTAAGACATGTCAACATACTGTGCCCCTCATATGGTACACTTAGGTTACAACACTTCTGTGCTATTCTTGCCTCAATCTAATTATGAGAAAAAACATCAAACAAAACCAAACTGAGGGACATTCCACCCGACAAGTATTCTTCAAATATGCCAAGGGCATGCGAGACAAGGAAAGACTGATGAACTGACAGACTTAGGAAACATGGCAACTAAATGCAATGTGGTATTTTGGATTGTATCCCGGAACAAAAGAAGGATATTAGTAGAAAAAAAAAACCCAAACCAAAAACTGGTCTATACTATGGTCTATAGTTTTATTAGTGTATGTTACCAGTGTTAATTTCTTGGTTTTGTTAATTATATTACAGTTATTCAAGATATTAACATTACAGAATCTGGGTGAAGGGTATACTGAACTTTCTATACTATTTTTTAAACTTTTCTAAGGTCTAAAATAATTTCAAAATAAAAAGGTTAAAAAATGAGAGAGAGAGACGCTGAATTAACATTTTTTATTTATGAGACAGTTCCTTTTGCTGGGTCCTATTTGGGTTTTTCCCATTGATTTTCATTTCCAGGAAAGATCATGGCTTAATTATACAGGAGGGAATATTGGAACTGAAATTTCTACTCATTAAACCCATTCTTCAGCCTGCTTAAGGCAGAGATTAGAGCACCTAATGTGCACAAGTGTACTTCTAGGCCAGAGCTAATTTTATAAGATCCCAGGAATTATCCAATGGAGAAATGTAATTATCCTCATTTAATATTCAGTGATATTGAGTCATTAAAATGGAAGCCCCATGAAGACAGGAATTTTTGTCTTGTTTACTGCTATATCTTTAGCCTCTAACATATTTCATGGCATATGTTACAGAGTCAATAAATATTTTGAAATAAATAAGTGAATCAATGAGGCTTAAAGAGAGTAAGCAATTTATCTACATTGCTGGAAAATGGAAAGCAGGATTTTTACCCTAGAAATGTCTGATTTTGAGAATAAACGCTTACCCACTACACTAGACAACATAGGTCTTCAGATCTTAAAAGTCAGAATAATTGTAATACATTTTTGTGTTCACTGCTCATTTACTCCAATCAATCCATAAAAGACATGAGAATCAGGAAATCCAAGCAGTCTGTTAGTCTGACTGCCACGACACTTGTTTTTTACCCATTTGCTCAAGCAATTAAAAAGTGGAAATATCTAGAAAGAACCTAACAATTTCTCCACAAACCAGCACTGCATGTCAGGGTGATAACAAGAATATATTCTGAGAAATGGCATACAGAGCACTACCACAGTGGTATGGCTTCTACTTTAAACAGTAGTAGGACATTGCTGATGGTTTTGGCTAAATTTGATTCACCTTCTCTGGAGCAGTTTTGTGGAATTTTCTCCAAGCATTTGGCTGAGTTTATTTGAATTTGTCTCAAAGGTTAAACTTGAATAATATTTTCATTTCTTTACCACAGAACGTGACAATTAATTTAAATCACATCTCATATTTTAGCAATGTAGCACCTTTGGGACTAGACATTTTATTTCTGTGTTACTGTGGAAAAGCTTCTACTGCAAATTGAGGGCCTGGGTAATGCAGTGGAAAGAGCTCAAGACTGAAAGTCAGAAAAAAGAGTTCTACGGCTTGGTTCCACTGCTAACTAGCTGTGTGATCTCCAGCAAGTGATTCAAACATATGTGAAACTCAGTGTTTGCACCTCTAAAATGGAAACAAGAATTTCTTGGCCTTTTTACACAAGGTTATTTTAAAGATAAAATGATGATATATATTTGGATATGTATTACAAATTTTAAAGCACTATGCCCATTTTTTTAAAGTGAGAACTCAGAAAAATAGCATATTTGTAAAAGGAAGTAATTGCAAATCATTTTCTAAAGTATCTTCTATGTTTTTAACTTGTGAATGATTTGCTTGATATAGCTTTTCTTTTTTTCCAGTTGAACTATTTAATTTTTTTCTTTCTGCACTTATCATCAGTATAATTTTTGGAAAATTTATATAATCCTCTAGCCCATGAACTGTTTCTAAATGATTATTACTTAAGGATAGCAGGACAATGTCTCTAATTAGAACCTTTTTGCTTTTTTATTAAAGGACATAGCCTTTTAAGATTGTATGAAAGGTTATATCTTTTTTAAAAAGGCATCTAATTAAAGATTAATGTCTAGATAAAAATTAGGCTATTTTAACCATCCCGCAAACTAATTGAAGAGTAAGGACACAGTTGATCACCAGTATGCATTAATTACTACCAAAAAAAAAATAAAAGAGAGAGAGTTAGAGAAAGAATGAAACAAAAGCAAAATTCTTATTATTCAAACTAGACATTCATCTGAGTTGATTAGTTGATTCAACTTCTTAAAAATATTCCACTGCTGAGTATCATGAAGATAAGTGTAAATCAGATGTCTCAGATTCAAATGCCATCACAGGATAGGCAATATGAATGAGTAAAGCAGATGTGAATAAAGTAAACTGGGTCAGGGAGACTATAGTGAAGGCTGGGGAATCCTTGCTGCCACTGAGGAATGCACTCAAACTGAGCCTTTAAAGTTCTTTGATCCTTCAAAAGAAGTTGAGAATTGGATTTTCAGTGAAATCTTAAATCAGTTACAACTGATTTGAATCTTTATAACACTGTATGCGCCAAAGAAATGGTCCACAGAGTCACTGGTTTGGGACCTCTGTTATTTTTTTCGTCACTATTGAACCACTGCCTGGGATCATGAATATGTTATTTAGATAGTCATTTTAGACTTTAGAGTTATTTAAAGTCATAGATTAGAGAGTCATTTCAAGAACCTAAAAAAGCCATAATATTGGAATCCAGCATCACTGGCGTTAGAAAAGGGGTCTCTGCTTTACAAAACGACTTGCCTTAAGAAAGTAAATACATAGGGAGTTATTCTGCCACATTTAAAATAAAACTAAACCTATGAAATGCAGCAATAATGCATAATCCTTACAGTTTACAGACGCTGCATACCTCCATTTCTCCACACTCAGAGGCTGTTAGAATTTAATTACCTAACACTAAACAATAAATTAAAGGTAAGTGAATAAACCTCACGTTGGTAAATCCATATGACATTCCTCTACCAACTACCAAAGTCCCTCAACTCTCACTGACTCAAATAATTAGCTTTGACTGAAAATAAAAAGTGAACAGCTGTACCTTCTGACTCTGGTGTGTCTGGCACACCTTGACAGTGTCTGTCCATCAAACAGATAGAAATCTAATGGCAATTTTCCAAGTCAAGTGACTGCCACTTCCCACTTCTCATATCTCGTCTCGTTCCTGAAAGAGCTACCAAGACTTCCAGTGTTGAAGGTATGGTGCCTCCTCCAAACCTCTCCTTTTAAATCTTTACCCATCCCTACTTTCCACCATCTCAGGGACTCCACTATTACACTTTTCCTTCACCAGCTCCTCTTCCACTCACCAACCCAGGCCCCCCACCGAATGCTTTTGTTATCCAAGCCCTCTGAGAAATGAAAAGTGAAAACTAGTTCCTCCTTTCAAAACCAGTTGGAAATTCCTGTCTTAATATTTGTTTGGAGCTTTGCTTTTATTTTCCAAATGATCTGGGTTTGGCAAAACTCTTTTGGTTAAGTAACAGACAACAGCATAGCACTCCAAAAGACAGATGGAAAACCCAGGCAATCTAGGATTCCGTGAAGACTAAACACTGAACCCTTACTGTCCAGCCCAAATAACCCTTCCCCAAACAGAAAACAGCTTCACTTCTTAAATAACTGGTATAGTAGGATACACATTGCTTCCACTTAAGTTGGTATTTTATTTTATTCCCTCTCCCTTTATATATCGCTGTTGATGAAGAGTGGGAGTCTACAGTCGTATCTCGGCTCTTAGAGTAGGACTCAAACTCAGAGTGAAAAAGTCAAACATTTTTTTCAACCTTGTGGGTAGATGTTACTATTATCCTCATTTTACAGAGAAAGCAACTGAGCCACAGCATTGCTAACTAACTTGAAGAATATCCCATGATTTAAATCTTGCATCTGCTTTTAGACACCCTGCCCCTAATTAACACCTGTGCTAAGCTGCCTCTCCACTGCTTGATTTTATTTATTTATTTACAAAATTCCAAATTCTGGCAATGTGTTTCCACTTTGAATTTGAAACAAGCTATGAGTATTGGTCTGAGACTGAATCCTTGATTACTCTGCAGCGCATAGATATTTCTCCAGTTCTGTTCTTAAGGTGGAGAATCAGATTTTTATTTTCAATACAGTGGTGAGCTAAATTGTTAATCCTTTCACAGGCAAGTGCTTGAGAGGTAAGCTCTTATTAAAAGACCCCTTGTTTTCAAATAATATTGGAAGTGGAAATTCAGACAAAAGTTACTAGAACTCTTCATAAGTAAAAGAAAAAAAGAAGACACCAAGGGAAAAGAGGGCACTCAGTTAACAACACCCTCTGGGTCATTTTACTGTGGTCTTTAAACGTACTGTCTCAACCTCAGTCATTCTCTCCAGCCCAAGGCTGGGGCAGCTCCTGGGGATGGTGGGGTCTGTTCCATTATTCCTGTGAGCTCGCTGTCTCTGCCAAGGTGGGCCTCGTGACCTAATGGACACCAAATACCTTCACTGGGGGTGGGTTTCATGCCCCTGAATCATCAGAGGAAGTCTTCCAGGGCACTACCTATCCCCTCAAAGCCTGTTTTCCTGCTCTCTTGGAACCTAAACTACATTCAGGCCTACTGGGTCTTCCCAACCTATAACCCCAACTAATGATAACATTAAATTTTAGAAAGAGGCTACATCTTTGCTCTTCTAGGTTGAGACTTCATCACCTCACATCTTTGTCATATTGCTCAACAGAAAGCAGATCCCTGAGAAACACTCAAAGACACAGCTCGAAACCTTACAAGGGGCATTAACATTTCTCTGTCCCTTGCAGGCCAGTTCCTTCATCCTTGGGTGACCAGGAAATCCACAATTTAAAAAAAAAAACAGAATTTCTTGAAAATGAGGTCCATCTTGATGTGAAAAAGGTAAATTATGTACCATCAAAAGCAACTATCAAAGGTTTCATGAATAAAGAAGAGCAGGTGCCAATAACTACAGATGTTGATGAGCTTACAGCATCCACAGCAGACTGCTCATGAGACTAACCAGAGTCCAAAGAGTGACACCTTGCCTGTCCTCACTGAGAGGCTCTTACCAGGTCCTCATCCATAAACAAGAGTACCATGTCCTCTCAGGTACATATGTTCCATGTTCCACTACATGGTCTTTAAGTGAGCAGCTCCAACAAGCCCAGTTCATAACACTGGCCTGAGTAGGATAGAGAATTATGGACCATCTCTTGCCCATAGATTCCCCTCTGCACAACAGCAGGAAAAAAATGATTGCTTTCAGCTGCTCTGTTCTAGTGGAGGGTGCAACTTCCCCGGGAATTTTATCCTATCTGTGCCACATTACGTTTACTGAGGCAAATGACCCTGCACGCCTTTGCCCCTGGCCTCCTTCAGAATGGACATGGCTCCTGGGCCAAAATGAGATCAAAGGTACAGGTTCAGGCCTAGGGTCTGTGGTGACCTCTCCCAACTCTGAATGTGCCTTGTTCACTCTGCTCTTCTCTTTGCAAACACTGAATCACCCTCTTTCCAAGAACCAGCTCCAAGCCCATTCATACTCTTCCTCAGGGGCTGCTCCGCCCACCCCACTGTCCTGCCTATGCCCATGATATACATCAAGGACCCCTGATACCTGATTGGGTTCCCTGGACCCTGAGCCCTCCATATTCACCTCCATAGCTGCGTCCCTTGTCTCTGCCACCAGATGCTTACTTCCAGTAGCCTTGGTCTACTCTTTCCCAGATGTATATTCCACACACAACTGGTCTTAAATACATTTGAGAGATCACAGAATGACACAGTTCCATACCCTTACAACTCCTTCCCATCTCTCCTCTCCTTAATGGCATATCATTATATTCTGGGCTTGTTGTAATAGAAAAATAATTACTATACCAGGTAAATGGCCCTCATCTTTATCTGCTTTGTGTCTGGGGTCACTGCTGGGATCTATAAATAGAGGAAGGGAGGGCGTGGCAGACACAAGATGCAAACTTCTGGTACAAATAATTAATTATACAATATTTTGAAAGAAAAAAACCCCAATGGTTTCTGTTACTTTTGTTTAGTTTCAAATTCTGATTATACAATGAAACCTTATCTAATAAATTCCTTTTAGGAATATTTGGCTTTTACATATTATTAGCTCTTACGAAAATAGCACTTCTAACACATTTAAGAGATATTATAGTCACTTCTTCCTCTTAAGTCACATAAATACCCTCTGTAAATGTCTTTACCTGATGAGTTAGTTGATTTAGAAATTCTTTCTCTATAAATCACTCTAAGCTCAACTTAAGTCAAACCCTTCTCAAAAGTATCACAAACTCTTCAGTCTATAAGATTTAACTATATTCCTAAATCCTATTTTCCATCTCTAAGTACTGTCCCTTATGCAACTGAACAGTTTGATGATCTCCTTGATATCAGCCTGTGACATTTTCAGAAAAAAATAAATCTTATTCCATTTTTGCTGCTTTAAGGAGATACAATCCAATTGTTCTTTTTGCCTTCCTTACAATGCACAGAGAAATCTTAAAAGTTCTATCAAGAAAACATTTACTGCATATTTCCAATTCAAATGGAAATAGCTTTCACTTTTGATCTTGTAGAAAAACCAAGGCAAGTGATGAAGTACAATACTTTCTTTGTGTTGGACTAGGCTGCATGACTGTTACAGAATATGTTTGAGCATTTGAGCTAAGAGACCAGAAGAGGCTTTCCAGCCACATGTTTAAAAGAACAGGCAGCAAAAAATGGCTTAAGTCAATTATAACCCTCCTTTCAGAACCATCTTGTGGGACAAATACTACTATTATCCAGATACTTCTATCTAACAGTCAGCCAACTCTCCTCTTAACTGGCGATGTTTTTGAAATCTACTTACTCTTGAGACCGACCATAAAATCAACACACTGACAAAGCAACAGTTTTAAATTCCAAACATGCACAAAACCCAGAACCATAATTACCTCAACTCTAAGCCCACTGGGAAAGTGAAGCATGTGGCCTCCTATGTTTTATTCAGTGCAGGGGACCCTGTCAGTACTTCACAAATGCCAAATAAACTCTCAGAACAACAATCCTCAGATTTGAGGGCCAATGCCCACCTGGGCAGAAATCAAGACAAGGAGAAATCTGTTCCCAAACGGAGTGCACATCCTAGACCTGATGTTCACTTTGTGATAAGTTTTCCATTTTAGCCAGGAGCCACTCAGAGAGGAATGTAAAAACCACTACTCTGTGTGAGCATGGTGCTTCAAAGAGTTGCTGGGTCATGCAAGCTGCAGGCATGGGGTGCTGATTCTGAGTATAAACTGAGACAGAGCTGACTTAAGTCACGACTGGTTAGGTGATTGAAAACTTGTAGATCTAAAGTCCAGGACTAAGGAGGCTACTGAAGAAAAGTCAGTCCTTAATTGCCCCCAACGATCTCAGAAAGAAGAAATGCTTTAACCCTGAGTCAAATAGAGAAATCGATTTTTTAAATAGGTCTTCATACCAGAGACATTATTTTGAAAGTTCTAAAAACAAGTTGGGAGTTGTTGAAACTAAAAACACCATCAAATCTATACAGCAGTGATCAGGCTCTTTTTACATGGGTGGACTTCAAGAATCATAACAAGCCAGTGAGTTTATAACTGAATATCAGTTAAGTAACTATTCACACAAATGTATTTTATAATTTTTAAAAATATTTCAACAAATAAGTATCAATTTCCTACCATGCACTAAGCACTATGCTAAACGCGCTGTGTATACTGTAGCGAACAAAAAGAAAAATGTGGACTTCATCTTCATGGAGCTTCCAGCATCACGGGGGAGAGACATTATCAAACAAGATTTTAGGGAATTATTCAGTAGGATGATTTAACAAATGATTCCTCCAGGCCCTGGAAAGGCAACGTGTTGAAAAGTTGACTTCTGGGCCCAATGTGCTTTCCTTGGTGTACTTTAGTCCAGTGGGGATTGAAAGGAGGAATGGATGTCTATAGTGCTAGGGTGCCTCTGCCATAAGAAAGCCCTGTTTAGGCATGTGGTGACTTGAGTCATGGAAGTAGTGGCCCAGTCTCCTTATCAACCTCTTAAATGAAAAGACAGCACCTAGTGGAAACGCTGCTGACAGAAATTGCCAGGGCGAAAAACACATGGCAAGTCCTCTGTGGTTCTGGTGGCCCAACTACACACATCTGGCTTCCTGGGAAGGCTCTGATTGCAAATAAGAGGTTGGATCATGGTTTTAGGAACTCTACCTCTACCACAGGATCAAAGGTACAGAAAGCAACTATCAGCTGTTTCCTAGCAGCCTGTCCAGATTGTATGTTAATGAGTTGAGCACTGAGCTTCCAATTACGGAACTACTTCCAGAACTAAAGTTTCAAATGGAGTCCTTGTGATAGGTGCACTTATTGGTGATCTCAGTTGAGAGACTAGAAGTTTGACTACCTCTGAATCACAGGCTACTAAATAATGATGATACCGGAATTTTCTCTACCATGCCACACATTAAAGGAAAAGATGCATTATTTCTTACTACAATGCTATGGCCACGTATGATTCTGAATCACAATTTTTTCACAAGATATCCATTTTAAAATAATGGAACAATGAAAAACAATTCAAAAGTAGTGGCTCTTATTTTAAACATAATACTGAAATTTTAATCAATTATCTTTACAACTACAATTGCCATATATAATATGCAGCCTTTTGGTGTGTTAATGTATATTCACGTTTGTATGTGGGTGCTGAGATATATGTATGTGAGTGTCCATCAGTGGATTTAACGTTGTTATATAGTGAGAAAAATTCTGGGGTAACTGTTCCCAACGTTAAACAACTGGAATAAGAATGTGCTACATAATAAACTAAGTGTTGCCATTTTCTACAATCACTCACACAGAGGTTTTTGATTCACTGCAGTTTCTGAATTACTCAGAAAAATGACAGTTAATTATCTCTAACACCTATGCAGGAACAGCTGGGGGAAAGAAAGGGACTATGAAATTAGCACTCTGTGACTGAGTTAAATATATCATTTAGTTCAATAGAATTGACTATCATAAGTAAACTCAGGTTATGAAGAATTAATTTCTTTTTTATGCCAAAATGCCTTTGTTTGATCCATCAATTCCTAATGCACCCTGACTTTTTTGACTCTATTCCTGAAAAGGGTCCACTGCCAAAAGCTGAACGGCAAGTAGGCCTTTCCAACACAGTTTTATGAATAAACCAGAACACGCCACAACCACTTATCTCTATGACTGCAGAAATGGTTTTTCATTGTATTCTAGTAACTTGATGGAACAATGTGCTTATTTTTAACCCCCTCCCATGGGGGAATATTCAGTTTTTGAGAGGTTAAGAAAATAATGTTTCAAAATAGTAGTGTACAAATAAACTGATGTTTGGTTGAAAATATTTGTGTTGTGTGTTAAACAACCGTAAAGTACCAAAACAAATAGCAGGTTATAAATTACTTGATACAGCTTCCTACATTTATAGGAAATTCTGCTATAGAATCAGCAACTTTACTGTGGAGCTACACAGTCATGCACTTCTCCACGTATTCATTCAACAGATATTTATGGAGTATATACCACGTACATGACACCATGATAGGTTCTGGGGATGCAGAGCTGCGATAAAGACAGACATGACTGATGTGCGTGCATAAATTTTACATTTCCTTCCAGAGAATATTTCCAGTCCCTGTCATCATCTGAGTTTTCTAGTAAAGTGGTTAAAATTGGAGGATAAGGCACGCACACCCATCCCTAAATGTGGGAAGCACAGCAAATATCCAAAATTATATCTGTAATAAAATGACAGATTGTATAAGAAACTTACACTGAGTACATTATGTTAAACAATCAATGAAATAACATAATATTTGAAAACATTTTAATCAGGCCATTCTTGTGTGCGTGTGTGCGTGTGTGTGTGTGTGTGTGTGTGTGTGTGTGAAAAACCTTAGTAAACTTGCCAAGTTATGTAACCATCATCACGATTCTGTTTAGAACATTTCCACTGCCCCATTAAGATCCCTGTGCCATTTACAGTTAATTCCTGTCTCTACCCACAGCCCCAGGCAATTACTAATCTGCCTTCTGTCTCTCTGGCTTTTCTAGACATTTTGTATAATTGGAATAGTACAATATGTGGTTTTTTTGTGTCTGGTCAACCCAATCTTTTAAAACATAGCTATTTTAAGTCTTTACTAAATTAGATTATTTAACAATTCACTCATGTACCTTATAACTCTGGGAACTCTCACTAGGCATAATTGGAAGGCTCAAGACTTCAAGTTTACATGTTAAGAAACAAAACGGTCCAGGCAGATCTTTTGTTTGGATGACCAATTCATAGAAACTGGAGATAAACACAGTTGTTGCTGCATATATTTATAAAGTGATTGAGTGTCTCAGCAATCTGCTTAGTGATGACCAGTGAATTATATATTTCACAACCAAATTCATTGTTGAATGCAGTCCCAGAATCTCATTAGATCACGTCTGAGTATAATTTGAGAAGGAAAATCTGAAAATCTTGAACTATCTTTCATGAAATTTAGTACATGCTTTTACCTATCAGTAATATGCTATCAGATTCATTTCATTCCAATTCAATATAGGTTTATTGAGCACCTATCATGTGGTAAGCAAAATATTTTGTGCTAAAGATATAGATGAATAAGATGGTCAGAGAAAAAATAAAGGTGAATAGGTAAAAAGATTCAATTGCATAGTTTTAAACTAGTTCCTTTATATTTTTCTATTTTTTGAGCACACACTAATGAAAGCCAGAAGAAATGAAGACTTTTTCCCTTATAATTTTTCTTGCACAAAAGGAATCAAAGCTCCACAGGAGGTTTTTATTGGTAAAATCCTGATATTAGGGATATTTTTAATCCTCCAGTCTAAATAGACAAGTTAGTAACCACAAATCCAAGGTGAAAAGTGGCCTGATTAGTAAAGGTATAGAAGGTTTTAGGCAGGTCCAGCAAAGTGTAATAAAGACAGCCTGAAGAGTAGCAAGTGAGACTAATGTAACTAGATGCTCTTTAACCATGTAAAGCACTGGACAGGGAAACCCAGAATAAATAAGGAATTAAGGGCCATTAAAATGAGAATTCCAAATTTAAAAGACTATAAGAGAAAACAAAACAGACCCCACATACTTCACACTATAAGACAAGTGAAGAGAAGTTTCTTTCAGTACAATTACTGTTTTTGTAGTAGTTAGGAGATATATTAAATTTATGAGTTACACAAATTAACGAGTCTAAAGATATCCATAGCAGTGACGGAAGACAGGAGGAAAAGGGAATTAAAAACATCATAGTATCATATGGTTGTCCCCAAATAACCAGAAAAGCAGTTTATGGCAAAAACTATAGGCAAGGGTAGGCAAAAACTCTACTACAGTACTCAACAGAGGCAGCTTCTGTAATAGGCCAGACTGAAGTTCTCAGAGTCTTTTTCTTTAAAAATTCAATAAAAGTCATTAGGTCTAATCCAATTCTTATATATAACTTCTAATTCAGAGACAGAGTCCCTAGGTCCTCCCAGCGTGAGAAATTGTCCTTATCACTAGTTGCCACCGGTAAGCCAAGCTGGGGGCGGGGCTGCTGACCACTGTACTTCCCCAGTTCTTATGGATCTTCGTACCTTGCCTCCAAACCCTCAGATTCAAGAAGTACTTTTCTAAGTTGAGAAACTAAAGAGCTGTCTGATTTATCTGTTGTTCTGATTTAGAAGGCCAGATTCACTCTCTGTAAATATAAATTCGTTCATAGAAGCATATGTCCTCCAGTTTGGGGGAGAGTTCTCTTTGTAGGACACCATTTTAGTTGACCCCTTGTTTGGTAAAGAAATGAAATACCTTGCACTTTGAAGAACCAGGTCTTCACATTGGTCAGATCATACATCTTGCCCTTGAATGTGGGATGAAAAAACGTATTTCAGCCTCCTCACTCTCATCTAGAGAAACTGTAAGAAAAAATAGTAGAGAGCCCATGAGAAGAAGAAGAATGTGATTCAATCATATATTCAATCTGTTCACTTATGTAGTCATGTATGAATGCATATAACAAATATTCACCAAATGTGGATTCCATAAATAAAGTCAAGCTTAATCCTTTATCCCCTAGGAATGGCTAAATTCTCCAAGTTGCTCCTCCAAATAGTGATATGATGCAGCTGAGGATGCAGAGAGCACGTCCCAGGCTTCTCCTGAAACTGCAGGTATCTGGTAACCTTAAATGTAGAAATAACACTATATCAAAACTTAACAAGAGGGCTTCCCTGGTGGCGCAGTGGTTGGGAGTCCGCCTGCCGATGCAGGGGACATGGGTTCGTGCCCCAGTCCGGGAGGATCCCACATGCCGCGGAGCGGCTGGGCCCATCAGCCATGGCCGCTGGGCCTGCGCGTCTGGAGCCTGTGCTTCTCAATGGGAGAGGCCACAGCAGTGAGAGGCCCGCGTACCACACACCCACAAAAAAACTTAACAAGAAACAAGAAGCTCATCTGGATAATACAGACAGTGAAGGTTCCATTTCTCAGGTCTAACCTCAAAGGGTAAATGCTAATTTGGAACGTTTGTGATATCACCCTGAGAAAGAAAAAACCCAAAACGGTCTTTCACAGCCTGCCTTTTGGCTACCTTACCCATCATTTTAATCATCAGATTTCCCACAAGCTTTAATCCATATACAATATACTTTATGAAAATGTAATTTTGCAAAACATTTTCTAGCCTCCATCCTGAAGATGTGGAAATAGACAATTGAATCGATCTGTAAAATCTTCTGCAGTTACTCACAACTCACTCATGACACATTAGCCATTTCTGAAGTGCAGCTAGGCTTGGACTCATTTATCTTTGATATTTTCTCATTTTTCTCACAATAATTCAGAAATAAATACATACTTATGGAATATTAGAAAATTGGGTGGAGGTCATTTCCCAAATAGTTATTTGCGTTGAGTCTTTGTTTATAATCTACAAATAGTGGGTTAAAAATTACCATGCTTGTTTTTTAATAAATATTATAAAAATAATATTAACATAGCCATATTACTAAAATGTTTGAAAAGGGAAAACATTCATAAAACATTACCCCCAAACAGCAGCTACCATTATTTTGGAGTATTATCCCTAATCTCTTTATCTGCATATTTCTGAGTATCTGTAGTGTGCACAAAATTTTCATCCTGCTTTTTTTCTCCCCTAACATTAGTTCATAAGCTTTTTTCCATGTTGGTGTATGAAATTTATAACCATCACTTTAATTGTTGAGTAATATGCAGGTAGTTGATGTGTCTTTAATGAACCATTTGATTATCATCAGATACTTTCGTGTTATCAACTTTTGGCAATTATAAATAATGCTTTTCTAACCATCTCTGTTAGTTCTCTTTGACGGATAACCACAGATGGGATTGCTGGATATTAGTATTGGTTGTATAGATATATTGTGAAATTGTTTTCTGAAAAGTTATGCCCCTTGTTAATACCATGAACAGTAGGTAAAAGTACCAACTTTACTGGCATTGGTTATTATTTATATATTTTTGAAATAAATAGGTATAAAATGGTTGTTCAAGGATATCATTATTCATATTTCCCTAATAACCAGTGAGACAGGATATGTTTCTTAATTTTTTCTTTATTATTTTTCCTGTTTTATGAACAGGCCAGAAACCCTTTCCTTATTTTGTCAACACGATGTGATATAACTGACAATTTTTGTTTTAATTTCAGCTAACTTACTTGATGGTTGAATATTGTGTGACAATAATTAAACTTTTTGAATTAGACTTCACAATAAAATAATTAGTCTTCTTTTGTTTCATACCATGGCATGATCTTTGAGGGACTCTTTTTTTGAGGTTCATAAAAGACATCGCTTAAAAAAAAAGGCATTGGTTAAAATCCCAGGGTGATGGCCATGTAATATATATTGTGGCCCTTGTGGTTGCTCTACAAGTGACCTGGACTAGCGGTAAAGAACTCATTCAGCCCAGCCCACCACAATACTCATGTATCTGGAAGATGGAATGTGTCCAGATGGACTAAATTTACTTCAAATGATTAACCAACACTTGCCTTTCCATCTACATCTCAGTTGGGTAAAGGTTCAGTTTGAAATAAAACACTGACTTATCTTAATATAAATGATAACCCAGTGCTAACACAACCACAGAGCAAATTGAGTTCCCTAACAATATCTCATAGAAATTCATGATAAAAAGGAAGTTATAAAATTTCAATAGCATGCTGTCATTTCTGATCAAATATTGAAGGGTTACATATCCCCTTTTTCATGTTTTAATTTGTCCATTATTCTCTTTGAAAAATGTGCATAATCCGTAATAAGCTAAGTAACCAAGTTATTAGATTTTGGCCTAAGGAACTGGAGCCAACATGTAATCCTGTGAATTCTGAGGGGCCTCTTTTCCAAACCTGAAATGCTAAACACGTCTAAAAATGTATCCAGTCTAAATGAGCAGTTGGTAAAGCAATCAGCCTTTCACACTGGAACAAGCAACAAACATGTGCAACGACCCTAGCATTTCTCCTTTGATTTATAGCAGTCTTGGAAAGAAGCTTAACAAGATGGCATAGAGCTTCAAGGGCAGTTGCAGTCAATTTATTGTCTGAGTTGTTAAAGATGTTAATTAGATTAGGAATTTGCTGAGGCCCTTTTATTCCTTGCAGAAAGAAGAGTGTTTCTCGTGTTTCTCTTTGAAACTTAGTTTTGTGGCATAAAAACACAGGAAAGAAGAAATCCTACACTCAAGGAAATTGCAGGGTCCCATTGAATTCCATAAAATTGTAAAAATTCCAATAATAACAGTTACAAAATAGCCAAAAAAGTACCAGGCCTGTTTTAAAAATAATACACTCCAACGATGCCTGCATTGTTTGATGTATATAAGACAAGAAGTGGGCAGATCATGGATGGTATGTTTAAGAAGTCTGGGCTCAAGGAATAAAAGTCATATCAGGAAGCAAGTCCAAGTATGCATTGAGACGAAGCAAAGAGTTTTTTCTGGAAAAACAACAGGCAGGGCTTTTTACTCCAGAGCAATAAACATCACTCTGTATGTCACTTTAATGCCCTGGACAAATGTTTTAATAGGGAGCTCTTGCATAGGCAGTGATGAGGGTATTAGATACTTCGCTTTTGACACAATTCCTCTGCAATAGCCCATTCCAGAAATATGTTTTGTCTTAAACAAAAGAAAACATGAAACGGTGCAGTAAATTACTTCCTCGCCTCAAAAAAAACCTCCATATATAGAAAAATCTCTCGGAAATGTAACTGGGAAGGTTAAAAAACAAGAGTGCTAGGTTTAGGTGGAATATTAGGATAATTATTTAATAGTAATATCAGTAAAGATTAATATAAGAATTGTCAAGATCCATGGTTCAAGGCAATTTTCATAAAATTATTCTAGGTAAAGTGTGAAACAGAAATATGCATATATAAAGTTCACAATGGTGCTCAGAAAACAAGTACATAAGGCAATAGCAAAGTTAAATATTTTAAGCATGTAAAATCCAGGCAAGCTCATCCTTAGGAAAAAGAGGTTGGATACTTATTCAAAGGTGAGAGTGCTTCAAACAAGATACTTATATTCTAACTACAATTGTAACTGATATTTTGGGAAGAGGGATTTAGATTTTGCAAACCAGCTTTTTGGCCTGTCCATGGGATAATTCTTGGTCATTTAAAAGGATTTGATGGACAGAAATAGAGACACAGATGTAGAGAACAAACATACAGGCACCAAGAGTGGAAACCGGCAGGGGGGTGGTGGTGGTGTGATGAACTGGGAGACTGGGACTGACATATATCCACTAATATGTATAAAATGGATAACTAATAAGAACTTGCTGTATAAAAATATAAATAAAGTAAAATTCAAAAAAATAAAATAAAATAAATAAAAGGATTTGAGTGAGCCACTTGTACGGTGTAGTCTTAGATTTTCTACCCTCCACCTCTACTTCTGCCACCTCCCTGGCAGATCATGGAAAGAGGGTAGGGTGAAGCTGAGACTCAAGTTGGCTTCAAAGAGGTCCTAAGCACTGGGAAGATGCTAAAGCTGATTTAAACTGTGGCTCTCATTAAGTATTTAGAATTTATTTAAATAGCTCCAAAACGGCACGTTTGGAGGGGATTACTTTTAAATAAAGCTAAAATGTTTTCCAGCAATTCCATTACATGGATGGTGTTATGGACTGAATGCATGTTTGTGTCCCCCTTAAATTCATATGTTGAAGCCCTAAACTCCAAGATGACTGTATTTGAAGATGGGGCCTTTAAAGAAGCAATTAAAGTTAAATGAGGTCATTAGCATGCGGCCTTGATCCTATAGCATTAGTGTTCTTACAAGAAGTGACAGCAGACTCTGTGTGTATGTATACACATGCACAACACCCCCCGCCCCAAGGAAAAGCCAGTGAGGACAAAGCATAAAAGGCAGCCCTCTATAAGGCAGGAAGAGAGGGCTCACCAAAAATTGAATTTGCTGGCACCCTGATCATGTACTTCCAACCTCTAGAACTGTAAGAAAATAAATTTCTAGTGTTTAAGCCACTCAGTCTGTGGCACTTTGTTATAGTAGCCCAAGCAGACGAATACAGATGGTCTGTATGCAGGACACTGCCACAATATAGCTAAGGATTTTTCTCTATTTTCTTTAAAGACTGTGATACTTGTTTGGGGGAATTTCTAGTGAAAATCATAATTTCTACATGTCTAGTTATTACCTGGCACACTGGTATACCCCAGAGCAGCTACAATTTTAGATCTAAATTTATGATATCCTTCCATCCTGTCATTATTTCTCTATGTTCGTGACATTCCTTTCTGCTGCTTTATTCCCCAGATTTTTGACCTACAGAACTCAGTAAATCTGTAAGTTCTTCAGTTTTGCCTTGAGTTAGTGTGCAATAAGGCAAGATAGTGCATAGACCTTTTCACGCTTTCTAGTAATCTTAAAAAATACCTGAAAGGCATGAAGAGGTTATCATTACATATCATTACATTATTTTCTATGACTACCATAAAATTTACTATATATATACATACATATATATGTATGTGTGTGTGTGTATAAGTTTGGTTAATTTTATGGAGCAGCTTTTGGTTATGTTTTTTATTTAAGTATAAATAATATAATCCATAACTTAAGATCCATATGTATAGTTACTGTAACTGTCTTTGAAACATTTTTCTAGATATAAACCAAAAAGCTCAGATTAAATAGTAATTTTACCCTCAAATATATGCAGTGTTATTTGGAAACAACTGCCAATTTAGGAAGTCATTTTCTTCTTATTTATTTATGCTTAAATTTGAAAATTAGAAGCTAAAGGTATTCAGGATGCAGGAACAAAATTAGTTCATAGTCTACATTTTAAAATATATAAAAAATTAAGTAAATTTAGATATATCTGATCTGAATATGAGTGGTAAGTTTATAAAAAAACTTGTCAGAAAGTAGATGGGCTGGTAGAAAGATGTGATCATGCTTGTTATTTTTTACAGATTTCTTGATGGAAGAAGAAAATGTTTCTCCTTGTATATTTGGGAAGGTCTAATTAGCATTTAAAAAGTCTGAGTAATATACATATCTGTACTGCTTATTCACAATTATGCACCATTGTACATTGTTTGGGTTGTAATGCTTTGAGTACTATTCATTTTCCTAACTGGATTCTATGTTCCCTGAGGGCAGAAACCACAAATTTATGGTTCTCAGTTTCAGCCAAATATTCTTTTCTGCTCAGCTCTTCTTATTCTTGTCTTAGTTAATTTCCTTTCCATTCGCCTCTAGAACTATGTCATTACTTCTCTAATCTCAAATCCTCTATTCATGCTTGCCTACCTTAACCATCAACAGATATCTTGTCTCCTACTTCACAGAAAAACTTAGAGGCTATTAGGCAAAATGCCATAAACTTTCTCTTTCTATTCTTCACTGTAAAGATAAATAAAATTTAAAAGTAGCAGACAAAATTAAATTAAGTTTGGAAATACTGATAATCACACAATATTTCAGAATAAGTGTCAATAAAGAAGACAAATTCTGGAAAGACTGCCAAAAGGAGAACAGATTACATAAAGAAATAGAATATAACAGAAGATAAACTAATAGAAGGCAAATCATAAAATTCCAGGTTACCAAATATGGATGATTCTGAAAAACAATGCAAATAGGTTAGAAACATCAATCCACTGTATGGGGAAAGAGAACTTTCCAGATCACAAAAAGATCTAATTTGGGAGCCCTACAAATGGCAAAACTGTTCAAGGAAAACCAACGTACTGAGTTCAACAGCGCATGCATACACACATACACATTGTAAAAATATTAAATTTCAAGATTAAAGAATTCTGCTAGCATCCAGAAGGAAGAAAAGAGGTAACTTTCTAAGAAGCAAAACCAAACCAGTCTCATATTTCTGCTTTTCGACAATAAAAAGTCCATGAGGCAATGAAAAAATATCTTTAAAGATTTGACAGTGGAGAGGATTATAACCCAATGATTTTATTGTATTATAAAGACATCCTCAGATTTACAAGGTTTGGGGAAATGCACTAATATAGTCCTTTTTCCTTCCAAAGCTTTCTATGTGGTCAGATGACTCAATCAAGAGCAGAACCCAAGAACTGGGGAGTTACAGTAGAAATGGACTGACAGTGAAGCCCAAAGCAAGCTAAAGATCAGAAATAAAGTGAAAGGGAGAAATTAAACACTGCCTGAACACTAACTTGTGCCAGAAACTTTCCATTTTTTAAAAAGCCCACATAGATTTTATCTGGTTGCTTAAGCTTATACTATCAATATAAGCTTGAGCTAGTATATATATCCAGATTTGTTAGTGTCCAGAAGGCAGAAGGAAATGAATTAACTATCTGTGAAAGAGAATTTTATCTGATATCTAAATAATTGTCATCATACCATCAAAATAGAATGCAGGGAGAAAAGAGACATATTGATAGTAGAGAGTTTAGTAGGCATATGTATAGGATTTTCAATTCCAGTTTAAATAAATGAAAAAAAAAGCAAGAAGAAAAAAGAAACGTAAGTCCCAAAACTCTTATAATGTTTGCTCACAAAATAGAGTTAAAATTATTGCTTCCTTTTTACTTCAGTTATATAACTGGGGATTCTGTATGTTTGCATATAATGCTTGTATTATCATTAATAGAATCAAAATCATAGTAAATTTCTGACAAATCAATGCAAAAGAAATAAAACAAGCAGTTCATATATAGTCTATATAGCAAAAGAAAACAAAAAAAAAAGAAAAGGAAGAGATAAAACATATGGCAACCTGAATGACCTATTTGTGACTGAATTCACTGTAGACTTATAATCCTTATTGTACTTGATATCTCATTCAGAAGTTTGTGCTCTCCTATCTCTTTGGTTGCTTTTTCTCAGCCTTCTTTGCCAACCTTTCTTTTTATACCCAACTATTAAATGATGGAGAACATCAAGACTTGGTCCAAGGTCTTTTTATCACCTTTACCCTCCCCTCTTTAAAAATGTCGTTCTTTTTACCTTACTAGCTGTGTCAATGACCCCTGCTTTTATATCTCTTGTCATACAAACCTGTCTACTGAACAGTTTTGAACTGAAAACTTTCCAGCCCCTCAAACTCAATGTGACACAAACACCACCTTCTATTGCCACCTCCTCAAATCGGGATTCTCCTCCAGTGTTCCTAATTTCATAAAAGTCAATACTATACACTAGTTGCTTAAACAATAACTTGGAATAGATCCTGGACTTCTACCTCTTCTCCAACCCACTCCCTGAACCCCCTCAATTCCACCTACTCTGGTCTATTATACTTCCTCTAAATCAAGGTGCATCTATTCTACTCCACATGGCCAAAACTATCCTAGCTCAGGTCATGATCATCAGTCATCCAAGTTAATCTAGACCCTTCCTAACTGGTCTCCCTATGCCCAACTCTTATATCTCCCCAAACCATTTTCTAATAATTGGAATTTTTAAAAATGCATATGTCAACATGCCATCTTTCTGTTTAAAATTCTTTCTACATCTTTTCAATAGAATCACTATATATCTCCACTTATGCATATGTTCTGGTATAATTATTAGTAGTGCCTCCTCTCATTCTGGAAAGTATCCCAGTTTATATCACTCTCATAAGGGCTTTCCTGACCTGACCAGCTTCTCTGCCTTCATCTCAAGACCCACCCCAGACTACTCCCTGCCTTGCCAGCTGTACTCTAAGTATGATAAACTGTCTTTTGCATTTTCTCCCCTATCCATCCTTTCCCCCTTCTTCTTGCCTCTGGACAGTCACCTTTTAATAATTAAAAACAAAAACAAAACACTTGGCCCCATTTTTCATTGGGCAACTCCTACTCATCCTCCTTCTCTTAGTAAACGTGTCACGTTTTAATTTTCCTGTTACCCTTAGACTGAGCCAGGCATTCCTGCAACGCCTTTCACAACACTTATTACCTCCCCATCATAACATTTATAACAGTTTATTGTGATTGGGTTTTTTTGCCTATATTCCTCAGTGAACTATGAGAGATGCCAGGCCTGAGTCATTTTGCTTGTCATTTTATCCTCAGTTCTCAGTCACCAACAGTTAATAAACATTCCTAAAAGTCATAAAGATGGAAGTACATCCTTGAAAGTCATAAAAGAATTAAAAGAATACCAGTCATAACAACGTAAATTATCTTTCAAAGTTCTTTCTAGTTCATAAGTGATTTTCTTTTCTCATTAGTCTAGAAGGTTTCAAGTAAAAAGTTATGTCTAAATCCTTTGAAGAAAAAGAGTATTTCTTTAAGGAAAGAGCGACATATTCTACGCTTTAAGCGCACCAAAAACGTTGCTTCTCTCCTACAGGTTTTATTCCTATAGCTAAATGTCTTCTAAGGTAAATCTGCTTTTGTAACAGAACTCTAAATCTTGAAAGGCTTGAAAAGAAGCATTCTTCCTTTCCTTCTCATCAAACTCAGCTGCCTGGTGTTACCCGCCAGGGCTGCTCTACATTTTTCATCTCATCCTTTTTTCCCCTCAAGCAGCTCTAGGTGTTCTTTCAATGACTTCCTCTCACCCCTTCTCCTTTCACACCCACCCATCCCACACACTGTTTCTGCTGACAATCACAGGCTGAAAGTACTTTGTGGAGACGTACTGGATTGGGAGTACGTGGATTGGGAGGCTAATTGTGGCCACTGAGTAGTTATAAAGCCCTTTCCTCCTCCATGTCACGATTCCTTCTCTGCTTTCGTTCATATGTCAAGGTGATATTCCACCCTCCTGCTTCTTCATCTGTGGCTGGGGTGTTAATTGATGAGATAATTCTTGGATCAAATCCAAGGAGTGCTTTAAAAATTTAATGTATGTGGGTACCAAACAATGATCTCACACTGTGTATGACCCAGAGTACTCAAATGTGTCATGCTACTGAATTACCCTTAGGTAACCATTCCTACGTCTGGGTGGTCATGGGTAGGGAAGGAAGGTGAAAGATGTCTCTGAGTGTGTGGGGGGTGGAGGGAGATGAGGGAAGAAAGGGAGGTGGTCTGCTGCATTGCTCCCAACACATTTATAATTGTAACTGAACTATCACTTACATAATTTTATATATCTATGTGGGAGCTTTTTAAAATTTTTATATGTATATATTTCACTACTCCTCAAATTGCTAGAATTTCTACTAAAATAGTTTTACTACCTGTGTGGCTTTTAAAACAAAAAGGATTGTAAAATTTCCAATATTTTTCAAGCTTAACCAAATTCCTGCAATGTTCATTCAGAAAGGAATTTCATTAATAATTCATTATCACTTTGAATGGAATGTATGTATAAGATGAACTCTTTAGGGGAAAACACTGATACTGAAAAGTAGTTAATATAGAAAGGCCTCTAACAATAATTGAAGATTTCTCCACTTACTAAATGGTTCTGCAAGTCCAAGGGATTAGGGGATATCTGAAGAAGGAATGAAAAATAAAACTGTTTTTAGTTTAAAAGTGTATACAGAATGCTCAGAATGTAGAGCCTTAAAATTTTATTGACATGAAAATAGACTAGAAATCACTGAGTCCAATCCTTTGCCTTTGCATTTGAGTATCCTCCTGAACAGAAAACTAAATGTGCAAGTCTACCCAAGGAAATATTTATGCCTACTACAGAGTTGCAGCTCAAACCCATGAATCTTCACTCTTGCCTAATATACATCAATTATTCCTTAATTTAACAATCTAGTATTGAATGTTGACTCTGAGAAATAGGGGCTTAATAATGAGAAATAGGACATGGTGGCTGTCTGAAAAAGCTCACCTTCCTGTGAGGGAGACAGACACATATACAGTGATGTTCCAATAGGGCATATGTAATAATAAGCATATACACTGAGAATTGTAGGAGGAGAGAGGACATACAATAAGACCAGTCTGGGTGTCCAGGGAAGCTTTTACACTGGAGGAGACACATGTTTGAGCAAAAACTTAAAAAGTGTAAACAGCACACAGCCTGCCATGGCACACAAGCAATTTGGCATTTCTGTTGCTTACAGTGTGTTTAAGAGAGTGATGAATGGATAGACTGGAGAAAGGAAGAAATAATGGAGGATCCTGCACAGCAAGACAAGAGGCTAGGGCATTATTTTCTAGTGACTGGGAGTCACTGATAGAGTTTTTTGAGCAGAAGAGGAAGACAGAGCAGTTGGGTCAGTTATTTTCAAACCATTTTTGTTGGACAAGTTTTTGTTTATTCCTTTTGTTTTGTTTTAATTCCCAACTGGCCACAGATCAATATGTGGTCATACTGGTCATCACTGGTACCCAGCTTATGCCACAAGCCACTCACTGGAAGAGTTAACAACACCCTAAATGGTCCACAACCTAGTCAGTGAGACAAATCCAATCATTACATGCCTGGAATTCCCAAACATGTCAAGGTGCTATAATAGCTTCTAAATGTTTAACCTCAATTTCTATAGTACTTACCTCATTACAGTCCATCAGCCATTTGAATAGCACTGAGTTAGGGAGACTACTGCAGTGATCTAGTCTGATGATTATAAAGGCCTGAACTAGGATAGTGAGGATGTAGAAGATAAAGAAGGCTGGAGAAAGATTTGGAAGAAAAAATGAAATGGTCAGGACTGAGAAAAAGAGAAAAAAGCTGAGACTAAACATAAAAGCAAAACCATGCTGCCACTTTTCTGGGACTATTTCATACAAACATGGATACACATGAGGTCAATTACCCAACTTTAGAGTTTACTTAAAATATGTTTAATCAGTGTGTCTCAGTTCTAAAATATCATGTAATATAATTAGCAAGTTTCTGACTTTGTGAAAGGATTTTGTGCTAATATGGACATCTGAACTGAAGATGCTTTTGATAGAAACGCTTGCTGATCTCTTTTAAGAGACTCATACTTCATGTATCACAGCCAAGCATGCATTCATCTAATACTTCACTTCCTGACTGTAAAAAGAGTTCTCTATATGTGTAAAGAACTAAGAACTAATTATTTTTTCCATTAAAACTGTGCTTTCTTCTCTTTGCACAGAAATCCAAGGGAGTTTTTAGAAGAATATTGCTCTATGAATAAACCAAGTTAGGACCAGTGGTTAAGACTCCGAGCTTCCAATGGGGAGTCAAGATGGTGGTGTGGGAAGATGTGGAGCTAGTGTCTCCCCACAACTAGAGCACCTGCTGGCTGCTGGTGGGGGCTGCTGACACCCAAGAAGACGGGAGGAACCCCAAGGTGAACTGGTAGGACACAGGGGGACTGAGCGGGGAGAAGAAGTGGAGGCCAGACAGGATCAGCACCCCTGAGGCCAGGGAAGTCAGAGAGGAAGGCAGGAGGGACCCTCTGGGAAGAGCAGGAGAGGAGCGGAGGGCAACTGCCTGGCCCACTCGGGCAGGGGAGCCTGCTGAGCTCCCAAGCCAGTACCCTCCCTCCAAAGCCCCATGCAGGCCCCATAGGTCCTGGGGGCACCGGAGGGAGGCCGGGAGATCAGGAGAGCCAGGCAGGAGGGGCCTCTCAGGCCAGAGGAGCAAGAGAGGAGAAGAGGGTGTTTGCCCTGCCCACTCGAGCCCAAGAAGCCTGCCGGGCTCCCAGGGGAGGTCCCCAGCCCTCTGAGAGGAGGGGTGGGGGGCACAACTGGGCCCTTTCTGTTCCTTCAGCCTAAGCCCCACCCCCTACAGCCCTCAGGGCCTTTTCCAGCCCTGGGGGTCCTGAGCATAGGCTCCGCCCACTGCCCAAACCTCGCCCTTACTTAGGCCCTGCCCTCCACAGCCAAGGCCTTCACCCCTGCCCTCCACAGCCAAGGCCTTCACCCCTGCCTTTTATTTTTTTCTTTCCCTCCTCCTCTTTTTTACTGTGCTGGTACTGTTGTACCTTCCAGTTGTTGATTCATCTGCATTTTTGTTTTTATATTCTTTCAAACATACCTGTTAGTTTCCTAGTCTAATTTTATTTTTTACTTTGTAATTTTTTTTTTTTTTTTTTTTTTGCTGCCACAGGCAGCTTGTGGGACCTTGATTCACAAGACTGGGGTTGGGCTGAAGCTCCGGTGGTGGGAACTCCAAGTCCAAACCACTGGACTAACAGAGAACTTCAGACCCCAGGGATTATTCATCGGAGTGAGATCTCACGGAGTTCCTACAAACTCCAGTGTTGGAAGCCTACAAACTCCAGTGTTGGAAGCCTCAGGCCAAACAACCAGTAAGACAGAAACACAATTCCACTCAGTAAAAAAAAAAAAAAAAAAAAATGAGATGGCAAAAAAATAGGTAACAGATGAAGGAGCAAGGTAAAAGCCTACAAGACCAAATAAAAGAAGACAAAATAGGCAATCTACTTAAAAAGAATTCAGAGTAATGATAGTAAAGATGATCCAGAATCTCAGAAATAGAATGGAGGTACAGAATGAGAAAATACAAGAAATGTTTAACAAAGATCTAGAAGAATTAAAAAACAAACAAACAGAAATGAACAACATAATAACTGAAATGAAAAATACAATAGAAGGAATTAATAACAGAATAACTGAGGCAGAAGAACGAATAAGTGAGCTGGAAGACAAAATGGTGGAAACAACTGCAGAGGAGCAGAATAAAGAAAAAAGAATGAAAAGAATTGAAGACAATCTCAGACACCTCTGGGATAACACTAAATGCACCAACATTCAAATTATAGAGATCCCAAAAGAAGAAGAGAAAAAGAAAGGGTCTGAGAAAATATTTGAAGAGATTATAGTTGAAAACTTCCCTAACATGGGAAAGGACATAGTCACCCAAGTCCAAGAAGCACAGAGAGTGACATACAGGATAAACCATAGGAGAAACACACCAAGACACATATTAATCAAACTAACAAAAATTAAATTTAAAAAATATATATTAAAAGCAGCAAGGGAAAAACAAAAAATAACATACAAAGGAATTCCCATAAGGTTAACAGCTGATTTTTCAGTGGAAACCCTGCAGGCCAGAAGGGAGTGGCAGGATATATCTAAAGTGATGAAAAAGAAAAACCTACAAGCAAGATTATTCTACCCAGCAAGGATCTCATTCAGATATGATGGAGAAATCAAAAGCTTTTCAGACAAGCAAAAACTAAGAGAATTCAGCACCACCAAACGGGCTTTACAACAAATGCTAAAGAAACTTCTCTAAGTGGGAAACACAAAAGAAGAAAAAGACCCACAAAGACAAACCAAAAACAATTAAGAAAATGGTAATAGGAACATACATATTGATAATAACCTTGAATGTAAGTGGATTAAATGCCCCAACCAAAAGACAGAGACTGGCTGAATGGATACAAAAATAAGACCCATATATATGCCATCTACAAGAGACCCACTTCAGACCCAGGGACACATACAGACTGAAAGTGAAGGGATGGAAAAAGATATTCCATGCAAATGGAAATCAAAAGAAAGCTGGAGTAGCAATACTCGTATCAAATAAAATACTTTAAAATAAAGACTGTTACAACAGATAAGGAAGGACACTACATAATGATCAAGGATCAATCCAAGCAGAAGATATAACAATTACAAATGTTTATGCACCCAACAGAGGAGCACCTCAATACATAACGCAAATGCTAACAACCATGAAAGGGGAAATCGACAGTAACACAATAATAGTAGGGGACTTTAACACCCCACTTGCACCAATGGACAGATCATCCAAACAGAAAATAAATAAGGAAACACAAGCTTTAAATGATACAACAGACCAGATAGATCTAATTGATATTTACAGAACATTCCACCCAAAAGTGGCAGAACACACTTTCTTCTCAAGTGCACATGGAACATTCTCCAGGATAGAACATACCTTGGGTCACAAATCAAGCCTCGGAAAATTTAAGAAAAGTGAAATCATATCAAACATCTTTTCTGACCACATCACTATGAGACTGGAAATAATTTATAGGAAAAGAACTGTAAAAAACACAAACATATGGAAGCTAAACAGTGTGCTACTGAATAACCAAGAGATCACTGAAGAAATCAAAAAAGACATAAAAAAAAACATAGAAACAAATGACAATGAAAACACGACGACCCAAAACCTATCAGACGCAGCAAAAGCACTTCTAAGGGGGAAGTTTATAGCAATACAATCTCACATGAAGAAACAAGAAAAATCTCAAATAAACAATCTAACCCTACACTTAAAACAACCAGAGAAAGAAGAACAAAGAAAACCCAAAGTCAGTAGAAGGAAAGAAATCATAAAGATCAGAGCAGAAGTAAATGAAATGGAAACGAAGAAAACAATAGCAAAGATCAATAAAACTAAAAGCTGATTCTTTGAGAAGATACACAAAATTGATAAACACTTAGCCAGACTCATCAAGAAAAAAAGGGAGAGGATGCAAATGAATAAAATTAGAACTGAAAAAGGAGAAATCACAACTGACACTGCAGAAATACAAAAGATTATTAGAGACTATTACAAACAACTATATGCCAATAAAATGGACAAGCAGGAAGAACTGGACAAATTCTTGAAAAGGTACAATTTTCTAAGACTGAACCTGGAAGAATTAGAAAATATAAACAGACCTATCACAAGTAATGAAATTAAAACCATAATTAAAAATCTTCCAACAAACAAAAGTCCAGGACCAGATGGCTTCACAGGGGAATTCTATCATTTAGAGAAGCGCTAACACTGATCCTTCTCAAACTCTTCCAAAAAGTTGCAGAATTAGAAATACTCCCAAATTCATTCTGCGAAGCCACCATCATCACCCTGATACCAAAACCAGAAAAATGTTATCAGAAACAAAGAAAATTACAGACCAATATCACGGATGAACACAGATGCAAAAATCCTGAACAAAATACTAGCAAACAGAATCCAACAATACATTAAAAGGATCAAACACCATGATCAAGTGGGACTTATCACAGGGATACAAGGATTCTTCAATATATGCAAATCATTCAATGTGATACACCACATTAACAAATTAACGAATAAAACCCATATGATCATCTCAACAGATGCAGAAAAAGCTTTTGACAAAATTCAACACCCATTTATGATAAAAACTCTGCAGAGTGTGGGCAGAGAGGGAACCTACCTCAACATAATAAAGGCCATATATGACAAACCCACAGCATGCATCATACTCAATGGTGAAAAACTGAAAGCATTTCCACTAAGATCAGGAACAAGACAAGGATGTCCACTCTTGCCACTCTTCTTCAACATAGTTTTGGAAGTCCTGACCACAGCAATCAGAGAAGGAAAAGAAATAAAAGGAATACAAATTGGAAAAGAAGTAAAACTGTCGCTGTTTGCCAATGACATGATATTATACATAGAAAATCCTAAAGATGCCCCAGAAAACTACTAGAACTAATCAATGAATTTGGTAAGGCTGCTGGATACAAAGTTAATGCACAGAAATCACTGGCATTCCTATATAACATCAACAAAAAATCAGAAAGAGAAATTAAGGAAACACTCTCATTTACCGTGGCAAAAAAAAGAATAAAATACCTAGGAATAAACCTGCCTGAGGAGGCAAATGACTTGTACTCAGAAAACTATAAAACGCTGATGAAAGAAATCAAAGATGACGTAAATAGATGGAGAAATATACCATGTTCTTGGATTGGAAGAATCAATATTGTCAAAATGACTATACTACCCAAAGCAATCTACAGATTCCGTGCAATCCCTATCAAACTACCAATGGCATTCTTCACAGAATTAGAACAAAAAGTTTTACAATTCGTATGGAAATACAAAAGACCCTGAAAAGCCAAAGCAATCTTGAGAAAGAAAAATGGTGCTGGAGGAATCAGGCTCCCTGACTTCAAACTATACCACAAAGCTACAGTAATAAAAAGAGTATGGTACTAGCACAAAAACAGAAATATAGATCAATGGTACAAGACAGAATGCCCAGAGATAAACCCACGCACATATGGGCACCTAATTTATGACAAAGGAGGCAAGAACATACATGGAGAAAAAAACAGCCTCTTCAATAAGTGGTGCTGGGAAAACTGGACAGCTACATGTGAAAGAATGAAATTAGAACACTATGTAACACCATACACAAAAATAAACTCCAACTGGATTAAAGACTTAAATGTAATATCAGACACTATAAGTCTCTTAAAGGAAACATAGGAAAAACACTCTTTGACATAAACCACAGCAAAATCTTTTTTGACCCACCTCCTAGAGTAACAGAAATAAAAGCAAAAATAAACAAATGGGACAATTAAACTTAAAAGCTTTTGCACAGCAAAGGAAACCATAAACAAGACAAAAAGACAACCCTCAGAATGGGAGAAAATATTTGCAAATGAAACAACAGACAAAGGATTAACCTCCAAAATATGCAAACAGCTCATGGAGCTCAATATTAAAAAAAACAAACAATCCAATTAAAAAATGGGCATAAGACCTAAACAGACATTTCACCAATGAAGACATACAGATAGGTAAGAGGCACATGAAAAGATGCTCAACATCACTAATTACTAGAGAAATGCAAATCAAAACTACAATGAGGTATCACTGTACACCAGTCAGAATGGTCATTATCAAAAAATCTAGAAACAATAAATGCTTGAAAGGGTGTGGTGAAAAGGGTACCGTCCTGCATTGTCGGTGGGAATGTAAATTGATACAAGCCCTATGGAAAACAGTACAGAGGTTCCTTAAAAAACTAAAAATAGAACTACCTTATGACCCAGCAATTCCACTACTGGGCATATACCCTGAGGAAACCATAATTCAAAAAACGACATGTACCACAATGTTTATTGAAACACTATTTACAATAGCCAGGACATGGAACCAACCTAAACGTCCATCAACAGATGAATGGATAAAGATGTGGCACATATATACAATGGAATATTACTCAGCCATGAAAAGAAATGAAATTGAGTTATTTGTAGCGAGGTGGATGGACCTAAAGTCTGTCATACAGAGTGAAGTTAAGTCAGAAAGAGAAAAACAAATACCGTATGCTAACCCATATATATGGAAAGTAAAAAAAAAAAAAAAAAGGTACTGATGAACCTAGTTGCAGGGCAGGAATAAGGAGATAGACATAGAAAATGAACTTGAGGATATGGGGTGGGAGGGTGAAGCTGGGGAGAAGTGAGAGTAGCATCGACATACATACACTACCTGATGTAAAATACTTGGCTGGTGGGAAGCAGCAGCATAGCACAGGGAGATCGGCTCTGTGCTTTCTGATGACCTAGAGGGATGGGATAGGGAGGATGGGAGGGAGGCTCAAGAGGGAGGGGATATGGGGACATATATATGCACAGGGCTGATTTTCTTTGTTGTGCAACAGAAACTAACACAGTATTGTGAAGTAATTATACTCCAATAAAGATCTATTAAAAAAAAAAAAGACTCCATGCTTCCAATGCAGAGGGCCTGGTCAGGGAGCTAAGATCCCATATGCCATGCCATGCAGCCAAAAAAAAAAAAGCCAAGTTATCACTTAAACAGATGGAGAGGAAGAATTAAACAATGCTATTATAGCTGAATGTTTAATCCCATAGAGAGGTGATTCTGATTAGAAAGTTGTATGGTTCAGAACGTATGGGTAGGGAATTTGAATTTCTAAGAAATACTGTTTCCTGAGAATAGGAAAACTGTAAACTTTGTGAGAAACAAAATGTTTTAAGTGTTTTCTAATAAGGTATTTCTTAAAATGAGATAGAAATGAAATACTCCCTCCTAGAGATATCACTTGAAACTTGAAAGGCAGGTATGTTAGATTTGAGCATGCTGGGCAGAAGACCAGCAAGCTGTAAGGAAGATACTTCACAGATGTCCACAGGTTACCACTAGAGTCTGAGCTAGAATCTGTGGGTAGGAATTTTGTCTGTTTTGTTTTCTGTTCTGTCCCAAGCACTTAGAACAATATGATACATGGTAGGCACTCAATAAATCTTTGTTGTCTGAATGGTCAATTTAACAAAGTCCAGAATCTTGATTTTATCACCACCTCTAAAGTATATCTACCTCTTAGGAGTGTACTCAACTTCTTGAGTTGCTGAAGCAGCTCAAGGTAGAGCTGTAACAAAGAAGAATGATCATTTATTAATTAAAGAGAAAAACTACCACATGAACAAGAATAATCAAGTTTACAACATCAGAATAGATTTCTTTGTTGTCAAGCTAAACGCGAAGCTCCATCTTACCCAGAAAGAAATTTTTAAATTTGCAATGAGAAACATAACTTTCCTGGGAATCTGAATGTTAATACATGTTTGATTAGTATATCATTTCTGTAAAAGTCTAATAGGAAAGTATAATATAGAAGTTTCCTCAATATAAATGGAACCAAATTAAAAGAAACTTAGAGTAAAATTTTAGTGGAACCTGATAAGACAGGCTGGTGCACCCATCTCATAACAGGATAGAATACCAAAGTTCATTGTCTACAGTCTCCACCGTTCTGTACGTGTTGACTTTGCAAAGGAGTGTAGAATACATAAAGTCCATTTGCAAAGACTCCCTTCTCCCTTGGACTTTCTGACTTGAAGAGCTGACGTTTGTGTGTATGCCTCTCCTTTTTTAACTCGTAGATGAAAAAACTATACCCCATTGCACCCTCCTCCAATGAACCTCTTCTTTCTTTAGATAAGTGTATTAAAGTTATGTAACAGCAAAGTTTAGAAGGCAAAGATTTACTCTATTTCTAAATTGATTTTGCACATAAAACTCTGATCAATTATGTGTCAGTCTTAAATGTTAACTCTCAAAACCAATCCCAATTACTCCTAATACTAAGGTTTGGGTGAATACTTCACTAGCAAAAGGAATTTCTTATCTCTGTGTGTGTGTGTGTGCGTGTGCGTGTGCGTGTGCGTGTGTGTGTGTGTGTATATATATATATTAAATATATTCATATTTTAGTCAGTTCTTGGATACCCATACAATGTCAGCATTGCAGAGCCTAATGTGTAAAATCCCAAACAGTTGAAGTAACAGAGGTATTTGATAGCCACATGGAGACAAAAACCTCTGAACAATGGAGGGACCTTTTTAAAAGTCAGTATTCAACACGCAAGTTATCCTTTTTTTGCGACAACAAAATATCAAGATGGTCCATTTGTGAGTAGCAATGAAACTACTCACATTGCTTCTCAGTGCAGATTTCAGAGAGGAAAGGCTTTTGCACAGCATATGCACTTGAGAGCATCATCGTTCTTGCATGCATGAACATTTGAGAGCAACACCAACAGTGAAAGCAATGGCATTACAAAGATTTTAGTTGACATATGCTTTACCTTGACTAACTGTATAAAAAAGTAATTGACTGCTCTGCAGTTAATAAAAAATTAAAACAATGATTTAAACAAAGACTGAGGTGCAAAACACAATCACTGAATTGTGTAAAATGAGGATGATAAAAAGAAAAAGAGGATCTAAGGAAGCAGGGTAGAAAAATTTCTCTTGGCCAAACCAAAGGATTCATCAAGGGAGAAAGATGATTGAATATACTGTTTTTTTTTGTAAAACCATGTTTACATTTATTGTAATAAACTTTATAAGGTTTATTCCACAGTATAGACTTTCAACTCTAAAAACTGTAACGTCTCTCAAAATATTCAGAAATCCTATTCATAAAGAGATAAAGACAAAAAACTTTGGTTAGTACATTTCCTTTCAAGAATTCAAAATATCAGGGCTGCCCTGGTGGCACAGTGGTTAAGAATCCTCCTGCCAATGCAGAGGACACGGGTTTGAGCCCTGGTCCGGAAAGATCTCACATGCCGCAGAGCAACTAAGCCCATGAGCCACAACTACTGAGCCTGTGCTCCAGAGCTCACGAGCCACAACTACTGAAGCCCGCATGCCTTGAGCCTGTGCTCCACAACAAGAGAAGCCACTGCAATGAGAAGCCCACACACCCCAACGAAGAGTAGCCCCCGCTCACCACAACTAGAGAAACCCCGTGCGCAGCAACAAAGACCCAATGCAGCCAAAAATAAATGATAATTTTAAAAATCTTATAAAAAAGTATTCAAAATATCAGCTATGAGTGAGATAAAATTATGAGATAATGATTGTGTAACTGACTGTGGGGCTGTTTCCTCTAATTTCTAGTCCTTGATCTGGGCAGGGTTAAGCAGAATATATCACCAAGAAGTCCATGCTATACTTTTAATCATGCTTCATTTGTAGATAAAGCTTTAGAAGCTTTTGTAGTGCTGTTGATTTAGAAAAATCGGTCATTAAATTAATTTTTTATAAAAGTGTACAGAAGCTATTGTAATAGAGTTTTAAAAGTTGAAAATGCATAATAAAAGGCTATACAAGAGCTATGTTACTGCCTTTGAAGATGAAGGAGGGAACCATGAACCAAGGAATGTAGGCAGCTTCTACAATTAGGAAAAGGCAAGAGGATGGCTTCTCTTCTAGTGCATCCTGAAGGAATGAAGCCATCCAGTGAAGCCCATTTTAGATTTCTGACCTCCAGAACTGTAAGATAATAAACTTATGTTGTTTTAACTCACTAATTTTGTGATGCTTTGTCACAGCAGTAATAGGAAAATAATAAAGACTGTAATTTTATTTGCAAATATTTTTAACCATTTGACATTTGTCTTTTATTATACTTAATGTGTTTTTCTTCCATGATATATTTAAAACTTTTTATATAATCCAATATACCACTTTTAACCTTTATATTCATGAATTTTTTAGTGCTAGTTGGTAAAGTTTTCCCCCTACCCAGAATATAGGGGAATTCACCCATGATTTTATTTTCAAGTACTTAGATGGGTCTATTTCTCAAATTTGAATTTCTGATCCATGTCAAATTTATCTTGACATATGCTATAAAGAATAAATCAAGTTTTGCCTTTCTCTATAAGGTTGTTCATTTATTCCAGCAACACTTATTTTGAAAGTTTTGTTTTTCTTTTTCCTGGTAATTTGTGTTGCTATCTATAGCATATTCTAAATTTACATACATAAAACTAGTAAGACACAGATAAAAGAAAAGACTGAAAAAGACACAAACAAATGGAAAACTATCTTATGTTCATGAATTAGAAGAATTAATATTGTTAAAATGTGCATACTACTTAAAGTGATCTACAGATTCAATGTAATCCCTGTAAAAACTCCTATGGCACTTTTCATGGAAAGAAAAAACTTCCTAAAATTCGTAGCGGCCCACAGAAGATCTCAAACAGCCAAAGCAATCTTGAGAAAGAACAACAAAGCTGGAAAGGATCACACCTCCTGATTTCAAACTATCTTACAAAGCTATAGTAATCAAAATGGTATGGTACTGTGATAAAAGAAGACCCACAGATCAGTGAAACAGAATAGAGAGCCCAGAATTAAACCTGTGCATATACTGTCAACTAATATTTGACAAGAACACTAAGAATATACAATGGGAAAAAGAGAACCTCTTCAATAAATGGTGTTGGGAAAACTGGATATACACATGCAAAAAAATTTAATTGTACCTTTAACTTACACTATACACTCAAATGGACTCAGTATGGAATAAAGAGTCCTAGAAGAAAATACATGGGGGGAAAAAAACCCAACTCCTTGACATTGGCCTTGGTAATTATTTTTTTGGATATGACACCAAAAGTAAAGGCAACAAAAGCAAAAATAAACAAATGGGACTACATCAAACTAAAAAAAGCTTCTGTATAGCTAAGGAATTAATCAACAAAATGAAAAGACAACCTATGAAGTGGGAGAAAATATTTGCAAACCATATATCTGATCAAGGGTTAATGTCCAAAATATATAAGGAGATCATACAACTCAACAGCAAAAAAAAGAAGGAAGAAAGGAAGGGAGGGAGGGAAGAGAAAGAAAGAGGAAGAGAGAGAGAAAGAAGAGAAGAGAAGAGAAAAATAAACCCCCAATAACCTGATTTAAAAAATGGGCAAAGGACCTGAAAAGATATTTTTCCAAAGAAGACATACAAATGGCCAACAGGTATTAAAGGTGTTCAACACCACTAATCATCAGGAAAATGCAAACCAAAATCACACGAGATATCTTTACTTGAAGTATCTCTTCACACCTCTTAGGATGGCTATTATCAAAAGGCACCAAATCACAAGTGTTGGTGAGGATGTGGAAAAAAGGGAACCCTTGTATACTATTGGTCAAAATGTAAATTGGTACAACCACTGTGGGAAACAGTACAAAAGTTCTCAACCAAATTAAAAATAGAACTACCAAATGATGCAGGAACTCTACTTCTGGGTATATATTCAAAGGAAATGATATCACTATCTTAAAGAGGTATCTGCACTCCCATGTTCATTGTATCATCATTCACAATAGCCAAGCATTGGAAACTACCTGCTACTTTGTAAAAAATTTCAAAATCTAGATAAATCAATATTTTTCAGAAATAGAAAAAATAGAGAATGTATTTAAAGAGTCTGCCCACAGGACTTCCTGGTGGTCCAGTGGCTAAGGCTCCACGCTCCCAATGCAGGGTGCCTGGGTTCAATCCCTGGTTGGGGACCTAGATCCCACATGCACGCCGCAATAAGAGTCCGCACGCTGCAACTAAAAGATCCCACATCCCACAACTGAAGATCCCACATGCCACAATGAAGATCCCGTGTGCTGTAGCTAAGACCCAGCACAGCCTGAATAAATAAATATTAAAAAAAAAGAGTCTGCCCACATAAAAACACCAGAGTCATGTGGTTTCACCAGAGAATTCTATAAAACATTAAAAGATCAGATAATCTTAATGCTCCTAAGCAATTTCAGAGCACAGGAAAAGAAGAAATACTTTCAAATTAATTTCATCAAGCATTATATCAATCAAAACCTGATGATGAAAAAAGAAAACTATATGCCAATGCCATTTATGCATATCAGTGCAAGAAGTCTTAAATATTAACCTATAGAGTCTAACAGCACATCCAAAAGTAGTACATCATGGCCAAATAGGATTTATTTTAAAGTTCAAAGGTGACTCAGTATTAGGAAATCCATTAATTAAAAATATGATCATCTCCATACATGAAGCAATATATATACATACATATATATACACACACACATATACACATATATGCACACACATATATATACACACACAGATATATAAAATTTTCTTTCTCCATTCATCTGTTGACAGACACGGGTATATCCGAAAAATATTAATTTATCTAGATTTTCAAATTGAGTTGTTCAAAGCAGTCTCTTTGAATTAACTCTCTTTTGATGATTATGTCTCCCATGTGATTGCTAATTTTGTGTGTTTTTTTTTCTTTTTCTTTGGTTTTGTTAATGGTTTTTATATTGTGTTTTTCTGCTTCTATTGGCTTTTCATTTTCTAACTTGCTTATTTCTTTTTTCACCTTTATTAAATACTTCTACTTTCCTTTGGTTTAGTCATTGTTTTTCTAGATTTTGAGGTGAGAGTTTAATTTATTCATTTTCTTTCATTTTTACTAATATAGTTATCTCAAGTAATAAAATTTTCACTGATAATTGTTTTAGCTGTAACCCCAAAATTCTAATGTCATATTTTTATCACCTTTATTTTTCATTTTGACTTTGAAATTGCTCTTTAAGAATTCACAATGTGTTTTTCTTTCTATATCTAGGTAGAGAAAATTTTTATATCTTCTATTATTAATTTCTAGATTTATTGTTGTTGACTGAAATAAAAACATACAGCATGAGAGCTGTGAGTTTCAGTTTTATTCGAGGGACTCGCTGAGGACTGCAGCCCAGAAGACAGCCTCTCAGATAGTTCTGAGAAACTGCTCTGAAGAGGTAGGGGGAAGAGGCCAGTGTGTATGTTACTTTGGCTGGGATATATTCAGTCAAGCATACATCTTGGCAAAAGATTACTGCTGGTCATCAGGATCACATATCTCAGCTAATGTTAATGATCTTAGTGCTTTTCTATGCATGGGAAGATGCAAGAATCTAGGTTCATTAAAATTTTTCCTGTAGTATAACTATCTAAAGGGCCTGTTTTGTCTGTTTTCCCAAAGCACAGAGTGCCCCATTCTGTCCATCCTGAATTCCTTTCAGGGTGTACTGTGTGTCAGAGACTGCAGTGGCCAGTGAGTTAATCTTTGTAGAACTGGATGGCAAGTGACATTCCTTACTTTACATTGTGCTATGGTCAGAAAAACTCTTTGTGTTATTTCTATTTTTCCAAATTTGTGAGATTCTTGTGAGAATAAGATGCATTCTCATTAATGGGTTTAGTATGTATATTTATCTATCAGAATCATCTTACTGATTTTGTGATTTAGGTGTTCAATAACTTTTTTTAATGTCCATTTCGTCTGCCTTTGAAGGAGTGACTTACGTTAAAATCTTCCTTTATTATTGTATATGTCTGTTTCTCCAGATATCTTCTGTTGTTTCTGCTTTATGAAATTTGCTAGGTTATATTTATTTATGTATGTATGTATGTATGTATTTATTTGGTTTTTTCTACATTTTGAATTGTGGCCAAGCATTAAAAAAAATGTCCTTTGTGTCTTTTAACTCTATTTGTCTTCTACACAATAAGTTATCAATTTTGTGAGCCCTACTGTATTTCACTTAAATTTGCCTAGTGTATTATTGTCCTCTCAGTTTCTTTCTAATCTTTTTGTTTTATATGTGTCTCTCATGTAAGCATAGTGTTAAATGCTGATTTTCAGACAATCTAAGACTCCTTGTCTTTTATAGATGTGTTCATCTGTATACGTATATTGATGTGATTGATATTCTAGACTAAATTCTGTCATATTTTACATTATATTTGAATGTACACGTCTTGATACATATAGTCTTTTATTGTACGGTCTATTTTATTTACTTTTGTTTCTTCTCTTTTTCTTACTCCCTCTTCTCCTCCTCCTTTTCTTCTCCCTTCTTCTTTTCTTTTCCTTTCTCCTTCCCTTCTTCTTCTTCTTTCTAATATCCTTCTCTACAAAGCAGAAGAGAGAACTCTTCATGAATTCAGGTGTCAAAATAGGATTTCTAATCAGGAAAAGTCAACAATTCTGTATTGTAATAGGGCATATCTATAGATGGCTGCATAGACCACCAGATATGGCTGCTCCTACCTTGGTCATTGAAATCTTGCTACTGAGTAAGACTGTGCTCCTTGGTGTTACACTGGTCTTAGATGTGGTCAGTTAAAGGATTGCTTATTTAATTCCCTGAACATACTCCTGCAGCATCATGAAGGCACCACACTCAGAATTTAGGAAGTGTGGTTGATGTGTGGCTCACCTCTCCAGGCTCGTTAAAACATTTCAAATTACCAGTCCTTTGTACTCGCAACCATCTCTTTCAGCCTGAGGAAGAGCAATGTGCAGAGAAGTAGAATGATTTTACAAAGGACTCCAGTGCTGTTGTGGAGAGGGGAGGGAAGTGAACATTAAAGAAACAAAACCAAAACAGTCATTTGTTACCATTTCAAAATGCTGCTGGATTTGCCATCAGTGTGGCAGCGCAGCTTCATATGCAAACACAAGCTTCTTTAAGAACAATCTTTGTATCTGAACAGAAAACATTTTGTCTTTTCAGGCAGGAAACCTAATGCAGGGCTTACCCAGAGATATATTTTCCACCATGTGGCCAGGACAATAAACATGGGGCTTTTGATCTGGGTGGTAATAGTGGCAGAGCCAGAGTTCTAAAAGGAGAAAAATGGGAAACAAATCTGCCAGAGGTGAGTGTGTGCCCTCAGGGTATTTTTGCATGTCTAGAGTTCACCAAGCAAAGCCAGAGAGATTTCAAATAAACATGTCTAAAGGAGTCATAAAAATCCTAACCAGTGTGATAGCTTAAATCCCAATGTCAAAACACAGAAATGCATGGCCTACATCACATGAAACTTCTTTGGCCCTGGGTTTATAAATTAAACTTCTTTCAAACTCCTATTTTTACAAGCATAAATTTATAAATATCTCTCCTCCCTACTACCATCTTCATATTCTAAATAATAGCAGTATTATCCTCTGGTGCTGCAGGTGGAATAACTTTGTAACTAAAATGGAGGCAAAAAGTATGCTAACAGTGAACCTTTTCTAATTTTCATTAGGACACAATTGCATACCATTGTCATAGCATAAGTGTCCTTTCTACTTGTTGCTTTAAAACTTTATCCTAGAAATCACTGCAATTCATTATTTTACATGCTCCCTTCATTTACAAATCAAAATGCCAAAGAGAAGCTCAGTTTATTTCAGCACTGTTGGAAGAGAGTGCTGTTATTAGGAAATGTGAGTGGGTTGAAGCGGGACTCCCTGTGGAGTTAACTTGGCAGAGTTTGAGTTCCTGGCTCAACCTGATATTAAAAGTGAGTCATCAGTTTACCCACACAGCAGGGTCTTCACTTTGTACTTCTCAATCTGAGCAACTCAGCAGCGGGTCCAAAGATTGAAGGTTAGTTTCTATAATTAATAATCAAGTGAAAGAAATTAATCTCATTTATTTTGAGAATAATTTTATTATTCATAAATTCCTAATATTAATGTCTGAAAAATAGTAAGAACACAAATAAAATCTATATCGAGAAATTCAGTCCACATAGTCAGTGTGATTTATTTCCACTAGAGGCCAAAGGCATCTCCATTCACATAAAAGTGATTTTTTTCCCCCCTTTACATACACTGAGACATTTGAAGGGCAAAAGTTTCAGGCACCTCTATCCTGTGTTAGCTCATAGTTTTAGAAGAAAAAATCCAGTAATTGCTCTGCACTCATATAGAGATACATATTAGAGCTATTATGATTATAATAAATACTTCCAGCTTTAATAAAGGACACAAACAAAATGATTTAAGGATAATTCCTCACTTTAAGAATTAATAGATGAATGCAATTCAATTTTTGTCTCATTTCATGTACTACATCTAAAAAATGTAAGTATTGTTCTTAAAACTCAGTAAACCCCCAGTATATTTTTCAATGCAGCCTCAAAGTCTTTTGCTGAAATGACATGAACATATTCTGCTCCTCATTTGAGAGTGTCTGCTCAAGATGAAATGAAGTATATTATTTAAAAAATAGTAACAGTGGGCTTCCCTGGTGGCGCAGTGGTTGAGAATCTGCCTGCCAATGCAGGGGACACGGGTTCGAGCCCTGGTCTGGGAAGATCCCACATGCTACGGAGCAACTAGGCCCGTGAGCCACAACTACTGAGCCTGCGCGTCTGGAGCCTGTGCTCTGCAACAAGAGAGGCCACGACAGAGAGAGGCCCGCGCACCGTGATGAAGAGGGGCCCCCACTTGCCGCAACTAGAGAAAGCCCTCGCACAGAAACGAAGATCCAACACAGCCATAAATAAATAAATAAATAAAATTTAAAAATAAATAATAATAGCAACAGTGACAATTCTCTTAAAGGTTGGTGCAAGATAAGTTGCTGGTAGAATAAGCAAAACTGAGCATTTTAAGTTCTGTTCATACATCATGTACACATACAGCCCCATCCACACATGTATATGTTTAAGACATGCTTTCTTAGAATTAGCAAAATCTTTCATAAGTGAGATCTCATTTGCATTTCCAGCCTTGGCTCTCACTATCTGTATGATGAACTCCAGCTACAGAAAGCTAATCTTGAGCAAGCATTCTCATGCTCTGCTTGTTTGCATACACTGATTTACCTTCCAGAAATACTGTTTCCCTCTTTTCTAATTGCCGCACTGAAAAGTATCTACTTTTCAAACGTTAAGTACCCACTCATTTGTCATTGCAGTCCTTTCTGTGCCATAAACACACATCTATTGTAATAGTCATTACAATTACAATCGTATTTTAATTAGTTGTTAAACATTTGTCTCCAGCATAATACAGAGAGCTCCTTAAGGCAGAAATGGCTTCATATTTATCTTTGTCTTGCTTCATTCTACTTCCTGGCCTTCACCATTAAGAAGCACTACACATCCTGTAAGAGATGTTCTATTCACGTCAAGAGCCTACTGGTATATGGTGACAGTGACCTTACATGTCACTCAATTTCCTTTGGGACATCTCTTAATGCTTGGTTTGTTCTCAGCTTACCTAGCAATCTATGTAATTTAACCTCTTATATGATTTCCTTCTAGCTTTACAAATTCTCATCCTCAAAAAAAAAAAAATCTTACTGGCACTTCTACTGGGATTGAATTAAACATGTAGAATAGTTTCAAGAGGAGACATCTTGGTAAAATTTGTCAAACAGTAAATCTTGTTTACATTCATTCTAGTCTTCCTGGAATTCCCTCCTATAGATCCTACATATTTCTTGTTAAAATTATTCCCAGTTATTTCATACTTTTATTGTAATTCTGAATTGTATCTTGTTAGCTTTGTATTTTCAATCAGGACAACTAATATCCAGAATTTTGTTTAAATTAAAACTCTGTTTCAAAAACAAAAGGAATTAGGAAACAGATTCTGAATATTTTGATTTTTAGTTTTTACATCTTACATAGATATTTCACGAGCATCAAAAAGTAAGAATTTTTATTAAAAATTTTTTCTAGTTTAATTAAGTCACACCAGAACCAATGGGTAAAAGTCAAATTTCTGACTGAATTTCTAGTCCCACGTGACAGTGTCTTTCAGGAAACAACACAGTATTCTGCAGAGTTCCTGGCACACCTTCAGTAAAGGTCATAGAAGTTAAGTGTTCCAGCAGAGAGCCCAACTTTTAGTAGCCTTCAAAGGACTTCAGTAGGGTTTATCCTGTACATTACAACAGAGAATATCAAAGGCATCCCTTGAAAACGTTTGTGCAGTGAATTCTGACTACCTTTCCATGATAGTAAAGGCATTCAAATACTAAACTTTAGGCTACTATACCCTGTATGGAGTAAAAACAGATAAAAGCATAAATGCTAACAAACTGTAACTCTCTCTTCCCTCTGCAACTACACACTCTCTTTTAACTTTAGTCCAAAAAAGAACAAGAAGCTTATTTAATTCATTCTAATTTTCTTATATTTTTTTAAGTTTACTTGTCTTAAAATTTATTGAAGTACAGCAGACTTACAGATAAATGCACTTATCACAAGTGTATGGCTTGATACATTTTTAATGAACTGTACACACCCATATAACATTTTCAGGACCCAAAGCCCTTATATGCCCCATTCCCATCATGACCCACCCCTCAAAGAATATCCACTCTCTACAGTTCTATCTGAACCAAACAGTTCTGCCTTATAATTTTTTTTTTACTGTATGTAAATAGAATCATATGATATGTAGTCTTTTGTGCCTCACTTGTTTTGTTCTTCTTGTTTGTGAGATTCAACATACTTTCCATGTACTTTTAGACTATTCATTCTCATTGCTATATATCATTCCATTGTGTGACCATAATCAATTATTTAGCTGTTTTCCAAAATCAAGTGTTCATGTATATGGAGTCTGTATGTGGAATCTGTATTCTGGTCCAATTATCTCTTTGTATATTTTTTTTCCAATTCTATATTGCCATGACTAATGTAGACTTATAATAAAGTTTGCTATAAATGTTAATTTAAGTTTCCCTCTTGCTTTTCTTGTACACAATTGTCTTAGATGTCCTAGTTTTTAAATTTCTATGTACATTTCAGAAAATATCCCTGTCCCTGCCATCAAAAGAAAACCGTACTGAAATTATCTGGGATACCTTTGAATTTATGGATGGCTTTGGAGATGAATTGGTAAAAATCTTTGCAATAGCAAGTCTTCTAATCCATGATTATGTTATATATCTCTTTATTTTTATATTCTTTAATTTCTTTCAATAACATTTCGTAGTTTACAGTGTAGAGAGCTTGCACATATTTCTTTAGATACATTCCTGGGTAATTCATGTTTCTTAACTCATTTTTACATTGTATTTTTAAATTTTGCACTTTTTATATAGAACTAACATTGGTTTGGGACTATTATAATTATATACCTTAAACTTGATAAACTAATGTATTAATACTTACACTTTTCTGTAGATTTGGAATTTGATGTAAAAATATCAAATGGTCTATGAATAATGTCAGTTTTATTATTTTCCTCAAATATTATGCATTTACTAATTTCTTTTTTTAAAACATATCTTTGTATTTGAAACATAACTGAAAATTATAATAAGAAAGTCTAGTACGTCCTTTACACAATTCAGTGTTTACATTTTACCACAATTGTTTTATTATTCTTCTCCTATCTCCCTCTCTTTTCCTCTCCTCTGCTTTATCTTTTGTATATGTGTGTGTGCACATACATGTGCATGTATACATGTACAGGGACACACATTCATGTATACATACATGTATACATATATGCTAACATATATGTATTTATATGTTTGGAGAAACCACGTCTCTCTTTCTTTTTTTTTTGCGGTACGCGGGCCTCTCACTGTTGTGGTCTCTCCCGTTGCGGAGCACAGGCTCTGGACGCGCAGGCTCAGTGGCCATGGCTCATGGGCCCAGCCGCTCCGCGGCATGCGGGATCTTCCCAGACCGGGGCACGAACACGTGTCCCCTGCATCGGCAGGCAGACTCTCAACCACTGTGCCACCAGGGAAGCCCACCATGTCTCTTTAACAACAAATACTTTAGTAGACATTTCCTGAGAACAAGGATATTTTCTTACATGGTCACAGTAAAATAATCAACATCAGGAGCTTTAATATAATTACAATAATATTATTTATTTGTATGTATATGTATGTATATTTGTGTACATATCTAACTAGTTAATAGCTCCTATTCCAATCTGACAGCACAGGGTGTATTCTAGTTTCTCTCATTTTGACATATTTAACTTCCTTCTTCAAGAGTAAGAAAACTGCCTCCCATTATCATCAATATATTTTACACATTTTCTTTAAGCCTAGAATATACAATAATTAATTTCAAAATTGCTAACCCACATCACTCTTAAAAGCAAATCAACTAAATTCACTTTTGTTAATATTTTTGAGGCTTAATTTACATACAGTGAAGTACACAAATGCTATATAATATTAGTCACAAAGTAATAAAACTTCCAATCTCTTTACTTCCTATTTATTGCATATTATTATTATCTACGATTTTAAGGTTATTTATGTCTATTATATCTGTATGGTGGAAATACTATATAATGATGTGTTACTGAGTACCTCTTCCCAACTTTGTATTCAGGGATGGCATATTGATCATGGTGGGAGTATTTACATCACGAAAGTGGGCAAATGGTAAAATCAGCACTTTACGTTTTGCTGATTGTCTTAGAGGATGATGGAAAAAATGTTAAAACAAACCAAATTTAAAATTATGTGGCGTCTGTGGCCTTTACATTATAAATAGCACAAAAAATGAGGAAATGCTACTCTACTATTCAAAAATTAGTATCTGATTTAGCAAAGAAGATGCTCATGTCACTGATGAACAAATCAGATATCAAGTACGAACAAATTCAAGGGTGGGGATGGTGAAAGATAGATGCACATTATAGATAGTCCCTACTCTCAACAACATGCTGGTTTCTTTCTCAACTGTCATTCTGGCTGACTTACAGAGACTTCAGGATCAACACTAGATACAGAGGCAATTCCCAAAACTGTGTAAGTTCTAACCCTTAGGAGAAAACCTTTGTTCTGTATTATACACAGTAGTTCTGATTCTCTGATTAAATTCCAAGTGGAATGCTAGGTTTTGTATGTTTTAAGGCAACATACTTCTGATGAGTTTTGATCACCTATAGGAAGTTTATGTTGATTATTTTCACCTTTTCTTATATAGTATCTTAATAGGATACTAAATGTATCCCTTTGCCTTACTTTTTTTTTAAATTAGATTTTCCAGAACTATTGTCAAATGGTTCCTATACAGATGAAGGATGGACTAAGTTCTTTTTTTAATTAATTAATTTTATTTATTTATTTTTGGCTGCGTCGGGTCTTCATTGCTGCGCGTGGGCTTTCTCTAGTTGTGGCAAGCGGGGGCTACTCTTCGTTGCAGTACACAGGCCTCTCCTTGCAGTGACTTCTCTTGTCACAGAGCATGGGCTCTAGGCACGCAGGCTTCAGTAGGTGTGGCACGTGGTCTCAGTAGTTGTGGCTTGCAGGCACTTAAGGGCGGGCTCAGTAGTTGTGGCACACGGGCTTAGTTGCTCTGTGGCATGTGGGATCTTCTTTGACCAGGGATCAAACCCGTGTCCCCTGCATTGGCAGGCAGATTCTTAACCACTGCGCCACCAGGGAAGTCCCATGGACTAAGATATTTTGTCCAAACTTCACAATTGAAGAGATCTCGCTTTTGTTTCTACAAGATGGTCCATTTTCTTAAAACAGGGTTCAGCCACAACTTAACCTGCTTGAAGACAGTTGTTACCACCAGTTTTAAACTTCTCTATTTTCTTTATAAACTATGTCACAGGCTGCTGTCATCACAGGACACAACCTTTGCCTTCCAAGTTGATGGGACCACAGTTAAATGCTTATTTGGTTGGTGCTTTTGAGATTTGCAACTTCTTTTTCCCACCAGGTACTTTCTATGCCTTCTTCCTCCATCTCTCAATACCATGGTCTTGTTAGGTATCAGCCCTGCTGACAGCATATCTCCTCTATTGTGGACCCTTTTCTATAACTAAATATTTGTCAGAGCTTTCTGAGATGTGGCACCAATTGATCTGATAATTGACTAAGACAGAGAGAACTGGCATCTGATGACAAGGGAGACTGAGACATTAAACCAGTCAGCCCTAAGGTGGGGAAATATTATTATCTCTCTCATGAAGAATCCTTCATAGTCTTAAGAAATCAAAGATGGCACAAACAGATGGAAAGATGTACCATGTTCTTGGATTGGAAGAATCAGTATTGTCAAAATGACTATATTACCCAAGGCAATCTACAGATTCAATGCAATCCCTATCAAATTACCAACGGCATTTTTCACAGAACCAGAACAAAAAATTTTTAATTTGTATGGAAACACAAAAGATCCTGAATAGCCAAAACAATCCTGAGAAAGAACAGAGCTGGAGGAATCATACTCCCTGAGTTCAGACTATAATACAAAGTTATGTAATCAAAGAAGCATGACACTAGCACAAAAACAGACACATATATCAATGGAACAGGATAGAGAGCCCAGAAATAAACCCATGCACTTATGGTCAATTAGTCTATGACAAAGGAGGCAAGGATACACAATGGAGAAAAGACAGTTTCTTCAGTAAGTTGGAAAACTGGACAGCTACACGTAAAAGAATGAAATTAGAACATTCTAACACCATACACAATAATAAACTCAAAATGGATCTAAATGTAAGTCTGGACACTATAAAACTCTTAGAGGAAAACATAGGCAGAACACTCTATGACATAAATCACAGCAAGATTTTTGACCCACCTCCTAGAGTAATGAAAATAAAAACAAAAATAAACAAATGGGATATAATTAAACTTAAAACCTTCTTCACAGCAAAGGAAACCATAAACAAAATGAAATGAAAAAACAACCCACAGAATGGGAGAAAATATTTGCAAATGAAGCGACTGATAAGGGATTAATCTCCAAAATATACAAAAAGCTCATGGAGCTCTATGTCAAAAAAGAAACAACCCAATCAAAAAATGGGCAGAAGATCTAAACAGACATTTCTCCAAAGAAGACATACAGACGGCCATAAAGTACATGAAAAGATGCTCAACATCACTACTTATCAGAGAAATGTAAATCAAAGCTACAATGAGGTATCACCTCACACCAGTCACAATGGCCATCATCAAAAAGTCTACAAACAATAAATGCTGGAAAGGGTGTGGAGAAAAGGGAACCCTCCTACACTGTTGGTGGGAATGTAAATTGGTACAACCATTATGGAGGACAGTATGGAGGCTCCTTAAAAAACTAAAAATAGAACTATCACATGGATCCAGCAATCCCATTCCTGGGCATATATCCTGAGAACACCATAATTAGAAAAGATGCATGCATCCTTATGTTCACTGCAGCACTATTTACAATAGCCAAGACATGGAAGCAACTTAAATGTCCGTCAACAGAGGAACGGATGAAGAAGCTGTGGTACATATATACAATGGAATATTACTCAGCAATAAAAAAGAACAAATTAATGCCATTGGCAGCAACATGGATGAACCTAGAGGTTATCATACTAAGTGAAGTAAGTCAGACTGAGAAAGTCAAATATCATATATCATTCATATGCGGAATATAATTTTGAAAAAATGATATAAATGAATTCATTTACAAAACAGAAACAGACTCACAGATTTCAAAAAAAAACTTACGGTTACCAAAGGGGAAACATGGAGGGGAGGAATAAATTAGGAGCTTGGGATTAACATACACACACTACTATATGTAAAATAGATAACCAACAAAGAACTGCGTAGCACAGGGAACTCTACTCAGTATTCTGTAATAACCTATATAGGAAAAGAATCTGAAAAAGAATGAATATATGTATATGTATAACTGAATCACTATGCTGTACACCTGAAACTAACACAACATTGTAAACCAACTATACTCCAATAACATTAAAAAAAAAAAGAATCCTTCATAGTCTTAAATAAATGCCTGCTAGAGTTTGTTGCAATTAATTTTAAACTCTACTGTAATCCCTAAATTCAATCCCTTAAAATGTGTTGGGGAGTGGCCTGATTGTATGTCCTGCATTCTGGGTTTCTATTCCCATTCCAGTGCTCCCATTTCAAAGTAGCCACTTACAAGGAACTCTGTCTCTATGCTCAACACCACATATACATTTTCCGTGTTCATTCAGACATCTTAGCTGCTTGTTGCCTGTTCTAGTTATGAAAGAAAACATGTACAACTGCCACCCTACTGGTTTTGTCTGCAGTGCCCTGAGACCCCGTCTCCCTACCCATCAGCAACCCCACACACCCTCATTTATAAAATTACTATCACCCCTGCATTACCTCCTCCATGCATCGAAGCAGAAGGCATGGCATTTTTCTACTTTAGCAAAATGGTATGGTTCCTGTGTTTGAGCTGAGAAATTTCACAGTTGGCCAAATTTTACATATCAGCAGACCCTGATGATAAATTAACTAACAATGATAATGATAATACTATTACTAATGATAAATTAGCTTTGGATTGAGTTTGCAAACTTTCCTGAAAATAGCTATGGAAATATGCAATTTGAATTTAATGATAGCTTTCTGGTCACGCTGTGGTGGAATTTGTTCAAGCTTATTTTTTGGAACTATCTAGACACATAGGTAGAAAATAATATGTAAATCATATGAAAAATAATCCTTGTATTATCAAAAATATTGATCAATAAAGTACAAAATAAATTCAATTTTAAAAAAGGAAAAAGTAATTTTCAAACATTTTAATCTAGTTTTCCTTGCTACAGGCCAACATTTTAACATTTATTTAATTGTTCATAAGTTCCAAAGATACACCTGATATTCAGTTCACTTTGGTATGTATGTTCAAAATATACTTGATCGATTAATAATAAATTAAAAGGCAAAACTCCAATCCATTTAAATGATTCCTGCCATATTAAAAAAGTTATTATGTTAGACTGGGCTATATCAACAGCAAGATAGAATTCCAAATTGAGTGTCTTCTGTGTCAAATATACTATTATTTTAAAGTGATTTCAAATTCATATAACAAATTAGTGCATATCACATTTATTTTGAGAAGCTGACAATTCCAAATTAGCTAACTGGAAAAGAGAGATGTTCTCATGTATTTGAGAATAACTAGAAGATACCGAAGATTTCTGGTGTTTCCTGATCTAAACATACTCTTACCTCTAAAAGAGAGCTGTGTGAGCTTGGGTGTGATTTGCTATTGTTTTGAGTCAGGAATGTGCAGCTTCCCAGAATCCCCAAGGGGTCACCCCAAAAGATTAAGAATTACAGTTTTTCTTCTCCCAAAATGGTATAAATTCACAGATTAAGATATTAAATACTGTGATGGTTTATGAATAACTGTCCTGGCTCTAGACAGGAAGAAGGACCTTTTAGTTCTAAGTCAGTTTCAGTCAGTCCCCAAGGGCTGCAAATTTAGAGTTAGAATTATCTGGTTTCTCAGATGCAGAAAAATAAATACACATAGCTGAAGTCTTTTTCACACTAGAACAGAAAATTCTGTATAATTGTTTATTCCTACTATTGGTATCCAATCAATATAAAAATAATTTCCCCACTCATCTACAGAACTCAGAGAGTGAGGGCAAATCAAATACAATAAGACAACTGAATGAATGTTTGATCAAAAATTGGCATTGACGTTCCACACAGAAGTCATTTTCTCTAAGAATCTTTCCCTAAACCTCCTGATTGAATTAAGCCTTGTTTCTTATCCTTCGAAGCATGCTTTGAATTTCTCCACTATTGGAGTCTATCACTATTGAAAACATGTAATTATTTCTGTATTTTTAATAACCTCAAACATTAGAATTAAAACTTCACCAAGCAAGACAGTGCTGTATCTCAGACCCTAAAACAGTTTCTAGCACACAGTAAGTACTTAATAATTATTAGTTAAGTAAACAATCCAAATTTCAATAAGCAATAGAGCAACTAGTAAGCAATCATGCTAGAAGAAGACTATAGGCCAAGTTATACTGTAAAAATGAAAAAATTTCTTTACCCTATTAAGACTTCCAAGTTGCAGCCAGAAACTATGAGGCTACTAGCCACCTCTGTCACAGTTAAATTTCAGTTTGGTCTCTAGCATAGGAACTATTGATGCCGATAATTCCGTGGAAGAGGCAAGCAAAGAGAGGAGACTTCAGAATGTTACCAGAGCTATATATAAGTAAATAAATGCTCTGCAGGAGAAAACTGGAAATATTTTCTTTGAGAGGAGCTACCCAAACTTAGCCCCCCACCAGAGTATTTCCCTGGCAGCTTTTTCTTTTGAAAAATAGAAATATTTTTCTTAAAAGAGATATCAAAAATAAAATTAAAAAATTTCTCCTGATAATTAGTTAACTGTTTCCCTATTTTTTTTATATCTAACAGTAAAAAATAGAACTAGGGTCTACAGATATTGATGCATGATGCACACTGACTGGTTAGTATGTGGGGTCAGTATCCAATGTATAGGATTCAATAACAGAGGACCAAAAGGAAGCAGCAGTATTCCTTGCTTTTCACCTTAAAGTTAATGAGAATTTAGAAAACCTCTGGAATTTTTGCTACATTATTTTAGTGTATATTTATTATCAAAGTAAAGGCTTGAAACCCAGAATGTTCTAATGAAACCACAAACAACTACTTTCACGAGAGTGCACAGATAATGTCCAGTTGGTCTTTGGAATCTAAAGTATCCACAAAATGCTGGACATCATGCCAAGAAGTGGTACATTGCCATTCATAAAGACCCTGAGGCAGACAGAAATCTTTGCTTAGGGAGGTAAGAAGGTAAGGTAAGAAAACCCACTCTGCTTCAGGGAATGCCATAATCATTCCCACATGCAAGGTATGTGCATGCAAAATAAAAATGGTAAAGCACTAGCCAGCTTTGGGGGAAGAAGTACCAAGGGCTAGGTGGTTCCAGCAGGAGAGCTGAGAACCTGGGGATTCTGGGTGCTCTTTGAATTCTCTCAGAACAATTAAAAGTTTGAGTATCTACCTTCCCCTCACCCTCCCCAAACAAAACAAGTTTTACTACCAACTTTCCAATTGCTATCAGATGCTAGTAATTGTTATGATAAATTTATTTCAAGATAAATCCTTTTATTCATTTTAAGAACTTTAAAAATTAACTTTTATCCCATCAAATTTTATTTATATCACTATATCACATTTTATCATAATTTTAGTTTATTCCACATGCCATGCCACTCAAGTTTCCTGTTTTAGTCCTACTTTCTCTACCTTGACAGGGAATTTTTTAAAACCCACTGTTTTAACACAGTTAAAACACACTTTGAAATAATTTAGACTTGGATTATTTATATGCTTCAGTTTTCTTTTAACACTTAAAGGTGAGCATATTAAAAGCATAAACATACACACACAGCTATACAAGGGAATGAAGTGTAACTCCTGGTAAAACAGCAACACAAATAGGTTCAAAATAGAAGCAGGATGTCTACATATTTTCTAACTTTGCCTTTTTAGATGAATCACACAAACATAAACTTCACACTCTACAGCAAGCTTTATGGTTAATTTTGACGTGATTTGTAGTTAAAACACAACTATTTTTGGATCCTGGCTTCCCTTTGAATATTTTTATGAAGACTCTAAAGAGAAGCATTACCTTAAATACTGTAACACATTTCCAATTTGTTGCTTTGAAAGATAATTCCTACCACCACTGGCTATGCCTCATTATTTGTCTTTTTCAGAAATATTTTCCTGACCATAATAAAAAAAAATAAAACAAAAAGCAAAGTAAAAAATCCAATTCAATACGATGGAAGTTTAATAGCCCTGCGAAGTCTTGTCATTGATATTCAGAATACAGTTTTACTGCTATGTAAACATAAGCCCACATTTAAGGAAAAGTTTTCTGGTTAGCAGTATGTGTGTTATTTTAGCCGGTGGCTAGAGGGAGCCCTTTTGTCTCAGAGCAATTATCTAAAGGAGAAATAAACCCTACACTTAAAAAAATTAAACAGATTTAAAGAAAACAAAAAATAAAGGCAACAATATTAAAGTACAATGGATAGCTGGCATGTGATTTAAAATTTGTGTTCTTGTTTTTGTTTTCCTTTTGCATAAAAAGTCAAGCCAAGTTTAATGTTGGGCAAGGAGCCAAGTTCTGATGCAGCCGACACCTCAGATTTACTGTTTAGAAGCTGCTAGTCAGTTTATGTGAGCTTAAAGAGTGGCTATCAAGAGCTCAAAGTTTCATTTTAGAAAAACGGGAAAGTGGGAGGAGATGAGCCCTCACATGCAGAAGGACAAGGGTTCTCCTTACGTGGCTGGAGAACACATGGGAACTTTAAGAGACTTCTGCCGGACAGATCCTGCCTCCGGCCGGAGCAGTCACACCTCAGAGCTGCACGACACCTGCGGTCCTGTCCCTTCCTTCCCTTCCTTCCACCGCTGTGTGGGAAAGTCAGAGGCACATGTGAAAGAGACAGTCACAAGGAGGGATGAGGAGGGAAAAATGCTTATGCTCTTACCAATTAGTTTGTTTACTTCCGGCTTTTCTGTCTCAGACCACTGGGTGCCTGGAATTAATATACTGAGGGCCAAAACCACTCCAACTCAGCCACAGTTTGGCAAACTGAGCTTTTGCTGTGTGGTTTGGTGTGCCTTTGTCCTTCTTTGTCTTCTGGTCAGGTAGTTAGTTCTCTCTAACCATGAAATTTGTGGGCTAGATTCCTAAGCCTTCTCCTTACTCTTTCCATAGCATAGAACTTGGAGCATTAATATTTATTTAAAAATCAGAATCCTTGAGTGTTGGGAAAAAATTTATGGAGCTTAGATGCCCTTCCTCTGGAGGTCTATGCTGGAGAGACTGATTTCCTGGGACCTTTGCCATTGGACGGTTCAACTTAATCATAAAAAGCCACTGGTGTCATTTAGCCCATCCCTGGTATGAACTTTTAGCTGTGAGTTTAGAGGTCCTGATCACACCCTAGGCCTTCTATAAACCTGAGGTAGGCTCTGAGGGTGTGTGGTCTGTACATTGCAGACTCCAGTGTCTGGGTTAGAAAAATAGGTGGCAGCTTTCTTAGAACGTTACAGTCATTTTAAAACTTACTCTTGCCTAACGTTAAAGGCCAATATTTTATTTTTTATGTTGCACATTTCAAATATTAACCAAGATGCTAACATGTAGAAAAGGCACACTTTGTAGCAAAAGGAGAATAAGTTAAAAACAAAACAAAACAAAAAAAGCCCAGCTTCTGATTTTTATTCAGGGATCTCAAAGTACCGCCAATAGTAACCTAATGAAGCATCCTGCTGACTTCCACAATGTGGCTCTTGGATAACTAGAACCCGTGAAGGTGTTCCAGGTGGTCTGGGACAAGGCCAAAATGCAAGTTACATACATGCAACAACATATTCTTATAAATGTATTTTCCATTGCGGATCTGAGTCTGTGCTGGAAAGCACGAAAATGAATGTTAAAAAAAAAAAATCATCTAACCACAATAATGATTACAGAGCCAAGCAAAAACACCACAAAATGGTACTGAGGGCTTTGTGATATCAAAGAAAGTAATACACTTGACTAGGTGGTCCTCAGGGCCTTATGGCCTGCCCAAGTGGTCTGTGGAAACTGCTGCAGAGCAGGGGAACCACCATAATTTTCCCAAAGTCTCTTACAGGTGAATATTTGTCTCAGAGAAAGAGCCACATTTTCCATTTGGGGGAGTTTTTCTACACTCTTACTACATGCTTTTATGGTGAATTACAAATTCTGAACACATGATATGCAAAATTTACTCTTGAAACCCTTATAAACTTAAAAGAATGTAGAAGTGAAGTGTTTTGAGTTGGGGGGTCCACAGATATATGCAGACATCAATATAATTTGGACTCCTATATTCATTTATCATGTATAGTCATGATAAATTTGAAGCTAATTTTGCATCTTGGTGCACAGTGGTAGTGTTCAACAGGTGGTACCTATTGTTTTGTAGTGAATATTTTTGGAAGATTGAAGCTGTGGTGTTCTATCAGATCAAAGGCAGGTGTGTGTCAAATACTTCATATTTGGATATATGTAGAGTTGGAGAGGGGACTGGTGGAGAAACATCTGTGGGACACGTACTATAAACACAAATTATAAACACAATGCTACTAGCTTTACAATTATCTCATTCATATCTCCCAATAAATCTTTAGACTAGGTACTATTATTTTCATCAAATAGATTGAGAAACAGAAGTTCAGAGAGTTTCTGAATAATCTGTCAAAAATCACACATCTGTAGAGGTACATGGCAAACTTGGGCACCCTACTATAATGTAATGAAAGTTATTTCCAATTATATCTCTTTTTAACCTGCCATCCTGAGCTTTATCAGAGATTTTGACTTGACTCTTGTTTGTCAATATTATTGTATAAATGGTAAAGACTATGCTCCAACCACCAATATTGTATAGCATTTGATCATCAGACTTATTTCTACTCCCCTCCCTCTTTATTGAAATTCAGGGAGCACACTTTTCACTGTAACTGAAAGTCTGATCCAGAAGACATCTTTTACTTCACTGGCAATGGCATGTGTATTCATAGATTCAGGGTTAATTTGTCATTTGGGGTTCCTGAACAACTTTGGGAGTTAGTTAGAAGAGGGAGTCCTCTCTGGGTCTCTTGCTTCCTACAATCCTTGCTAACTGTGCCAGGAATGGAATGTTCTGGCCACTCTTTACATGAGTAGTTTCTCAGGGTTGTGTTATGCAACTGAGAGATATAACCTTGAAAGATGAGGTAGTGTCTCTCCACTAAACAAAGAACAGTCTTCCTTACTGCCACCCGTATAAGTGGATTCCTCAAGCTTAGAATTTCTCACCCAAGATGTAAACCCACTGCATATGAGCATCCATCTGAACCATATCTTATTGTCTAAAAGGATCTGCGGCAAGAGGACCTGTGGCAGGAAGAATTATGTTGCCAAGAAGATTCTACTCCTAATCCCTGGGGCTGGGACTATGATGAGATATGCTCAATATGTTGCCTTACAAACACACACACAAAAAAGAATTCACTGAGGTAATTAAGGTTACTAAACAGATGACTTTAAATTAGGAAGATTATACAGGATGATCAGTGTGAGCCCAATGTATTCATATCCGTCCTTACAAGCAGAGGCAAAAGAGGGGATCAGAAAGAAACAAATGAAGAGAAAGTCAAAGAGGTTCCGAGAAAGAGAAATATCTGCTGTGTCATTACTCATCTTGGAGTGATGGAGGGTCCCACAAGCCAATGAACACAGGTGACCTCAAGAAACTGGGAGCAGCCCCTCGGCAACTGCCAGCAAAGAAACGAAGGCCTCAGTCCTATAATCCCATGGATTCGAATTGAATTCTGACAACAAATATCTGAATGTGCCTGGGAGCAGATTCTCCCCCACGGCTTCCACAGACACCTTGATTTTGGTCTTATGAGACCTTAAGGAGACTACCTGCCAACAGTACTGAACTCTGCCCTACAGAACTGTGAGATAATACATGAGTATTGTTTTAATCTGCTGAGTTTTTGGTGATCTAAATCAAATCCAAGACTCATCAGTGCCTAGAATTAGTAGATATTAGTGATAATACCCCTGTTGTGCTGATACAGGCTGCATGGCATAATGAAGAGTATTAGAGCAAAGAAGACCTGGATTCCACTCCATCCTCCAACACTCAATAGCTATGTGATCTTAAAGTACTTAATTGATCTTTCTGAGCTCCCCTTTTTTAAAAAAAATAATTTATATTATGAGACAGCTGTGAGCACTAAATGAAATTATAAATATATAATGCTTGCACAGTATCTGACAGACTATAAGGTATCCCCCCCATCACTTCTTGTACCTTGTCCATATGCCTGCCAAGATGACACTTTAGTGGCCAAAGCATAAACAATCAGTGAACTTTCTGAACTAAAAATAAGAGATCCCTCAAGAAAATAACTTGTTTCTTAAATTAATGATTCAGGGTTTACATTAAGGATTTTTGTGAGAAAACACACACACACACACACATACACACAGTTTGCTCTGACAGCTAATCTTATAAAACCACAGATATAGACTGTTAGTCTATTCTTAGATAATTTTCAAGTAAAAACTTTTTAGTGCCACAGTTGCACTGATGACTTTCAGGCATTCTTATTCTTCTCACTTCCTTTTCATCCTCTCAGTGTCCTCCCCCCTACTCTTGCTGCCCATGGGAGCCCCAGCAGGCAGAGGCAGCCTTTCCTCCTGTTCCTTTCCAAACTCTTAGGTTAACTGCAAATATTCACTCCAAGTTGCCAGGCAAACCCCATAACTGCTAGTTGGAGCAGCTTTGGGCTCATTGAGGCCTAAGTGAGATCAATGAGGAGACATCTAGAATAAGCATTCATTAGAAGACACTGACCAGATGATGTCTGGGATTCATGGGTTTCTGGCTTTGTCACACCTTCAGCCAGCAAAGATTTGTAAAATAAGAAAGAAGCTTAGAGTCACGCTCCATTTTCCATGCAGTAAAATGACAGCACCCATTTTACAGCTGAGGAAACCACAATGCAGCAAGACTACAGATACAGTATTAGTGCCCACACTGAGATCAGAATCCAGTTTTCTAGGTTCCCAAAGCAGTGGAGTTTTCATTCTACCCCATCTCTAAACACATGGACAGACAGTGTCTGTCCTTTTTGATAAATGCTACAGGGAGACACTGGGGGATACAGAAATTAGTATTTTCTTTCTACTTTTCTATTGCTCTTTTATTTATTCCTTTGTTCCTTACCTATCGAAAAGAGAAGCCACAACATATACAAACATATTCACAGCAACAGATTCTAAAGGATTGTCTTCTCTGCCAGAATCTTGGAATTATTGACCTAGCAAGTGGTTGAGGGGGCAATAAAGGAAAGAAAGGGACAAAATAAACTTGAAAATTGAGGTCCTTGACAGGTCACAGTTTGTAGAACGTTGCCCAGAGGCCATCTTGCTTTCCTTTTGTACCTAGACTAAGTAAGGAAAACATTCAGGCTTCTACTGATGAGATTTTTCTCCATTTGCCCAACCACCCCTAGTGGCAAAGAAATTCTTAAAGAAAAAGTCTTATTACAGGGACTTCCCTGGTGGTCCAGTGGCTAAGGGTCTGCACTCCCAGCGCAGGAGGCCCAGGTTTGATCCCTGGTCAGGGAACTAGATCCCACGTGCATGCCACAACTACGAGTTCACATGCCACAACTAAAAATCCCTCATGTCGCAACTTAAGATCCCGAATGCCTCAAGGAAGATCAAAGATCCTGTGTGCTGCAACTAAGCCCCAGGACAGCCAAATTAATTAATTAATTAATTAGAAGAAAAAAAAGATCATGGCTGTGTATTTAAAAAAAAAGAAAGAAAGGAAGTTTTATTACTTAACCAACATATAATTGAACTTGAATTATTTGGTGGAACTAAATTAAAGTGTCATGAAAGGAGTAAAAGAAATGTATTAGGAATTCTGCTGGTGGAGAACCTTTCTGAATGATGTTAAAATAGCCCAGGATGCGATACATATTTCTCACATCATTAACTTACATAAAAACATGCCATTGTCAAATTACTTTTCAAATTAAGTAGGCTGGGTGACTCTAAAAAATGTTTAGCTTGACCCACTCCATGAAACACTCAGGTTCACCTCTGAAGTTGTAAATATAAATCATGCTTGATTTGGTAATCTCTACTGACTGAAAACATTTTTGTATAAATGGGGAATGGGTAGTAAAAAAAAAATAATAAAGGAAAATAAAAATCAAGAAACCCAAGAAACCCAAAGCATGGAAAGCTGGCTCTCTGCAGTGGTTTTGCAGATTTGGGAAATCAAGACCTATCAACATCCTTTATTCATTTCTTCTACAAAGTTCTTAGTATCTTCATTGACCTCACCTATATTTGTACCTCATATTCATTCTTATTCATATGTATTTTGCCTGAATCTTTCAGAGATTAGCAGATTAATAACAAAATAATTATAGCCTAAAAATTAGTTTGCTCAATATCACTTCCCAGAGATCTTAGACATATGCATAGTCAAGGGCAGAACAATGAAGTCTCTATTTTTAAAACATCTGCCAACTTTCTTTGAACCTCACTGAAAAATAACGCCTCTCAGTCTTTGATAAAACATTATAGCTTTAAGATGCTAACATTTTTGCTTATTCTAATTCAAATCCACATTTTTTAACCAGACTTTTCTGGATGTGCAACAGAATTCTTTTAAATATATAAAACTTTTCCATATGATCTTTAATTAATCATTTGTTTTCTAAGCTTTTATGTCTTACATTTTCCCTCTTAGGACACAATTTCCTGTGTTTTTGCCACCTTTGTTTCTGTCCTTTGCACACCTTTATGGACACTAATATGTAACTCCATTCATCAGTTAAAATGAAAGGACTTCAAAAGTTCTCACATTTGATACCTTTCAAAAAGTTAAGGAAGGGTAGGGGAGATACATCGTATGCCTTAGCATACTGTATATGTTGCTGGTTAGAGGTGAAAGTGTATGGGTGTTGATAAAGAAAAATGCACAGACTCAGCCTGATGGTTTCTGAGACAGTAGATAAGCTTATCACAAATACTTCATCAAAGTTAATTTACCAAATGAATATTGCTCATAGAAAGAGCTAATGATTTAATAAACAGTGGGCAGTATATTCTTTCATGACAGTAATGAATAATTGATTCATAACTTTCTTTCTTTAAAAGTATATATTCAGAGCCCTATCATATACCTGATGATAGAATATGTATTACTGTCTTTTCTTTGATTTTTCACTAACCTCCCCTTAATCCATTCTCATAATTTTACATAAACAGAGAATGAATGATTTAACTAAACTGAATTCCATAATTATGTTGGCACTTATTGCCAAATCTCGATTACTCACATATATACAGGTCTCTTATTTTTCTATCACATCTTATTATCCATCATCATCCATTGTTACTTCATATCATTAGCTAACGACAGGACAATGAGAGAAAAGAAAATAACATTTATTGGCTGGTTAATATGGATCAAGTATTCGATACTTTAGTACAGAATTTAATTAATCCTCACAACAAACATATGAGCTAAGTCATTTTACATTTATTTAACAAATAAGAAAACTAAGCCTGGAAGAACATAAGTAAATTATTTAAAGTCACATAACTACTAAGCAAAGAAGTGAAAGAAGATTCAAGCATAGATGTATCTGACTACTAATTAAGTTAGTAATTTTAAAATAAGTAATTCTTAATGGCTTAAGTGAAAGATGTAGAAAGTCTGAAGTAAAATTTCTTAGCCAACATGCTCCATCAGTTTATCAAATAAAAATAATATCAGAAACAATTTGATAGAAATGTGGTTTAAATATAATTTAAGAATTAAAGCACATATTTCAATTTCTCCTTCTGTCTACTTTATCATTTTTGGTATACAGCAAACAACCCTTGGGAAATCCAAATAACACCCCTCTTTCTGACATGCACCCACAAAGTTGGGTATATAGGAGAAGTGATGGAGTGGTCAGAATTGGAAGGGCCAAGGTCTGCGAGAGAAGGGGACTTCAGAGAGATGAGCAGACGTTCTACCCACTTTTATCCTTGGATGATCTACTGACTCTTGGTGGTTGGAGAGGTTGAAAATTCTAGCAGAGAATCACTACTAAAATAAAGAGAAACCATTAGGTTTTAGAAATCCTACAAAGTGGGAGGAAAAATAGATTTTGTGTCTCTCAAGGCAGTCAGTACTTATGGGATCAAGATTTCAGAAATTAAAACAGTCAAAGTATGAGCAGAACACTCAATGGATTTCCCCTTAACACACTAGTGTTAGTCAAACCCCTCAGCTGCACATGATGAAACACTGAGAAGACTAAAAGAAATTTAATAAATATGTAATGAAGTTTTGAGCACTCCCACAGGGCTCAGGAGATAAAATATAGGAGCTCAATACCCAATAATGAGATGGACCACTAGACATCCCAAACTCTTAGTTAGGATGCCTAAAAGGTGGGGGCTAGAACAGAGGTAGATCAAGCCTTACAAAGTCTACAAATAAACCCCATTATAATTGGTTATCAGAGAAAATATTGAACTTTCTTTGAAGATGGGAATATTAATCCGCATCTTCTGTAATGTTTCATACAAAACATATGGCATTCAATTGATAATTACTGAGGAGACAAATAAAAGGATAAGACAACAGGTATATAAATCACTAAATTATTGGAGTTATGAGACAGACTTTAGAGCTAAAATAGGTAACAATAAGAAAAATTTCTCTCGATAATGAGAACATATAGAAAATAAAACAAATAGGAATTACAGAACTGACAAATACAATATTGATATTCAGTACTAAATACACAAATTTCATAGCAGAATGCAAACAGCAAAAGAGATATCAGTGGAAAATACCCAGGCTGAATTGAGGAGAGAAAAGAAACTGGAAGATATAGAAAAACTCTTAAGAAAACATGTGACACAATTAAAATAACTAATGTATGTGTGATTAGTTACTCTTTAGAAAAATGGGACAAAAAATAAGGAGACAATGGCTCAAATTTTTCCTAAACAGAAATACAGCAAGCCAGTGATTCAGTAGGCACTAGAAACATCAAGCAAGATACATACAAAGACTAGAGCACCTAGGTACACTGCCTTATAATTGATGAAAAACAAATCTTAAAAGAGAAAATCTTGAATGTAGCCAGATTATAAAAAGACTCATGACTTGCAAAAAAGCAACAATTAGATTTACAGCCAACTATTTTGCAGATGTGGTGAAAGCCAAAAGTCAATGGAACAGCATGTTAAAAACATAGAAAGAAATTAATTTCCAATGCAGAATACTATATCCAGTGATACCAACCTTTAAAATAAAGGATACATTTCCAAAAGAATAAAGTGAGAGAAATTTCTGCTTGGCAGAACTATAGTACAAGAAATACTAAAGGGAGTTCTTCAGGCAGAAGAAAATGATCAGTCAGAAACTAGGTAACACATGAAGGAATAAAGAGCAATTAAAGTAAATATGTGGGCAAAATAATAATAAAGTCTTCTTGTGTTGTTGGGGGTAAATACCTGACAATGAGAACATAAAAGATAAAAAGGGGTGAATTGAATTAAAGGGCTAAGGCGCCAGCATTGTCAGGAGGGTTATAAAAGTACCAATTGTATTACACCATGAGAAATCAAGCGTTTCATTTTTTAATCTCTATGGTAATCACTAAAGAGTAGAAAATGAATGTGTGCCTAATAAGTTAACATATGGGAGAAATAAAAAATAGTAAGATACTAGATATAAACTCAAATATATCTGAAGTTGCATTAAATGTAATTTCTTAAATTATTTTTCTTAAAAGACAGAGATTATTAGACTGAAATAAAAAAAAAACTTCATGCTATTTATAGAGACCCACCTTGAATATAAGAATATAAAAAGTTTAAAGGTAAAAATATCATTAAAAATACATGCAGAAGCTCAATATCAAAAAAACGAACAACCCAATCCAAAAATGGGCAGAAGACCTAAATAGACATTTCCCCAAAGAAGATATAGAGATTGTCAACAAACACATGAAAGAATGCTCAACATCATTAATCATTACAGAATGCAAATCAAAACTACAAAGTGATATCATCTCACACGGGTCAGAATGGCCATCATCAAAAAATCTACAAACGATAAATGTTGGAGAGGGTGTGGAGAAAAGGGAACCCTCTTGCACTGTTGGTGGGAATGTAAACTGATACAGCCACTATGGAGAACAGTATGGAGGTTCCTTCAAAAACTAAAAATAGAACTACCATATGACCCAGCAATCCCACTACTGGGCATATACCTTGAGAAAACCATAATTCAAAAAGAGTCATGTACCACAGTGTTCACTGCAGCTCTACTTACAGTAGCCAGGACATGGAAGCAACCTAAATGTCCATTGACAGATGAATGGATAAAGAGGATGTGGCACATATATACAATGGAATATTACTCAGCCATAAAAAGAAACGAAATTGAGTTGTTTGTAGTGAGGTGGATGGACCTAGAGTCTGTCATACAGAGTGAAGTAAGTCAGAAAGAGAAAAACAAATACCATATGCTAACACATATATATGGAATCTAAAAAAAAAAAAAAATGGTCACGAAGAACCTAGGGGCAAGACGGGAATAAAGATGCAGACCTACTAGAGAATGGACTTGAGGACCCAGGGAGGGGGAAGGGTAAGCTGGGACAAAGTGAGAGAGTGGTACTGTATATATGAACATATATTCACTATCAAATGTAAAATAGATAGCTAGTGGGAAGCTGTCGCATAGCACAGGGAGATCAGCTCGGCGCTTTGTAACCAGCTAGAAGGGTGGGATAGGGAGGGTGGGAGGGAGGGATACACAAGAGGGAAGAGATATGGGGGTATATGTATATGTATAACTGATTTACTTTGTTATAAAGCAGAAACTAACACAGCATTGTAAAGCAATTATACTCCAATAAAAATGTTAAAAAAAAATACATGCTGATACTAACTAAAGTAAAGCTGGTGCCCTATACTATCATCAGTCATGTAGACTTTAAATTATGAAGTCCTATATATAAAAGAAATTTGTAAATATTAAAGTGGCAATATACTACTAACAAGTAATAATTGTAAAGGTACATGTATCTAAAAAACTCCAAAATGCATAAATTAAAAATTGATAAAACTAAAATGAGACATTAACAAACCCACAATTTAAGTGGAAAAAAAAATGCATCCTACTATGTAACTGAACAGCATGATTAATAATCTTGGCCTGATCGACATATATAAAACAGTACACCAAGAAAATATTTTTAAAACTTAGTTTTTAAAGTAAACATATGTTATCACATATTGAACTTCTAGCAAGTGCCAACAAAGGACTGAAATAATTCAACATATTTAGATAGAATCAAACTAAAACAAATAATTCTAAAAAAATTATTGCCAAAATATCTGGAAATTAAAGACTATATTTTCTAATTTACATTGGGATGAAGGAGAATACCTTTAGTAAAAATCATACAAATCAAAATGTACAAATTTTAGTACAAATCATACAAATCAAAGCTTAATGAAGAATTATTTTTCAAAATGAACACAGGTGTAACTAGCACCTAAATCAAGCAAAAGAATATTATTAGAAGCTTCACTGTGCCTTAGACACACACTTTAGCAATTCAATAGTCAAAAAGAAATTATCATGGATATTAGACTCAAATTTGAACTAAATGTTAAAAACATGACCTACCAAAATTTGTGGGATGTACCTGAAGTTAGAGAAAATTTACATCTTAAATTTATATTAGTGAAAAAATGGCAGAAAATCAATGATCCATCTCCATCTTATCCTAATTATCTATCTCAAGAAGTTACAAAAGAATACAACAAATAAAACAATACAAATAGGAGAAAAGATCTTATAAACATGAGAAGAGATATTAAGGAAGTTGAACAAAATATACAATAAAGAAAAATAAGCCAAACATTAGTTCTTTAATGGATACATAAAATTGACAGTCTTCTAGCAAAAGGAATAAAACATGAAAAAAAATATTTTGAATATAAAAAATGAGGATGAGGGTATCACTACAGATCTTAAATGCATGAAAAAATTATGGGAGGATTTATGAACACCTTTCTCACAATGAATATAAAACTTGTTATTGATTTAAAAAATATTCAACTCATTTTTTTCTACTTTTTTTTTTTTGTGGTACGCGGGCCTCTCACCGTTGCGGCCTCTCCCGCTGCGGAGCACAGGCTCCGATGCGCAGGCTCAGCGGCCATGGCTCACGGGCCCAGCCACTCCATGGCACGCGGGATCCTCCCGGACCGGGGCACGAACCCGTGTCCCCTGCATCAGCAGGCGGACTCTCAACCACTACGCCACCAGGGAAGCCCTTTTTTCTACTTTTAAAATAATTTTTCCCAGCTTTATTGAGGTAGGATTGACAAATTAAAATTGTATATATTTAAGTCTATGGTGAGATGTTTTGATATATGTATACATTTGTGAAATGCTTAACACAATCAAGCTAATTAACATATGTGTCATCTCAGACAGTTACTCATTTTGTTTTTTTAATGGTTAGAACAACTGAGAGCTATTCCCTTAAAAAATTTCAAGTATATAATACATTATCATTAACTATAGATTATGCTATACATAGTTCTCCAGAACTCATTCATCTTATAACTGAAAGTGTGTACCCTCTGACCAATGCCTCCCCTTTTCCGCCATCCCATAGCCCTTGGTAATCCCCATTCTATTCTCTATTAATATGAGTTTGATTTTTTACTTTTAGAATCATGTATAAGTGAGACCATGCAGTATTTGTCTTTCTGCACTGGTTTATTTCACTTAGCATAATTGTCCTACAAGTTTTATCCATGTTGTTGCAAATGGCAGAACTTCCTTCTTTTATAAGGCTGCATAATATTTCAACATATCCACATAAATATTTAAACATACACATATATATGACAGAAAAGGAAATAGAAAATCTGAAGAGTCCCTATATGCATTAAAAATTAAATTTGTAATGTGAAACTTTCCCATAAAACAATGACCTTTGGTGAATTCTTCCAAACATTTGAGAAGGATAACATCAATCATAGAAAAACAGAAATAGAGGAAACACTTTTATGAAGCCAACTTAAACCTAAGCAAAAAAACTGACAAGAATACTACAAGAAAGGTATGTTAATGGCCAAGTTCTTTAATGATTATAGATAATAAGTCATAAACAAATATTAGCAAAGATATCCTAGGAAATATAAAAACAGGAAAAGAAATCATGAAGTTAGGTTTGATCCATGAATGCAAAGTGATTTTAACATATGAAAAATTATTAATAAAATTCACCACCTTAACTATGAAATGGAGAAAAATGATTATTTTATTAGTTGTAGAATAAACATCTGATAAAATTAAATACTCTTTCATGATAAAAATCATAGCAAGCAAGGAATTAAAAGGACTTTTTAAACTGTGATGGAATATTTACCAAAATCCTATAGCAAATATTATGCTTAATGATCAAATATTAAAAGTTCCCCTATGAATTTAGGCATAAGGCTTTTACTAAACCCTGTATTCAGTGCAATTAGATTAAAAAACATTAAAATGTTCAAAAAGTAGAAAGAAAACTGCAGTTATTCATGGATAACATATTTTTTTTGTTTTTGTTTTTTTGCGGTACGCGGGCCTCTCACTGTTGCGGCCTCTCCCGTTGCGGAGCACAGGCTCTGGACGCGCAGGCTCAGCAGCCATGGCTCACATGCCTAGCCTCTCCACGGCATGTGGGATCTTCCCGGACCGGGGCACGAACCCGTGTCCCCTGCATTGGCAGGCGGACTCTCAACCACTGCGCCACCAGGGAAGCCCCATGGATAACATATTTTTAAATGTAGAAAATCCAAATGAAAATAGTGTTAGAATTTACAAGTTAAATTTAGCAAATCACCAGTGTAAGGATCAATATAAAAAATCAATTCCATTCCTGTATACTAGCAATAAATACACAATTAGAAAAGAAAATTAAACAAAATAAAACCATTTTGTTTCTAGTTCTGAACAAAATTAAGTAGATATATTTCACCCTATTTCATCCTGCTTATTATACCTAAATCAAGGATAAAATACAAACAGAGGACTCGAAAGGTGGTAAAAAAGAAGGTAAGCTCTCTTGAGACGTCAGGACTCAGAGCTGAGTCTCCTATTTTGTATTGGTTTGTTTGTTGTTTGTTTGTTCAGTTTATTGGTTTGTTACATTTTTCCTTCTACATATCCCAGTCTAGGTGATGAAGAAGCTTTTGCAGCCAAGGTATATCAATGGGCACAAACCAAAAAAAAAAAAAAAAAAAAAACCATCACACACACACACACACACACACACATGCACACACACAAGCAAGTTATGCATAAAGTTCTAGCTATAGGCCTGGGAAAGGAGCTGTTCTGGAGAACAAAAATAGTTTGACTACACCAGCTCTACTCCAGCCAAAGTGAGCAGAGCCCTGACTTCCATTCCATGTTACAGCGAGGAAGGAGGTCTGCTCCTGGTTGGTGGGGAATCTGTAGAGACTTTGTGTGTAAGCATAGACTCACTACTATCCCAAGATGGCAGTAAGGAGACAGTTTCCTTTTCAGCGAGTGTGCATCCACAGAGGTGTACAGGCAGAGCCTAACTATCATCACGCACAAGCAGTAAGGATACAGTTCCCCTTCCAGGGGATATCTTTAGAGATTATTTGTGTGAACACAGCTCAGATTACCATCCTGGTTTGGCAGTTAACGAAATTTAAATAGGAACCTGAGTCACATATAATACTGCCCAAAATATCCAGGATACAATAAAAAATAACTCTTCATACCAAAAACCATCAACTCAAATAAGGAAGAACAATCAACAGACATCAATAGTGAGATGGCACAGATATCTGAGTCATCTGACAAAGATTTTAAACAGCTGTCATAAAAACAATTTAATGAATATTATGAACACTCTTGAAACAAGTGAAAAAGTAGAAATTCTTACAAAAGAAAGATATAAAGAGTAAGCAAATGAAAATTTAAGAACTATAAATACGATAACCACATATTTTTCAAAAACTCATGTGGAGGATTCAAGAGTAAAGGAAAAACTAAAAAACCTGAAGATATAACAATAAAAATTATTCAATCTAAACAACAAAGAGACAATAGATTGTTTTTAAAAAATGAATGAAACCTCAGGGATGTGCAGCACAATGGAAAAAAAATCTTACGTCTATGTCATAAGAATCCCTATAGTAGGAGGTGTATGGAGCTGAAAAAAGTGTTTAACAAAATAAAAGCTAAAAGGTTTACTAGTGTGATCAGGAAGATGTCAACTAAAAACACGAGATACCGCCATGCATCTATTAAAATGGCCAAAATTAAAGATGGCAATACTAAGTGTTGACAAGTTTATGCATAAATTTAAACTCTCATACATTGTGGGTGCTAGTATTCATTGGTACAAACAGTATGAACACTCTCTGACAGTACCTACCAAAGCTATACTTCAAAACCACGCAATTCTACCCCTCTGTATATATCTAACAGATAGGTACCTATTTGTCACCAAAGAACATGCAAAAGAAAGTTCACAACAGCATTGCTCTTAATACCATTAAACTGCAAACAACCCATATCTTTATCAAATGAGTAAGTGTGGTGTATTAATTTAACACAGTACTATACAGAAATAAGAAAAAAAAAAACTGTTGCTGCATGCAACAATTACAGATCCCATAAACATAATCTCATCTAAAAGAAGCCAGCCAGACATAAGAGTATAAACTACCTTACTTCATTTCTATAAAGTTAAAAAACAGGTAAAAGTAATCTATTGTGAGCGTGGGCTTCTAGAATGTAGTAATAGTCTCTTTCTTCATCGGAGTGCTGGTAAAGTGGCTGTGTCCACTACACAAGGATTCATTTTGCTGAGCACTTATGAGTCATGTTCTTTTCTATAATGATGTTATACTTCTATAAAAAGTTTACAGTTTATGTATACTTTATTTTTCAAGTTATCTTTATATCCCCACCAATTTATCAATCAAGCTCTAACAGTAATTTTAAAGTTTCAGAATTTAAGTACTGACAAATCAGTATGTTAGGTTATGAAAAGGAGAAATAAAATATTGTTCTTTGCTGAATGAGAGACAGTTTTAAAATCTCTTTTCTATTTCAACTTTAATCATTTTTCAAGAAAAATATCAAGGAAGATATTAATATAACCTGAGTTAAATAACATTAACCATTAACCAGTGGTCTAGTTAAGTAAGTTTTGTCACTTAATATTGATTCTTAAAATTCTCTTTTGGAGAAACTCTAATATCATTCAATTTTGTGTCAAAACAGTTGAAAGTAAAGCTTGGCTCTTTCTGTAATTTTATGACAAGTCATTTGTTGACCGTATGAAGACTCAGGTTCATCAGTATTTTTTGATGATCAAACAAAAAATGAATTTGACATCTTATTTGTGAACTGAAGTTCGTCATTACTATTATTTTTAAATTAATTTTTAAGATTTCAATATATTTTGGAAATAATCCACAGGTAGAAATTTTCATCAAAATAAATTCAGTGTTTTTTAAGGAAAGAAGAGAGTACTACAATTTTCAGAACACATACTGGAGCCAAAATTGCTCGGGGTGAGGGCAGCATGGGTTGTTTTCTCTGGATGGAATTGGGATTTAACTGAAATTCTCCTTAATGTTTTTCTATATTAACATTAAAAGGCACTCAAACATTAGCCCCAAAGGTTTATATTCAATTTTCACTTAGATCGCTGAAATAGTATTTTCAAATTTCTTGCCAATACTATTAACATCAACATTAAAAATTTTTTCTCAAAGTTACATATATACATAGTTCAGAAAACCAAATAGTACTGTAGAGACTATAAGAAAAATAACACCCTTCTGTCCCATAGTGTATTAACTGATCCTGCTTTCAACTTTTTAAGCTAGCATTTATTCCCATATTTCTAAAGAACATAATACTCTTAGGTATTTTTTCATTTTAGCCATAACTTGACTTCCTGGTATGGAAAACCAACTTCCACACACTTTTTCTCCAACATGATATCACAATTTGTAATCAGATTCAAGCTCATCAAGAAACCCAAGAGTTTGGCTATTGTGCGGTTCTCTTTGCAGCATTATCTATTGCATGCCCTGTTTCTTCTTTCTGCTTCCTCCCGTACAGATGCTGGTATCATTAAGGTCTTTTGGCTTTGGGTGGGTTATCCCCACCTGCTTGTATGTGAGGGTTTCGGAGTTTGTAGGGAAACCCTGTCACCTCATTTTGTTGTAAATATACGTAGATTTGGGGGTTTGTAATTTAGTTGCTGTTTTTATGTGGGGATTTAGAGAGATACAAAATCTCTTCTTCCATCTCCACTGCCATGCCATCTGCCCAGTATCCCTAGATTTACATCTAAAGCTGAAATAATGACATATGTTCCTACTTAATAAGTATATTAAAATTAACATACATCACAAATAAAAATAAATACTGTTATTGAGGGAAACATAGAATAAAACATTGAAATTAGGCTTTACATAACAAAAACGGATCTCTTCCCAATGAAGACTTATATAATCATTACAGCCAGGGGAAAATGTTTTTCATCATAATTCACCTTTTGGCATTTACTTCCTGATAACTCATATAATTCTTACACATCAACATAATTTATCTTCTCCTCTCGATTGTACGTTCATGTAGGGCAGTGGCTGTCAACTGCTCTTCACTATCGTACTGACCCTCTAGCACTATCTAAAAGTCGTACTAATGGTGATCAGTAAATGTTTGCTGAATGAATAAATAAATGAACACACAGGTTCATTAAAATGATATTCCTCTGATTAAAAGCAAACTCTTACACATCAATGGGCAAGTTATATATAAATCTTGGAATTATCTCGTGTAATATTCCAAAAGCACTTCATTCACTGAAATATTTATTTTATTGATATATAACCTCCTATTTTCTGTGAGCACAGAGGTTCCCAAACAACTGGGTAGATATTATGTTACAGATAAGAATTAAAAGAGGATAGAACTCGAAGGACTCTATTTTCTTCCTGGAGGCACTTACAGAACAAGATTGAATCTGGAATTAGATTGTGGAAGTGGGCTCCTTTCCAGTTCGTCCTGTGTCTGTGGCTTTATTATTCTGTTCAAAGTGAATTCTCACCCTATCAAATAATACACATAACAACATACATATCTAAAATGTTATACCTACTGACTGAGATAAATTAATTTTGTATTGTTTTAGATTAATCACTTCCATATGATTAATAGGAAGGTCACTGTCCGTGGCACCATTAATTGAAAAAAACTGATTAGCTTATTATTCTGTCATACTCACTGGACAGATAAAAAAAAAATAAAGGAAGCACCTGGACTCCTAGGGAAAGGAAGAAGATGCCTGCTGTAAGAGGAATATGGTATCTAAATGAACTCATATGTCATGATTGAAGAACTTCAAGGAATCTGCAATCAAAGAATATGGCAACTAGTAAGGGCCTTAGAACTCATTTGTTGAAAAACATTATTTACAGATCATATTTTGATTAACCTTCTTCTGGTCAGATTATTAATGCCTGAAAACCAGACAGGAAATATACCAGAAAAAAATTCTACAGGGGTCACATAACAAAAAGTGCAATAAAAAGTCCACTGAGTTTCAGAAGAGTGCTCAGTAATTGAGAGGTGGCATGATCTAGACCTGTGCCACCTATGCTTTCCACTGTGCACAGAGCTATAAAACTCAACATCTCCCTAAATGTTCCTGTGCTGCATAAAAAATTCTATTGATTTTAATTCTCAAAATGCATCATTTACAATTACCTTTATCACGCTTACTCTCAAAATATAATATAAACTCTATCATCCCTAAGTTCAACACGAACCTAGATAGCAGTAGGTTACCGTTCATATGCATTTTCCCTTGATTTTATCACTTCACTTTAAAAGATGTTTTATACACACACACACACACACACACACACACACACATACACACACACACACACGTATATATAGCACAAAGCTGATGGATTTTGAAATCTAAAATCTGAAAAGACATATTCTTTCAGCTTTAAAAAGATTTATCATTCCACTTGTAAAGATAATGTTTATTTGGCCTTTTGTGACCACTAAAAGAAAACCTATTTTAAAGGAGAATACTTATTTTTTTTAATCTTTACTAAAGTTTAGGATTTACAACACAGCTATAATATTCTCTATTTTAAGGTAAGTTACTAAACTGGATAATTTACGTTATTAACATACTGCACAAATGAAATGATCTATGGCTCATCATGGTTTTATTTGTTTTTATTAACACAATCTTAAAATGTTTCTTTAACTCACTTTTATTTTAGAATTGACCATACTATTTTTAAAGGTCAGAATGAAAAAAATATACCTTTCTTGATAAAGATTAAAAGAGTTCACATCATTTTTCCTTCATCTGTTTTTTGTTTTTAATTTTTCTTCTTCCAGAGAAAGAAAAAAACACCTGATTCTCCTTCTAAAATTCAAATAGTACAAAAACATAAAGTAAACGTTATAACTTATACTATTCTCACTCTCCATGTTTCCAGCCTATAAATAACCACAATTAGTAGTACTTCAGTAGGTATCCTTAAATACGGCAAACATATGTATGTCATTTCCCTACAAATGGGATCCTACTGTATACATGAATCTATAACTTGATAATCCACTTATCTCTATTTTGACAATACCATTTTTGGAATGACCTTATTTTTTTATTTCAAGAGCAGGCATACCTTAAACTCTAACTGAAGCTAAATTTAAGACGCTGAAGACACTTACATCAGAAGAACATAGTACTGAGGGTAGTAGGTGAGCAATTTGAAGTTTCTATTTAGTTGACCATACTTTTTCACACTGGAAAATTGTGACTGGATTTGAAATAATGATGTTAAATCAGATCACTCTGAATCATCAAAAACACTAATCCCAAACTCTCTTCCCCAAATCTAAATTGGTGTACTTTATGTTGTACCTGTGGGTTTTTTTTGAAAATTTTCCTATGGTTCTTCAGATGATATTACTCTATCACTAAAATCTGAGACCCCGTTAATGGTTTAGTATAATCAGAAATGGAGCTCACCAGAAAACAGGAGATAGTATAATTGATGAAAGAAGATCCAGTGAAGAACATTTTCAACTTTTAGAGTTGTGGAATAATATTTGAGATCCTATTACTATATCTGTCACACAAAAAAGGAGGTAAAAGAAAATCAGATTAGTACATTTAAGCTTTAGTCTATGGACCAACTGGTGTGCTTAAGGACTCTTTTCACTTCATTGTGAAAAGAATTTGCTACTGGCCAGAAACTCTGTCAACTACTTAGTGGCTGGCATAATGGAAATACTGGGATTATGAAAAGCCATGGAGGAAAGGAACTGTGAGAAGTTTCATGGTCAGAAACTCACCACTCTCATTTGAGAATCTACTCCATATTTTTTTTATTTTTTTAAACATACTAACCTTATAATATCCTTTTTGCAAATACTTGTTTTCATGTCACTCAGCTAAATGAAAAGTCACCAGGTTAAATTGAAAAATTAAGGAAAAACGTATTTGCTCAGCATATAGATGTCCTCAGATTGCCCAATTTCATTTAGAATATTTTTAGTTTATGTAAAAATGTACTCTGGGCCATTGTTTTAAAAGATAGAACATTCCAAAAATCCCCTGGTAGAGATCATGTTATTAACCAATTGGTGCAATGTATACAAGAGACATGGGATTATTTGTATAAAAACTTACAGCCAAGGAATTTATGGCAGTAATATAAACTCATGAATGTCCTGTTCTGCCGGGGGGAATTCTCCGCAGTAGCTAGATGACTGATGATGTGGCAGAGTGTGATAACAAGTACAGCTGCTTCTATAAAAATGAAATCATAACAAGCTAAAAAATAAATCCTCCATAAGAAATCTCTTAAAGTGACAATCTAGTTTACTTGTTTTCCTCTAATGGGATTCTATCATCTACTTTTTCTACTCAACGTACAAATCAAGTTTACAGTACTTCTGGTCCTGGGTCTTCAAATGCTGTAAACAAGGTAATTTTACAAATGTGATATTTTAAGGTAAAACATTTTACAAAGTAATAATATAAATTAAAGACAGGTGTACAAAATGGGAGTCTGTGACGAGCACACTCAAGGAAACTATTTTCAGGTACAATTAGAAAAATGTATCACTAATGACGGAAGCATCCATGTTTCTTGAGTTTACTGTAAAGTTTGATGATTCCACATCCCTTTGGGGGATGACTGGATATGAAATGTTTTGAACCTTTAAAGTTATGGGAGAAAATTCTCTTCATGGACTCAAACATCCTATGAACAGAAAATTAGGGAATGTTTACACATATAGGGGAGAATTCTAACTTCTGCTGATATACTGAAGATCTTTGGTTGGCTATGAAGAAAGAATACTTAAGTATGCCCTAGAAAATTTGAGTTCTAGCATTTGACTTCACACAATTAACAGTACAAAACCCATCTCTTCAAGTATACTCAACTTAAGGTTGATTTACAGTTTAATCCTGAAAGAGACTTAAACAAATATTTTCCTTATAGCTGTCAAAATATGCTTGTCTAGGGTGAGAAAGTGTTACTATTAATTTTATCTGACCACTTGACTAGGGTGGATGAGAATTAAAATGTTACTATTAATTTTATCTGACAACAATTATGATGCAGTAATTACTGAGACTTGAACAACAGCAAAAAAAAAAACATGATCTGCTAAGCCAAGGAAAGAAATAGCAAGGGGTCTGGCAGTAGAGGCTGGAGTGTTTAGTAACGGTGCCAACTTCCAAATAGAGGGTAGAGGTGATCTTTGAAACCTCTATCCGCAACAGATGCTCCAGTGGAAGCAGTACGAGAATGGCTGCATCCATTAATTTATCCAGTTAAAAAAATTTCCATCACTTGCATATACTGTATTAGTTGTTATAAATGATCTTATATTGTGCAAAACTTACTCCTTAATTCTCAAAGGTGTTAAAGCACATGCATCACTATATGTTAATGGTAACCTTTAATTTTAGATCATTTCTCAACATATCCTCAGTAAACTGAAATGCTATCCTATTCAAAATAATTGGATTTTACTACACCATAAATTAGCTTGACACCTTCATGTATGTGAGGATTTCTTAAAAACTCGGTGCCTATGTAATAAGTAGGGTAACAATGTATTCTAGTTTGTCAAGGTCCAACTTTTTAATTGTTACCCTGACATATTTATTAAGAGTATCCCTTTCACTCTCAAACACCTTTGAATAATTAAATAATGTGGTTCCTGATACGAATACATACTTGGATATTTTTGGTTCCTTTATAGTTACCTGGCTTCTCATTTCAGAATTCAAGCAACTTACTTTTAAGGCTGAAGTCTTTGTTATATACTGAAAACACTCTCTGAAAACAAGAGTCCTTTAAGCCACGATACCATGTGTTAGCTATTCCATGTTAATTATCATAGGATTACTGCTAGTAAAAAATCTAACTAAAACAATGATGTTAAATCAGATAGGGGTGTCAGAAAATCTCAGATATAGGTGTACAAAGTGCCAGGTTACAAAACACATACACACACACACATACACACACACACAGAGTTATGAGAATAGAAATTGCTCCCTTCTCCAAACAACTCCAACAAGGTTAATTTAGGTAAGAGATGTCTAAGGAAGTATTTCATTGAGATGAATCATATAGCTTCAAAGTCTTAGACCAATGGACCTTAGAAAATCATCTGTTCCCATATTACTTATAAGAAAAGAGAATCGGGGGATTTTTCTTAGGCACTGGTGAAAGTTTCTGAATACAGAATATTTGTGGTACACTGCCCATGTACAGAAAGTACTCTATATGTGATGAATGAATGAATGAACTGAGTAGGTATAACATTTTCATTCTGTATCTCCACCTGAAACTTATATTTTTTCCCAACAGAAAAAAATATTATCAAAGGTGCGTCAGTTCCACATTTCTTTGTTATAATGTGAATTAAATAAACTTTCCCTTTAGACTTATTGTATATAAATTTTAAAATGACTATACTTGACAGAATTCTTGAGAAGAAGTTACAAAACACAGGAGGGCTATATGGAACTAGATTACAATAACTGAATGCTTAGAGCCAAATAATCATCTTAAATACAAAAATAGTTAAAATTAAAGAAAATACATACATATTCTTTTTTTGCAGATGTTATCTATTTCGACTTAATTTAATAAAGTATTGTCTTCTATCCTCAAAATTTGCTTGTAACTAGTCCTTTAGAATCAGTTAAAAAGCTAACCTATTTCAGAAGAGGTTGTGTTAATATCAGTGACATGTCAATGCATTTAATCTGCCCTCAAGGGCTATAAAGGAACAACTTATTTTACTATGAAAATCCAAACAAAATAGCTAGTACTGTATATTTTTTTCTTTTACTGGCAAGTAATAAATATAAATTATAAGCATGCTGATGCAAACGTAAAATTGAATCTCTAATTTCCCTATACTGCACAATCTAATATAGCATCATCTCTTACAGTCAAGTTTTACAAATATGTTAACCTGAAGTATTAGGGTATGAATTACCTAGTAAGTATTTCTTATATTTGAGTGGGAGGAAAAGTGTAATTGTACCCATTCTCTACGGCCTTTCTTTTTATCTATCAGGGATATTATGTGTTTTAGAAAAACGATCATGTTCGAATTAAACCTAGGCCATCTCTTTCCAATAACCTGGGCTTTATTTATTATGGGAGAGGGGATGTAGAGTCATATTTGTGAAGTTTGTGAAGTCTGGTTCAAGATTTTTCACTTTTTCTTTAGTTACTTTTTTGGTTTGGAGTATTAGTTTATTTTCATGTTTAAATTTTCTATGTTTACCAGCTGAAAGGCCCAATTCATAATGAAATATTTGTAAGCAGTATGCATAGTACCAAAGGTTTTACTAGGTGGCTGCCAAGGACTGCATGCAAAATGGTCCAAGATAAAATGAGCCTTTTGGAGGATATTTGGTGGCATGAAAATGGACGTTAATAAGGAAATGTGTTTCCATAAATGATAACGTTAATACTTTGCATTTATATAGCTCCTTTTCTTCAAATAATCAGAGCATTTAACCTCAGCCTCCATTTCCTGATATCTGTCATATATTTTGAGTGGTTTTTACACGATTAACAGATAAAAGAGAAATGCTCCAAATTTACTATTTCTCAGACATCAACAAGAGCAACTAGCCTCAGGGTCTAGGGAGCTACCAGGTATGGCATAAAAATTTCTATGTGGATTCAGGCTTTTTCCATTTATGGACATAACTCTTGGAGCTATGATCAAATAAGAAATGCTAGTCTAAGTATGGTTGTGTTGGGTCAGTAAGGATGAGAGGCCTCCTAAAAATGCCTGGATACCTGAAGAAGAGAAAGATACAGGCTGGTTATATAATTCAGATCTCACCAGTGGGACTTCCAGTTTCCTCATCTACTTTCCTGGTAATTTTTCTTTGTTCCCAACTCCAAAAGGAGAAGTTTTCTTATAATCCTTCACACACATGTGCATCAAGACTGTATGAACAAAACTCATACCAGAGTCAAATTCCCTAGAAACCATGAACCCATAAAGAGCAATCGTTTGCAGCCAGAAGAAAATCCATCTAGTCTCGAAATTAACTATTGTTCAGTTGTCCATCTTCCCAGTGTGCCACAGAATATTTCATGAAATGAATACTATATACATATATATTTTTTCACTTAGTACTTAGAAAGGCCAATCAAAACCTTGTGAGGGAAGAGAAATCATTTAAAAGATATTTTTTAAGAGATGCTTTGGAAGACCACAAAGAACACCTTTTAAAAAAACAGTTAATAATGCCTCTTGAAACCTCTGGGTAAAAGGCAATGTTCTTGCAAACTCATCACCTGAGATAAAAAAGGTTAAAGTAATTTCACAGGAGCGCACTAAGAAGTTATGGTAAGATGAAGAAGAAACAGGCATTTCAGCCTCCAAGGTTGCTTTCCAACAGAGTTGCACTCTCTCCTGAGAGTATAGGAAAAAGCATCTGACCCTTGTTTTTCCAAACAGCTTTATTACACTATTATGTACTTTTTTCATAATTGGAATGAAAGATATTTTCTACCAAGGACAACTCTGCTTATAATTAACCTTTGGGATTTATATTTTTCAACTCTAGGGATAAAGTTAATACAATGTTAAAAATCTGGTGCCAAAGGAACACAGGAATATAAAAGCTGAATTCCCACCTAGCCAATCTGAATATTAGAAATCATTGCTTGCCTTCTCTTGGGGCAAGAAGTACACTACTGCCATGACCCAACGGTCTCCTATTTTATTTGAATTTCTCTAGGTAATTCTGTAGTTGATGCATGTTCACAATACAGATAGAAGGGCTGGGAATAAAGGGTTTATGTTTATTAGGAGTAGGTCTGTAAAAGATGAAATGCACATTGTTTTTTGGTACTGTAGACCACATTTCCAACAATTAAGTAGAAAATGTTGATTCTCTTTGATGTGACAATAGATTTCTTTTAAAATTACTTCATCTTCTTATGCTAATATAGTTGCTTATATTCTGTTTTTATGACACAAGACTACAACCAGTTGAAATTTAAAATAGAATAATAAAATGGAACCTTAAATCTAAGGAATGTCTGAACTACCACTGGGGCAAGCCAATGCTTATAAAAGAGCAGAAAGGCTTGGACAGACTGATTTGCAAGCAACAACGACGACTGAAAAGTTACATGTACTTATCTTCTTTTATCTACTGCACAGGTCAGAGCACTGGGGTCAGGTGGTACAAACATGGCCCGCCTGCCTCATATATTTGTAAATAAAGATTCCATATATATGCATTAGCATATGGCATTTGTTTTTCTCTTTCTGCCTTACCTCACTCTGAATGACAGTCTCTAGGTCCATCCACCTCACTACAAATAACTCAGTTTCGTTCCATTTTATGGCTGAGTAATATTCCACTGTATATATGTGACACATCTTCTTTATCCATTCATCTGTCGATGGACACTTAGGTTGCTTCCATTTCCTGGCTATTGTAAACAGAGCTGCAGTGAACATTTTGGCACATGACTCTTTTTGAACTATGGTTTTCTCAGGGTATATGCCCAGTAGTGGGATTGCTGGCTCATACGGTAATTATATTTTTAGTTTTTTAAGGAATTTCCATACTGTTCTCCATAGTGGCTGTATCAATTTACATTCCCACCAACAGTGCAAGAGGGTTCCCTTTTCTCCACACCCTCTCCAGCATTTACTGTTTGTAGATTTTTTGATGATGGCCATTCTGACCGCTGTGAGATGATACCTCATTGTAGTTTTGATTTGCATTTTTCTAATGATTAATGATGTTGAGCATTCTTTCATGTGTTTGTTGGCAACCTGTATATCTTCTTTGGGGAAATGTCTATTTAGATCTTCTGCCCATTTTTGAACTGCTTCGTTTGTTTTTTTCATATTGAGCTGCTTGTAAATTTGGGATATTAATCCTTTGTCACTTGCTTCATTTGCAAATATTATCTCACATTTTGAGGGCTTTTTGTCTTGTTTATAGTTTCCTTTGTTGTGCAAAAGCTTATACGTTTCATTAGGTCTCATTTGTTTATTTTTGTTTTTATTTCCATTTCTCTAGGAGGTGGGTCAAAAGGATCTTGCTGTGATTAATGTCATAGAGTGTTCTGCCTATGTTTTCCTCTAAGAGTTTGATGATGTCTGGCCTTACATTTAGGTCTTTTATTCACTTTGAGTTTATATTTGTATATGGTGTTAGGGAGTGTTCTAATTTCATTCTTTTACATGTAGCTATCCAGTTTTTCCAGCACCAGTTTTTGAAGAGGCTGTCTTTTCTCCACTGTATATTCTTGCCTCCTTTATCAAAGATAAGGTGACCATAAGTGCGTGGGTTTATCTCTGGGCTTTCTATCCTGTTCCATTGATCTATCTTTCTGTTTTTGTGCCAGTACCATACTGTCTTGATTACTGTAGCTTTGTAGTATAGTCTGACGTCGGGGAGCCTGATTTCTTCAGCTCCGTTGCTCTTTCTCAAGATTGCTTTGGCTATTCGAGGTCTTTTGTGTTTCCATACAAATTGTGAATTTTTTTGTTCTACTTCTGTGAAAAGTGACAGTGGTAGTTTGATAGGGATTGCATTGAATCTGTAGATTGCTTTGGGTAGTAGAGTCATTTTCACAATGTTGATTCTTCCAATCCAAGAACATGGTATATCTCTCCATCTATTTATATCATCTTTAATTTCTTTCATCAGTGTCTTATAATTTTCTGCATACAGGTCTTTTGTCTCCTTAGGTAGGTTTATTCCTAGATATTTTATTCTTTTTCTTGCAATGGTAAATGGGAGTGTTCTCTTAATTTCACTTTTAGATTTTTCATCATTAGTGTATAGGAATGCCAGAGATTTCTGTGCATTAATTTTGTACCCTGCTACTTTACCAAATTCATTGATTAGCTCTAGCAGTCTTCTGGTACCACCTTTAGGATTCTCTACGTATAGTATCATGTAATCTGAAGACAGTAACAGCTTTACTTCTTCTTTTCCAATTTGGATTCCTTTTATTTCTTTTTCCTCTCTGATTGCTGTGGCTAAAACTTCCAAAACTATGTTGAATAATAGTGGTGATAATGGGCAACCTTGTCTTGTTCCTGATCTTAGTGGAAATGCTTTCAGTTTTTCACCATTGAAGACGATGTTGGCTGTGGGTTTGTCGTGTATGGCCTTCATTATGTTGAGGAAAGTTCCCTCTATGCCTACTTTCTGGAGGGTTTTTATCATAAATGGGTGTTGAATTTTGTCGAAAGCTTTCTATGCATCTATTGAGATGATCATATGGTTTTTCTTCTTCAATTTGTTAATATGGTGTATCACGTTGATTGATTTGCGTACATTGAAGAAGCCTTGCGTTCCTGGGATAAATCCCACTTAATCATGGTGTATGATGCTTTTAATGTGCTGTTGGATTCCGTTTGCTAGTATTTTGTTGAGGAGTTTTGCATCTATGTTCATCAGTGATATTGGACTGTAGTTTTCTTTCTTTGTGACATCTTTGTCTAGTTTTGGTATCAGAGTGATGGTGGCCCTGTAGAATGAGTTTGGGAGCATTCCTCCCTCTGCTATATTTTGGAAGAATTTGAGAAGGACAGGTGTTAGCTCTTCTTTAAATGTTTGATAGATGTCACCTGTGAAGCCATCTGGTCATGGACTTTTGTTTGTTGAAAGATTTTTAATCACAGTTTCAATTTCAGTGCTTGTGATTGGTCTGTTCATATTTTCTATTTCTTCCAGGTTCAGTCTTGGAAGGTTGTGCTTTCCTAAGAATTTGTCCATTTCTTCCAGGTTGTCCATTTTATTGGCATAGAGTTGCTTGTAGTAATCTCTCATGATCCTTTGTATTTATGCAGTGTCAGCTGCTACTTCTCCTCTTTCATTTCTAATTCTAGTGATTTGAGTCTTCTCCCTTTTTTTCTTGATGAGTCTGGATAACGGATTATCAATTTTGTTTACCTTCTCAAAGAACCAGCTTTTAGTTTTATTCATCTTTGCTATTGTTTCCTTCATTTCTTTTTCACTGATTTCTGATCTGATCTTTATGATTGCTTTTCTTCTGCTAACTTTGGGGTTTTTTTTTCCTTATTTCTCTAATTGCTTTAGGTGTAAGGTTAGGTTATTTATTTGAGATGTTTCTTGTTTTTAAGGTAGAACTCTTAGAATTGCTTTCGCTTCATCCTGTAAGTTTTGGGTCATCATGTTTTCATTGTCACTTAGGAGGGGTACGGATGTCGGGTGAGCCTGTAGCAGCAGAGGCCAGCATGACGTTGCACCAGCCTGAGGCACGCTGTGCGTTCTCCCGGGAAACTTGTCCCTGGAACAAGGGACCCTGGCAGTGGTGGGCTGCACAGGCTCCCAGGAGTGGAGGTGTGGAAAGTGACCTGTGCTTGCACACAGGCTTCTTGGTGGCAGCAGCAGCAGCTTTAGCATCTCATGCCCGTCTCTGGGGTCTGCGCTGATAGTCGTGGCTCGTGCCTGTCTCTGGAGCTCATTTAAATGGCGCTCTGAAACCCCTGTCCTCGCACACCAGGAAACAAAGAGGCAAGAAAAAGTCTCTTATCTCTTCGGCAGCTCCAGACTTTTTCCCGGACTCCCTCCCGGCTAGCTGTGGCACACTAGCCCCCTTCAGGCTGTGTTCACGCAGCCAACCCCAGTCCTCTCCCTGGGATCCGACTTCCGAAGCCCAAGCCTCAGCTCCCAGCCCCCGCCCATCCTGGTGGGTGAGCAGACAAGCCTCTCGGGCTGAGTGCCGGCCAGCAGCAATCCTCTGGGTGGGAATCTCTCCGCTTTGCCCTCTGCACCCCTGTGGCTGAGCTCTCCTCTGTGGCCCTGAAGCTTTCCCCCTCCGCCACCCACAGTCTCCGCCCAAGAAGGGGCTTCCTAGTGTGTGGAAACCTTTCCTCCTTCACAGCTCTCTCCCACTGGTGCAGGTCCCATCCCTATTCTTTTGTCTCTGTTTTTTTGTTTTTTCTTTTGCCCTACCCAGGTACAGGGAGAGTTTCTTGCCTTTTGGGAGGTCTGAGTTCTTCTGCCAGTGTTCAGTAGGTGTTCTGTATGAGTTGTTACACATATAGATGTATTTCTGATGTATTTGTGGGGAGGAAGGTGATATCTGTGTCTTACTCTTCCACCATCTTGAAGCTCATCCTGTGTAAGTATTTGTTTTAATCGAAGTTTTTAGCCCATTTATATTTAATGTAATTACTGATGTATATGAGCTTAAACACACATTTCCGTATTTGCTTTCTATTTGCCTTACTCTTTTTTTCCCATTTATATCCTTGTCTACCCCCTTTTAGAATAAGCTATATTTTCATTCTTCCAATCCCTTCTTTATTAGCTTCTTTTTTATACATCTTTAATGGAGTATAATGCTTCACAATGCTGAGACCATTGTTTCTGTGGTACAACACACTGAATCAGCCATATGCATACATATATTCCCATATCCCCTCCCTCTTGAGGCTCGCTCCCACCTCCCCTATAGTACCCCTCTAGGTCAGTGCAAAGCACTGAGCTGATCTCCCTGTGCTATGCTGCTGCTTCCCACTAGCTAGGTATTTTACATTTGGTAGTGTATATATGTCAGTGCTACTCTCACTTCGTCCCAGCTTCCCCTTCCCCATGCCCCACATCCTCAAGTCCATTCTCTATGTCTGTGTCTTTATTCCTGCCCACTAGGTTCATCAGTACCAATTTTTTAGATTCCATACATATGCATTAGCATACGGTATTTGTTTTTCTCTTTCTGACTTACTTCACTCTGTATGACAGACACTAGGTCCATCCACCTCACTACAAATAACTCAGTTTCATTTCTTTTTATGGCTGAGTATTAGTCGATTGTATATATGTGCCACATCTTCTTTATCCATTCATTTATCGATGGATATTTAGGTTGTTTCCATGTCCTGGCTATTGTACATAGTGCTGCAATGAACACTGTGGTACATGTCTCTTTTTGAATTATGGTTTCCTCTGGGCATATGCCCAGTAGTGGGATTGCTGGGTCATATGGTAGTTCTGTTTTTAGTTTTGTAAGGAACCTCCACACTGTTCTTAATAGTGGCTGTATCAATTTACATTCCCACCAACAGTGCAGGAGGATTCCCTTTTCACCACACTGTCTCCACAATTTATTGATTCTAGATTTTTTTTTTTTTTTTTTTTTTTTTGCAGTACGCGGGCCTCTCACTGTTGTGGCCTCTCCCATTGCGGAGCACAGGCTCTGGACACGCAGGCCCAGCGGCCACGGCTCACGGGCCCAGCCGCTCCGCGGCATGTGGAATCTTCCCAGACCAGGGCACGAACCCGTGTCCCCTGCATCGGTAGGCGGACTCTCAACCACTGCGCCACCAGGGAAGCCCGATTCTAGATTTTTTGATGATGGCCATTCTGGCTGGTGTGACGTGACACCTCACTGTAGTTTTGATTTGCATTTCTCTAATAATTAGTGATGTTGAGCATCTTTTCATGTGCCTCTTGGCCATCTGTATGTCTTCTTTGGTGAAAGGTCTATTTAGGTCTTCCATCCATTTTTTAATTGGGTTGTTTTTTTTTGATATTGACCTCCATGAGCTATTTGTATATTTTGGAGATTAATCTTTTGTCCATTGCTTCATTTGCAAATATTTTCTCCCTTTCTGAGGTCTGTCCTTTATTAGTTTTTTAATGGTACATTATTTTATTTTTTTATTTATAGTTACTTTAGAGATTTCAACACACATCTTAGAATTGTTTCAGTTATTCTTAATTTGTACTTTAAATATTTCTGCAGCAAAATAAGGAACTTATCAAATTTCAATGCCTTCCTTCTTTTGTGCTATTATTGTCATGTATTTTAATTCCACATATTCCTAAACCTCAGAAGGTATTATTTTGTTTTAAACCAAAAAAATCTATTATTAGTTATTCATGTATTTAACATGTCCAGAGATCTTTACTGCCTTCTGCACTACTAAACTTCCATCTCGAATCAACCTGTGTCATCACTAAAAATAATACTAGTCATTGTCATAATAGTCATCTTATCTATCATGCCCCAACATTCAATGATTTCCCATTTCCTATATAATAAAATCCAGATGCCTTAGCCTGACATTCATAGTGCTCTACTAAACTAATTTCCAATTCTATCAACTTTCCTTTCCAACTCTTCCTTCTGAGCTCACTGAAGGAAGCTCAGTGAGCTTCAGTATTTTTATCCTGATCATAAAAATATATATACCTGATATACTGACCAAAAAGGACTCATAACATGCAAGCAAAAAGCATCTTTATTTTTGTTTCCCACTGATCTTTGAAATTTTCTTCCAGGGTGGTCACCTTGGATGAAAATCTAGGTAGGTCCTATAGTCCTATAGTCACTTTTACACATCTATAGAGCATAAATTCAATAATGTGAATATCAGGATAATATATTAATCCACATTCAATCTTGATGGAAAGCTACGACTTCTTTTCCTCTTCCCAGTTATGGCCCACTAGCTAGTTGTATGCAACATAAGGGGTGGGGATGGGAACTGTAATTGGCTTCTTTTCCCTTTTTTGTACACTCATTCCCCCATTCCTAGCTGCTATTTCAGACCTATTCCTAGCTGGGATTGAGAAGTGGCATGAAGGATATTTAAAGCAGATCTCTTCTCTCATGGGGCACTTTCAGACCTCTGTTGCTGGTGATCTCACCTGCAAGCTTCTTGACCATTTTATCTATCACAACTCACTCTCCACCTTCAGCTTCCCCTCTAGATGGCCCTATTGGACAAGCTCTAAGATGGACTCTAATTGTGCTCTGCATCTGGTCCGCAGGAAGCACTTGGGCATTCTTCACCTGTAAAAACTCTGAAAGCACAGCCCAATCACAACACAGTAAGCACATTCCTCACACTGCCATCAGGTGACTGGGTGGCCTTCTCTGCCTTAGAGTTTCTTGACAGGCAACAGCAAGTAATGCAATTCACTTCAGGAGACCCAGGAAGCTCTCTGAGTGGTGCCACTAACAGTCTGCACTTTTGTCTTGACCAGAAGGGAAAATTACCTTCCTTCCACCTTACAAACTTAGAGTAGCACTCAAAACTCGGTTATCTTTAAAGAAATTCTTTTTGCCAACCTCCCTACTTTTCATCTGTCTTAATGTGTATGAAATTTTAAAGGTGTATAACAGTTTTAGATTCGTTTGTAAGTAAGCTGTCTTTGGAATCAGCCTTGATTGTATTTAGTGCCTAAATTAAAACTTCTGAGTTAGTATCTGGTTATATACATTTGGCACTTGCTCATTATCAGTGCTCTTTCCAACCCTGTCCTTTCTCAATCTGCATTGTATTCATACTTCTATGTTGTAATTACAGTTTTGTTTGACTACAGCAACAACATTTAGGAAAGAATCTTCCAAAATGCAAAACACCTGAAGTTTATAAATTTCTAACTGTGAAAGAATGTATTCTATTTTTCTAGAAACACCACAGCATGGGAGCAATTTTCATTCCAAAATGTAAATGGTGTAAGTTAGATGGATGCAATCCTTGCTTGAACAAAATTCAGAATAGTCATCGCTAACGCACTCCAAATACATATTTTTCACTAGCCTAAGCTCTGAAGATAGATTTAGAAATGTGTTTATCATGTTTCTTTCTCTGAAGAAAATATGAATCAAGCATCTTTGCTGGGCTGCAATTAAAATAAAGTATAGCAGCAACTGTTTTTCTTTTTAGGTCTATCTGCATACTTTACATGTTTTCAATGTAGTATAAATGGGGAAAATAAAAACGTTTACAGTCAGAATGAATTGGATTAGAGTCTCAGTTCACTATTGAATAGTTTTGTGACCCTAAGTAAACTATTGAACCTCCCTGATCCTCAGCTGCCTTACTATAAAATGGTAATCAGCAAAACTCACCTCATACAGAGTTAGTGATTAAATGATTAGCCTATATAAAATGCTTTACAGGATCACTAGCAACAGAAAGTGCTAAATAAATGTTACTTCCCTTCCATTCTCTAACCTCTTTTTATCCTCTCTCCTGATTTTAACTATACCCATAGTAATTTTATGTAAGACTTTTAAATCATTTGGGAGAAAGTAATTTGGGAAAAAGTGACATTTCATTTACATGCACTTTCATTATCCCTTTCCTAGATCATCTTGTGGTACACTGTTAACTACCTACTCAGTTTTCTCACCATCCATTGGGCGATTCCTATTTGTTAGGAGGAATTAGTTTTCATTTCTCATCTCTATAGCTGAGTTTTAAACTCGTATGGAAGGCAAATTGATCTCATATTTGCTTCTTGTATTCCCCAATGTTCCACACAGCTCATTTTGAAAGAAAGAACTTGAAGATTTATTTATTGTCTCTTCTGGGGGAGATTTAGGACTTCCAAGATTGGTAAGGCAATGTTTTAGTGCCCCTAGACACCAGTATAAACAGATGGTGCTTGCTCTAGAAATTGTGAGAATTGTGGGAACCACGAAGTGATATGAATGGTAAGCAACTAGTATGGTTATTGAAGATCAACTGTAATAGATAAGCCTTATTGATTTGGAAAGACAAAAGAAATCCACGTGGACTTCTAATAAGAGGACTAACATTCAAAATCATACTTCATAAGGTTAGCCTGTGTATAAGATCAGTTAAAGGCAGGTAAAACTTGAACAGATAATCATTAACATGGACAAACTATAGCCTGGGGCCAAATCTGGCAACATGTTTTTATAAATAAGGTTTTATGGGAACATTGTCATGCCCATTTATTTATGTAATGTCTATGGCTGCTTTTGTTCTACAAGGCAGAGTTACATAGAGACCATAGGACTTACAAAGTCCATAATATTTATTATCTAGTCCTTCACAGAAAATGTTCACTGGTCTCCATTCTAATACACTCTGAGATTTATAGGGGTACGTTATTAAGACTGATCTTCAATATACAAGTTATAGTGATCTGGGCTTCTCTAATTTTACTTTTTTGTGAAACACGTCCACACACTGGAGACTGTGTTACCCTTGATTCTAAATCACATACCACCTCCTAATTCTATAATGCTCACATTACAAAGAATTTTTCTTTTAAATACCTTTCAACTATTCCTTTTCATCATTATCGTCATCACGATGTAAGCTAAAGAATTAACATGTGTTTAATATAACTCTAGATAAATTAGGTTTGGTTAATATGGTGTAACATATTAATTAATGGTTAGATGCCATCCTAGATGAAAATATTCTATGGTGTTCTGTAACGCTTTATACTCTTTTCAACATTTTATCAGATATTTGAATGAAAACAAAAAGCATGTTTATCCAATTTGTGTACGACACAAAACTGTGGAGTTACTATAGTGAATGACAGAAACTGTATTCAAAAGGATTGCAAAAGGTTGGAAATATGGGCCAAAACTAACAAAGTGAAATTTAACAGGACTCAATATAAAGTTCTGTATTTGGATTAAAAAAATTGAAACACAATTGTACAAATACAAAATGGAGAACACATGGCTAAACAGCAATAAAAGGTGAACGTTTTAGGGTTATAGTTAACTGCAAGCTTAATTATGAACCAGCCCTTTGATGTGGATCTGAAAAATGTTCATATAATCTTAGTATGTGCTTTAATATAATTATGTATTCTGTCCAGATGAAGAGGGTTAATTGTGCTGCATACTGAATACTGCATAAGTCATCTGGAATGATGCATTCAATTTAGGGAGCCACTTTGTAATAGGGATCTTGACAAATGCAATGGCTGTTTGACATTTTTTCCCCACCATAGACATTAGATACCTGCTTGCTCAGACCTTTGAAGCTAGGATGCAGGCATGAAGCTAAGCTCTAATCAGAAGCACCTGCAGTGGAGTTAGGTTTGGGAGCCAGAAATGTAAAGCAGCAGGGAATACTTAGAATTCATTCTAGCAAGGATAAAATCAGGGGCTGTAGATCCAATTTCTTGAGGCATCACAGTAAAGTCATGCACTAGGTGTTGTCAGCAGTGAAAGTCGTCGTACCTGCTGAGAAGTTATGTTTTCCCAAGGTCAGTTCTATGTGCAATTTCAAACCTTGTTCCTGGCTATATATCTCCCAGGCATTATGAGGGATGGTGATCCAGATCACCTCTAGGGGCTGCCTCAATTCTAAATTTCTCTATGCTCTATTTTCTACCAGTTACTCTTTACAGCCTGACAAATGCGTGGGGGTATATACAGAAAGGTTATGGGGCCAGGGATAAAACAAAATTAATGGAAGTAGAATAAGGAAGGGAAGTGGGTAGAATCTACCTACTGTTAAATGACTAACACTGAGTCCTTATTTTATAAAGAGACATTCAGGTTTTTAATTACATTGCTAATAAAATCTCTCACAGAAAAAAACTTTGTGACACATGCCATAAAGAGACAGCATGATTGGGAATTTTAAAAAGCGAGAATATAGTGTAGAAGCAGTGGTGGTTATGCTATTTGTAGCCTGGAATGTGATATGCCTGATGAAAACGCCTATAGGATATAAGTGAGAAAGAGGGAAAGATGTCAGTTTTTAAATTATTTCCATTTTATTTAGGCATATATGTTTTGTTTATTAATCTGGTCTATTACCTGCAGTCCTTTACTTAGTATTCTTTCCATTTGTATTTACTGGTTTCTGAGTGGCAAAGTGGTCTTATGAAAACAGCATGGGCTTCGGAGTCAGGCTAGACCTGTGTTCAAGCCCCAACTGTTCACCATTAAGCCTGACTGTCACCTTGAGAAATTTACTCTAGCATTCTGGGCTATGTTTTCTGATCTGTAAAATAACAAAGAATGTGTCTTCATTATTTTACAGATGTCATCAACAACGATGCTGTCATGAAGTATACATAAGTCAGCATGGGAAGGTACACAGCTAACATTAGCTCTCATGCCCACCTTCATATTTTTGCCACTGTCTTTATTTTTTTTATTTGTTTGCCCAAAGAAGATGGAAAATCAGTAAGCTTTGGATAAAGTAAGTTTATCTTTTTAAAATTTATGTTCCCTGTACTCCAAAAACTATAAGATACTGATGAAAGAAACTGAAGACAACACAAACAGATGGAAAGATATACCATGTTCTTATATTAGAAGAATCAATATCATTAAAGTGACCATACTACCCAAGGCAATCTACAGATTCAATGCCATCCCTATCAAAATACCCATGGTATTTTTCACAGACCTAGAAAAAATAATTTTAAAATTTGTACGGAAACACAGAAGATCCCCAAGAGCGAAAACGATCTTGAGAAAGAACAGAGCTGGAGGAATCACACTCCCTGAGTTCAGACTATAATACAAAGTTACAGTAATCAAAGTACGATACTAGCACAAAAACAGACACATATATCAATGGAACAGGATACAGAGCTCAGAAATAAACCTTATGGTCAATTAGTCTATGACAAAGGAGGCAAGAATATTCAGTGGAGAAAAGACAGCCTCTTCAATAAGTGGTGCTGGGAAAACTGGACAGCTACATGTAAAAAAAATGAAATTAGAACATTCTCCAACACCATATACAAAAAGAAATTCAAAATAGATTAAAGACATAAATGAAAGACCAGACACTATAAATTCCTTGAGGAAAACACAGGCAGAACACTCTTTGACATAAATCGCAGCAATACATTTTTGGATCTGTCTCCTCAAGTAACGGAAATAAAAGCAAAAATAAACAAATGGGAATTAATTAAACTTAAAAGCTTTTGCACAGCAAAGGAAACCATCAATAAAATGAAAAGACAACCTACTGAATGGGAGAAATTATTTGCAAATGATATGATTGATAAGGGGTTAATATCCAACATATATAAACAGCTCATACAACTCAATATCAAAAAAACAAACAGTCCGATTAAAAAATGGGCAGAAGAACTGAATAGACATTTTTCCAAAGATGAAATGCAGATGGCCAACAGGCACATGAAAAGATGCGCAACATTGCTAATCATCAGGGAAATGTAAATCAAAACCACAAGGAGATATCACCTCACACACATAAGAATGGCTATCATCAAAAAGAACACAAATAACAAATTCTGGCAAGGATGTGGAGAAAAGGGAACCATTGTGCACTGTTGGTGGGAATGTAAATTTGTGCAGTCACTGTGGATAACAGTATGGAGGCTTCTCAAAAAACTAAAAATAAAACTACCATGTGACCCAGCAATCCCACTCCTGGGCATATATCCAGAAAAGATGAAAACACTAATTCAAAAAGATACATGCACCCAATGTCCATAGCAGCACTATTTACAATTGCTAAGATATGGAAACAACTTAAAGTGTCCATCAACAGATGAATGAATAAAGAAGATGTGGTATACATATATAAACACACACACACACACACACACACACACACACACACACACACACAAACATAATGGAATACTACCCAGCCATGAAAAAGAATGAAATTCTGCCATTTGCAGCAACGTGAATGGACTTGTAGGGCATGGTGCTAAGAGAAATATGTTAGAGAAAAACAAATGCTGAGTGCTATCACTTATATGTGGAATCTAAAACACACAACAAACTAGTGAATATAACAAACAAGAAGTAGTCTCACAGATTTAGAGAACAAACTAGTGGTTACCAGTGGGAGGGAGAGGCAATATGGGGGTGGGGAAATGGCAGGTACAAACTACTGGCTGTAAGATAGGCTCAGGATGTATTGTACAACACAGGGAATATAGCCAATATTTTGGAATAACTAAATGAAAAGTAACCTTCCAAAGTTGTATAAAAATTTTTTTAAATCAATGAAATAAAATTTATGTTCCTATTCTACTACCTCATCTCCAAACCGTACCCTACTCCACCCCCATCCCACCCAGAAAATTACTTCCCTATTTTGTGCCATTTTCGTGCTAATATTCAAACCTGGCATTGTGAAGAAGACAGTTACTTATTTATATAAACATAACTTCATAAACCTTATCTCATAAAGAAAGGCTCAAAAGTTAAACATTTTTGGACATAGTAGGGGTGTGAGGAAAGAAAAGAATAGTGGTAAATCCTTGCAGCGTATCAACAGCTTTAGGCTAACTCAACCACAAGTGTTTCTTTCTAAGACTGGCACCAACAAACACAATCTTTTTTTGGACAATTCCTATGTCAACAATTATTGAGAAGAGATGAAAAAATTCATTTAACTTTTATGAATGCAGTGTGTTTCTTAGATTATTTCATGGCATATTTCCACAGAATGGAATTGCTTCTATTTAAAATAAATGGGAAATAATATTTCTAGAAATAAGATTAATATGTATGTATATACATGCATTATGCATATGAATTAAGAAAAATTTGAAACTTCTGAAAACAGAATGAAGTGAGAATTCAAACTATATTTATTAATAAAAAAACAGTATTTTAAGGATATCATTGTTTTTTCACAGATGTAGTTTATTAGTTCTCCATATGTTCACACATTAAATCGTGGATTTAAACATATAAGACAGTTTTTTAAAAAAGATATCGTTTTCTAAATTACTTTAGAAATTTGTAAATATGATACTAATCTTTTTCTTTAATTTTTTTTATTGAAGTATAGTTGATTCACAACATTGTGACAATCTCTACTGTACAGCACAGTGCCTCAGTTATACATGTACATACACATTCTTTTTTATATTCTTTTCCATTATGGTTTATCACAGGTTATTGAATATAGTTCCCTGTGCTATACATTAGGACCTTATTTTTTATCCATTCTAAATGTAATAGTTTGCATCTACCAACCCCAAGTCCATCCTTCTCCCTCCCCCCGCTTGGCAACCACAAGTCTGTTCTCTATGTCTGTGAGTCTGTTTCTGTTTTGTAGATAGGTGCATTTGTGCCTTATTTTAGGTTCCACACATAAGTGATATCATATGATATTTGTCTTTCTCTTTCTGACTTACTTCACTTTGTATGATAATCTCATGTTGCATCCATGTTGCCGCAAATGGCCTTATTTTGTTCTTTTTTATGACTGAGTAGTATTCCATTATATATATGTACCACATCTTTATCCATTCATCTGTCAATGGACATTTAGGTTGTTTCCATGTTTTGGCTATTGTGAACAGTGCTGCTATCAACATAGGGGTACATGTATCTTTTTGTTTTTTTGTTTTTAACATCTTTATTGGAGTATAATTGCTTTACAATGGTGTGTTAGTTTCTTAAGATATGGGGATATATGTTTATGCATAGCTGACTCACTTTGTGATACTAATATTCTAATTCTTCATCAATTGTAACAAACATTCCACATAGTGAAAAGTGTTAATAATAGGAGAAACTGTTTTAATATAACTGTTACTGTCAAGTTCATCTGAAAAAAAATATGCTAAAAGAGTCAGGTAAATATTAAAAAATAATGAAAGAGTCTAGTTCTACAAGTATTTACAATAAAATATAAAATAATTCTTTACAAAAATGAAGTGGAAAAATTTAATGAACATAAAGGAATATTCAATCTAACTCATTATATAAACATAAATTTGAAATGAAATAGATGCCATTTTTCACCTAATGGATTGGTAAAAATGGATGTGGGAAAACTGATGTCTTAAATTTGGAGAGCAATTTAGCAATACATATTGAAATTTAAAATGCACAAGCCCTTTGTCCTAATAATCCCACAGCCTGGAATCTATGCCGTACATACACTTATAGAAGTATGCCAAGATATTTATAAAAGAACTCTTATGGAAAACTGCTTGTAATGGAGGCAGAAAAGACAACAATGACAAGAACAACAAAAACTTAAATAATCATCAATGTTGGACAAATGTTACCTTTTTTTTTAAATGATGAGATATCCTACATGTGCTGATAGAAGGTATCTCCAAGTTATATTCTCAATAAAATCACTGTTAAATTATATAAATAAAAGAGGTATAGATATCCACATATATAAACGTACACATGAACATGGACATATACTCAAGTTAGTGAGTAGACAATAATGTTCTGAAAGGAAACAGAAGTAGGACTGTAGGTCTAAGAGGAACATATTTCCAGTTGTAACTTTTTATAGTGAATGCACCTTTTACATGTGCATATATTACATTTTTTATTAGTAGATTTTATTTTTAGAGCAGTGTAAGGTTTACAGAGAAGTTGAACAGGAAGTGCAGAGTTGTCATATCCTACTACCTATTCCCACCCCCCACAGAGTTTCTCCTATTATTAACATTTTGCATTAATGTCGTTCATTTATTACAACTGATAAACCAATATTGATACATCATTATTAACTAAAGTCCATAGTTGGCAATAGGGTTCGCTTTTTGTGTTGTACAGGTCTATGGGTTTGACAAATGCATAATGTCATGTATCTGCCATTATAGTATCATACAGAATAGTTTCATTTCCCTAAAAATGCTCTGAGCTCCACCTATTCAACCCCTCTTTCCTCCTCCTGAATCCCTAACAACCACTGATCTTTTTACTGTCTGTATAGTTTTGCCTTTTCCAAAATGTCATGTGGTTCGAATCATACAGTATACAGCTTTTTCAGATTCTTCTCCTTTACTTAACAATATGCGTTTAAGTTTCCTTCATGTCTTTTTTGTGGCTTGATAGCCCATTTATTTTTATTACTGAATAATACTCCATTGTATGGATGTTTGTTTGTTTATTCATTCATCTTTTGAAGACATTTTGTTTGCTTTTTCATCATTTATAAATAAAGCTGCTAAAACGAATCATGTGCAATTTTTTATGTGGTCGTAAGTTTTCATCTCATTTGGCTGTACCGTACAGTAAGCCTATGTTTAGCTTTATAAGAAACTGCCAGACTGTCTTCCAAAGTAGCTATACAATTTCACATTCCCATGAGCAACAAATCAGAATTCCAGTTCTTCCACATCCTTGCCAGAGTTGACGTTGAATGCATTTTGGATTTTAGCCATTCTAAAAAACGCGTACTGGTATCTCGTTGTTTTAAAATGAAATTCCCTAATGATATATGATGTTGAACATCTTTTCATATGCTCATTTACCATTTCTTGCAATAAGGGTGACAGTGATGACTTTCAAGCCTTTTAGGTGTTGGACCAGAAAGCTGAAATCCATATATTACATGTTATTCATTAATTAAAGATTGTGGATATATATAATATCTATAAAGTTAAAGAAAATTGCTCTCTCCCTTCTCTTCCTTGCCTTGTCTTCCTTTTTTTCCTTGCCTTTCTAAAAATTCAGTTCTAAAACCATTAGTGGGACAGAACAAGTCAGGCTGAAGAAGACATCCATGTTGAAGGGTGGTCCAATGTGGGGTGTCGCTAGAGTGGGATAAGAGTATATACACACTGTGGAAATGGCACAAAGGCTAGTATGGGGAGTCTGCTTGAGTAGGATGATCAAAGTCAGCATCAGCAATATTGGAATAACTAGAAATCATGAGTCACCTGACAGTATGTAACATGAAGACTCCAATATCAATACTTTTGACACTGATGACTAATCGGAATCTAATCATGAGGTCACATCAGAAAGACTCAAACTGAGGAACATTCTACAAAATACGTACCCTCTAGTCTTCAAAAGTATCAAGGTCATGAAAATCAAGGAAAGAAGCTGCAACTATTCCAGACTGAAGAAGATTAGAGGCATAACACCTAAATGCAACTTATACTGCTGACCTGAATCCTTTGCTATAAAAGACATTATTGGAGCAATTGGTGAAACTTCAGTGGGGTCTGTGGATGAGTTAATAGGAATATATTGATGTTAATTTTTTTTTTTTAATTTTTGTGGTTGTGGTTATATAGTGGGTCAGACCTGGTATTTAGTAAACAACAAAGCAAAGCGTTTGATTTGTATATCATGTTGACAGCTTACTCTCAAAAAACGGGAGAAAAAAGAAACAGTACTTTGTACTGGGTTTGCAAGTTTTATGTGATTATTTCAAAATTTAAAAATTAAAGAAAAAAGATGATTCCAGTAAGGGATGAAAAATACAAAATTAAATGTTTAAGGCCTTCTAAATGAATTCTTTCTTCACAACTGAAGTCTAATAACCCCGCATCTGTTTTATTTGTTTTGGTGGGCTTGTTTTTATTCTTTCCTCACCTTCCTAGAGATATGGGATCTAATTAGATATATGCAATTTAAGACCACTGAAGACATGATGAATGAATTGCGGTTTATCATATATTTGTAGTTTAGAACTCCTTATCTCTTATTTATAGCTAGGTATATAATAACATAGCTATGTAAGATATATTACAATATTATCTGGCAACTATAACAAGAGTAAGAAAAATAACCAAATTATCCTTAATGTAGAAAACATATTTTAAGACAAAATCTATTTTTTCTTTCATGAGTTAGCAGTATTGTCTGCAATGTCAGCAGTCATATTTCAGAACACTGTTGTGCAATACAAGGCTAACATTTAGGTATATTTTAAAAGGAAGGGAGCAAATTTGGCCTTCCAGGTGTAGAAACTCTGTTTCTTGGCCAAACCTTATCAAAATGTGACCAGCCAGCAAGTATATTTATAGTATTTTTATCTGGAATAAATATATCAAATTAATATTTTGAAATAAAATATGTACATTTTAAAATTTATCAAATGTATTACCACTTCTCCGTACTGTAAACAGGAGTCTGAGGCCAATTTTGGAGGTGTAAAAACTGAGGTCCAAAGGCACGTAGTGAGTGGAAGATGCCAGTGGGAACTTGTAAATTATACTAAATAACTAGCATTATTTAGTACAACTGTTATAGGGCCAAATGGTAGCATAATTTCATGCATATATATATTCATTTTTTTCACTCATTGTGTCAATATGTATTTCTTGAGCACATAATTTAGGTACTGAACTATACCATAATATAGTTTGCTTACTTGTTTGTTTGTTTGAAATGTTGTCCTGACCCAGCTTTGAGTCACTGGCTAAAGGCCAGTCAGATACTCATCTTGGGCATTTAAATCCAAACCCCAAACACTTCCCTTGTTGGGTTCTTATACCCCTAATTGCCCAAGGGTCAGATACCAGACAATTTGGGGGCAGCCCTTCTGCTCCAGAGCCACCCAAATTGTTCAAATTGGCCAATTCACAGGGAGTCTGGGAAATCTAGCTAACCTTACCCCACTTTCCATACATAAGCTGCCCCCCTACAGCTCCAGCTTGCTGTTAACCTGCACCAGGTGCAGAGGCCAGTGACCCTGACTGGCAGTCTTCTCACTTTTGGTGCTATAAGTAACAAACGGTCTGCCTTCCATCTATCCAAGTGTCACTGTGTTGTATGCTGACATCAAGAGTCTTTAAATCTGATAAAACAGGGAGAGATAACGCTGCACAAGACCCAGTCCCTGATCTAAGGGACCTTTCACACTTATTGGGAAGACAGACACACAAGCTATCCCCATAACCCAGGAGATTCTTCCATTCCAAGACATGACCAGAACCATAATTAGAAGTTAGTCAGATGACTGGTATGACAGGCAGAGGGAAAATATTCCAGGAAGAGTTTAAAAACATTGCAAAAACTAGGAGACGAGAGAAAGTTCAGTACATTCATAGAGCATAAGGTGGGTAAGTGGAAGAGGCAGGAAGGAGAGAGTTGTGAGGGATGACATTAACTGAGCAGGGGTAGACCCTACACTTCATTTTACACCAAGGTAAAGGACCTGGATCCCATCTTGAGGCCACTGGAGAGGTATTAGGCAGAGAACTGGCCATGATCAGAATGGTATTTTAGAAAGATCATTTTGATTTTAGTCTAAAAAACCGATCAGGAATTTTAAGGCAGAGTGCAAACTGTACACAGGGGATGCTAGTCAGGAAACCAGTCATTTTGGCTACGGTGGATGGTGGCATGACTCAGAGTAAAGGAAGCAGGGTAAGAGAAAGGTATGGCAGATGGGGGTAGGCTTCACAATACACACAGTTTGTTTCCTGATTAAAGGTTTTTAAGGACTTTATTTTTAAACTTCTAACATGGCTTTAATATCCTGTTATCTTTTAGCAGGTACTAGCTCCAGTTCAGAGTTTTATAAAAATTATCTTATTGAAACTCTTCAGCCTAAACCAAACCTTAATCAAAAACATAGTTCCTTCTGACTTTTTCCAATGCTAATTTATACAGTAGTAAAAAATGCTGCCTTAAATTAGCTTTAAGCTTCATTTATATCATATCATTTAAAATTGAGTTAACTTGTTAAATATAATTGATTACAGATTAAGCTTTCCAGGGAATAAATATATCCTCTCATATAAAATGAACACAGAGAAAATCAAAGCCCTTGATACAAGCAAATCCTAAACAGTCTACTAGAACAGAAGGAAGGAAAGTTTTTCTTATCTTATGTTTTATCTATTTTTGGGTTACATCTTTATTTATGCTCAAATGACCAAAAATGACTGCATTCCACCTCCAACAACTGGTAGGTAGATACGCAACTCAGAGACCAAGAGCTTACCCAAATAATGTGTTTTTTTCCTAAATCTTTGGAAATTTAGTGGTTGCAATTAAACTTTTAGCAGCATGTTTTGCTTATTTCTTTTAAGTAAACATTAGGTTGAGAAATTATGGAGGGGCAAGATACACTACTGGGAATATGACACAACTTTCAGAGGCTAAGAGTTCCTTTTTTTGGTAAAGTTGAACTTCACCCTGATTTCTTCATCTAACAAACCACATTCCCAAACATTACATAGAAAGGAGCAATCATACTGTTCCTCACTATATCCTGCCATTCCGAGGTCCTCAGATGGCCTTAGAGAGAATACTATAATCCAGCTGACACAAACTATTCGAGCAAATGCAGGCCATGTCATTAATCAGAATGCAGAGTCCATAAATAGAGTTATCCTAATCTGATCCAGCACCCCTAGAGATATTGAAGATATAAAGTAAGTCACACATAATTATAACAATCATATTGCATTTTGGGAGGAAGGTAAAGGTCTCTCAACGATAGAGCTAAATGTTAAAAGAAGAAATCTATGTAGAGCAAGTTTAGCAGTGAAAGTGTACTCAGTCATCTCAAAGCCCTGCCATGTGCCTATGTTGTTGTATAAGACATCAAACAGCAGCCTAGGACTATTGTTTGATTTATCTAAGTTACTGCCCCAAACCCCAAAACATCACAGAACTAGAATAATAGAAGAAAACGATCTTTAAGGTTAGCTATAATACTTTATGCATGCACCTACCATATGGTGAAAATAGAATTTATGCTTAAAAGAGTACTTGGTCTGCACTTCTATACCTGAATTAAGAAACATATTTTTACCTGGGTACATTTTACCCAGTTTCACTCAATAAAAACACCTTGCAAAACCATAATACAGTAGCACATTCAGGATACTGACATCGATATAATCCACTGATCTTGTTAGAGCCACATTTTTAACTAAATGGTGAACATACCCCAAACTGCACTAAGTATCTCCCTCTGCCCTCATATTGTTCCCCACACTGTCCTCCGTGTTTATGTGCTGGATTCCTGGGTAAATCATTTGCCATTTGCTGAGATGAAGAATGAAGGAGAGATATCACATACTTGGGGGGTTGGTTGGAGGCAAGAGTTTGAACATGTAGAGCAGGGCTCCTGCAGGACACCCAGTTCAAGATGTCTAGCAGGTATTTGGCTTGACAACTCTGCGACTCAAATCTCAACACTGCCATGCCTAGCTGGAAAGTGAGCATTATAATAGGTCAAAGAAGCCAAGAAAAACTTGGCCACCTTTAGAAAAAACACCATCAACAACAGTCGGCATATCTCCTTGAGAATGCCCCTCTAGGAAAACTACTTCCTCTATTCCTCAGGGCTTCTATTTACACCTCTCATTGGCCTCTACAGTGAAATATCAAGAATGCAAAGATTTATTTGGTTTTGTCTGGGGATAGAGTTTATTTCAAAGATGCTAACAAATTCAAGTGGTGGCAGAGTATAGTTTCTATAATATAAAATTTCAAACAGCCAGTTACTGTTCTTCCATCCCTTTGATGGGGCCCAAACTAAACAGCTCCACATTCATTACAAAAGACCTCTGTAGAGTACCTTATTATGCATCATTTAAAGAGAGTAGAAGAACACAAATCCAGGAATCCTGTGGAATTTCAGACTGTATAAATAGCCCTTCGGTGAATGACAGCTTAAGCTGTGCTATGCAAAAAGCATGGCAGAGACAATAAATTATTTGAACTGAGTTGGTTTTTCCATATTATTCTAACCCTTGAGCATCATAGGGACAATTTCCCTTTGCTATATTTCTATACTAAAGTCCAAGGGTAATATTTAGAGTGATTTCCCACGAGCTCTTGTGATGATCTGCATTATTAAAAACGATTATTTCCAACCAGTGGCCATATCTGCCAGCAGCAAGGCAGGCAGGAAGCATTGTGTGAGCTTCTGGCTCCAGAAACACTGCTGTAGATCCCTGGACAAAGTGCCAGCGACTTTTTTTCACCTCACTGGAGGGTTTGGAAATAGTTTTTCTTTGTATCTGCAATCCATTTTAACAAAATAGTTTCTGTGTTTAGCTAAAACTAGGATAACGCAAAAGATGAGGCCTTTGAGAATGGCTGTTTCATCAACTAAGGTTTCCTGGAAAATTTTAAACAATGTAGGATTTCATTCCTTCCTGATTTTTCTGGCTAAACTAATATGACTGGTAATACAACTACAGGTAGACTCATAGCTTAGATATGGCATAATGACATGGAACTGAGATTTATACAGATATTAGGGAAATTAATATACTTGTCTAAACATCTGTTAATATCAATCAGTACCTACATCTTTGTTGCACCTCTGACACTCCTACACTCTTTGTACTTATTGAAGACTCTTTCTAAGAACATTTCTTACCTGAACCTGGTACCTGTGCTGTGAGTATAGATGGCAGGAAACCTCTGAAGTTGAGAGAAGTGCAGAGGAAGTTTCCTCCAGAAATCCACGGAAAACCTTAGCCTCTGAATAGTAACAACACCCTGATGTCAACCGCTCCCTCCCATGTTTTGGCTATGTTTCAGGCAATGCCAACCTTGACCTGAAACACAACTCCCTTCACTCTCTTTCATAAGAAATCCAAGCACATGTAGTATATTATTTTTGAATTTTTATGGGATTGTGGCTTGGGTTGGGTAGGTAACATCCCACAGCCCACTGCCATTTCATTTAAAAAAAATAGCTGTTTCAGGGCACCTTCAAGAAGGAGGAGAATTAAGGCATGGTGATCACGTTCCTCCCCACAAATACATCAAAACTACAGCTACATGTGGAACAACTCCTACAGAATACCTACTGAAGGCTGGCAGAAGACCTCAGACTTCCCAAAAGGCAAGAAAATCCCAAGGTACCTGGGTAGGGCAAAAGAAAAAAGAAAAAACAGAGACAAAAGAATAGGGACGGGACCTGCACCAGTGGGAGGGAGCTGTGAAGGAGGAAAGGTTTCCACACACACTATGAAGTCCCTTCATGGGCGGAGACTGCGGGTGGCAGAGGGGGGAAGCTTCAGAGCCATGGAGGAGAGCGCAGCAACAGGGGTGCAGAGGGCAAAGCGGAGAGATTCCCGCACAGAGGATCAGTGCCAACCAGCACTCACCAGCCTGAGAAGCTTGTCTGCTCCCCGGCTGGGGCAGGCGAGGCTGGGATCTGAGGCTCGGGCTTCAGAGGTCAGATCCCAGGGAGAGGACTGGGGTTGGCTCTGTGAACACAGCCTGGAGGGCGCTACTGTGCCACAGCTAGCTGGGAGGGAGTCCAGGAAAAAGTCTGGACCTGCCTAAGAGGCAAGAGATAACATACAAGGGATTCCCCATAAGGTTAACAGCTGATCTTTCCCAGAAGACAGTGGCAGGACATATTTAAAGTGATGAAGGAGAAAAAGCTACAACCAAGACTACTCTACACAGCAAGAATCTCATTCAGAATTGATGGAGAAATTAAAACCTTTACAGACAAGCAAAAGCTAAGAGAATTCAGCACCACCAAACCAGCTCTACACCAAAAGATAAGGGAACTTCTCTATGCAGGAAACACAAGAGAAGGAAAGATTTACAATAACAAGCCCAAAACAAGTAAGAAAATGGTACTATGAACATACATATCAATAACTACCATAAATGTAAATGGATTAAATGCTCCAACCAAAAGACATAGACTGCCTGAAGGGATACAAAAACAAGACCTGTATATATGTTGTCTACAAGAGACCCTCTACAGACCTAGGGCCACATCCAGACTGAAAGTGAGGAGATAGAAAAGATATTCCATGTAAATGGAAATCAAAAGAAAGCTGGAGTAGCAATTCTCGTATCAGACAAAATAGACTTTAAAATAAAGACTATTACAAGAGACAAAGAAGGACACTACATAATGATCAAGGGATCAATCCAAGAAGAAGATATAACAACTGTAAATATTTATGCACCCAACACAGAAGTACCTCAATACATAAGGCAGATGCTGACAGCCAAAAACGGGGAACTCAACAGTAACACAATAACAGTAGGGGACTTTAACACCCCTCTTTCACCAATGGACAGATTATCCAAAGTGAAAATAAATAAGGAAACACAAGCTTTAAATGATACATTAAACAAGATGGACTTAATTGATATTTATAGGACATTCCATCCAAAAACAGCAGATTATACTTTCTTCTTAAGTGCTCATGGAACATTTTGCAGGATACATCATATCTTGGGTCACAAATCAAGCATTGGTATATTTAAAAAAATTGAAATCGTATCAACTGTCATTTCGACCACAATACTATGAGACTATGTATCAATTACAGGAAAAGATCTGTAAAAAATACAAACACATGGAGGCTAAACATTACACTACTAAATAATCAAGAGATCACTGAAGAAATCAAAGAGGAAATCAAAAAATACCTAGAAACAAATGACAATGAAAAAAGGACAACCCAAAACCTATGGGATGCAGCAAAAGCAGTTCTAAGGGGGAAGTTTATAGCGTTACAACCCTACCTCAAGAAACAAGAAACATCTCAAATAAACAACCTAACCTGACACCTAAAGTAATTAGAGAGAAAAGAACAAAAAACCCCAAAGTTAGCAGAAGGAGAGAAATCATAAAGATCAGATCAGAAATAAATGAAAAAGAAATGAAGGAAACGATAGCAAAGATCAATAAAACTAAAAGCTGGTTCTTTGAGAAGATAAACAAAATTGATAAACCATTATCCAGACTCATCAAGAAAAAAAGGGAGAAGACTCAAATCAATAGAATTAGAAATGAAAACGGAGAAGTGCCAACTGACACTGCAGAAATAGAAAGGATCATGAGAGATTACTACAAGCAGCTCTATGCCAATAAAATGGACAACCTGGAAGAAACGGACAAATTCTTAGAAAAGCACAACCTTCTGAGACTGAACCAGGAGGAAACAAAAAATATAAACTGACTAATCACAAGCAATGAAATTGAAACTGTGATTAAAAATCTTCCAAATAACAAAAGTTCAAGACCAGATGGCTTCACAGGCGAAATCTATCAAACACTTACAGAAGAGCTAACACCTATGCTTCTCAAACACTTCCAAAATATAGCAGAGGGAGGAACGCTCCCAAACTCATTCTACGGGGTCACCATCACCCTGATACCCAAACCAGACAAAGATGCCACAAAAAAGGAAAACTACAGGCCAATATCACTGATGAACATAGATGCAAAAATCCTCAACAAAATACTAGCAAACAGAATCCAGCAGCACATTAAACGGATCATACACCATGATCAAGTGGGGTTTATCCCAAGAACGGAAGGATTCTCCAATATACGCAAATCAATCAACGTGATACACCATATTAACAAATTGAAGGAGAAAAACCATATGATCATCTCAATAGATGCAGAAAAAGCTTTCAACAAAATTCAACACACATTTATGATAAAAACCCTCCAGAAAGTAGGCATAGAGGGAACTTTCCTCAACATAATAAAGGCCATATATGACAAATCCACAGCCAACATCGTCCTCAATGGTGAAAAACTGAAACCATTTCCACTAAGATCAGGAACAAGACAAGGGTGCCCACTCTCACCACTATTATTCAACACATTTTTGGAAGCTTTAGCACAGCAATCAGAGAAGAAAAAGAAATAAAAGGAATCCCAATCTGAAAAGAAAAAGTAAAACTGCCACTGTTTGCAGAGGACATACTATACATAGAGAATCTTAAAGACGCTACCAGAAAATCACTAGAGCTAATCAATGAATTTGGTGAAGTAGCAGGACACAAAATTAATGCACAGAAATCTCTTGCATTCCTATACACTAATGATGAAAAATATGAAAGAGAAATTAAGGAAACACTCCCATTTACCACTGCAACAAAAAGAATAAAATATCAAGGAATAAACCTACCTAAGGAGACAAAAGACCTGTATGCAAAAAACTATAAAACACTGATGAAAGAAATTAAAGATGATATAAATAGATGGAGAGATATACCATGTTCTTGGATTGGAAGAGTCAACATTGTGAAAATGACTACACTTCCCAAAGCAATCTACAGATTTAATGCAATCCCTATCAAACTACCACTGGCATTTTTCACAGAACTAGAACAAAAAATTTCACAGTTTGTATGGAAACATAAAAGACCCCAAATAGCCAAAGCAACCTTGAGAAAGAAAAACGGAGCTGAAGGAATCAGGCTCCCTGACTGAAGACTATACTACAAAGCTACAGTAATCAAGAGAGTATGGTACTGATACAAAAACAGAAATATAGATCAATGGAACAAGATAGAAAGTCCAGAGATAAACCCACACATATATGGTCACCTTACCTGTGATAAAGCAGGCAATAATATACAATGGAGAATAGAGAGCATCTTCAATAAGTGGTGCTGGGAAAACTGGATAGCTACATGTAAAAGAATGAAATTAGAACACTCTCTAACACCATTCACAAACATAAACTCAAAATGGATTAAAGACCTAGATGTAACACTAGACACTATAAAACTCTTAGAGGAAAACATAGGCAGAACACTCCATGACATAAACCACAGCAAGATCCTATTGGAACCACCTCCTAGAGAAATGGAAAAAAAAACAAAAGTAAACAAATGGGACCTAATGAACCTTAAAAGAATTTGCACAGCAAAGGAAACATAAACAAGACAAAAAGACAACCCTCAGAATGAGAAAAAATATTTGCAAACGAAGCCACTGACAAAGGATTAATCTCCAAAATGTACAAGCAGCTCATGCAGCTCAGTATCAAAACAACAAACAACCCAATCCAAAAATAGGCAGAAGACCTAAACAGACATTTCCTCAGAGAAGATATACAGATTGCCAGCAAACACACGAAAGGATGCTCAACATCACTAATCATTAGAGACACGCAAATCAAAACTACAATGAGGTATTACCTCACACCAGTCAGGATGGCCATGAACAAAAAGTCTACAAACAACAAATGCTGGAGATGGTGTGGAGAAAAGGGAACCCGCCTGCACTGTTGGTGGGAATGTAAATTGATACAGCCACTATGGAGAACAGGATGGAGGTTCCTCAAAAATTAAAAACAGAACTACTATACAACCCAGCAATCCCACTCCTGGGCATATACCCTGAGAAAGCCATAATTCAAAAAGAGTCCTGTACCGCAATGTTCATTGCAGCTCCATTTACAATAGCCAGGACATGGAAGCAACCTAAGTGTCCACAGACAGATGAATGAATAGAGACGATGGAGCACATATATACAATAGAATATTACTCAGCCATAAAAAGAAATGAAACTGAGTTATTTGTAGTGAGGTGGATGGACCTACACTCTGTCATACAGAGTGAAGTAAGTCAGAAAGAGAAAAACAAATACTGTATGCTAACACATATCTATATATAGACAAAAAAAAAAAAGGTTCTGAAGAACCTAGGGGCAGGACAGGAATAAAGATGCAGACACAGAGAATGGACTTGGGCACACAGGAAGGGGAAAAGGTAAGCTGGGACGAAGTGAGAGAGTGGCACGGACATATATACACTACAAAATGTAAAACAGATAGCTTGTGAGAAGTAGATGCATAGCATGGGGAAATCAGCTCGGTGCTTTGTGTCCACCTAGAGGGATGGGATAGGGAGGGTGGGAGGGAGACACAAGAGGGAGGAGATATGGGGATGTATGTATATATATACTGATTCACTTTGTTATGCAGCAGAAACTCATTGTAAAGCAATTATACTCCAATAAAGATGTTTAAATAATAAATAACGTATGTAAATCTAATACTCACAAGAAAAGTTATTTACTTCTATTAAAAAAAAAAAAAAAAGATGTTTCTCTTTGCCAAGCCTTTGCTTCCTGCTGCCAACCACAAGGTCACAGAGCTCTAAGCATTCTCCCCACACAGTCTCAGCACCATTTTCTTTTCCTTCCCCTCTTTTTTTTGCGGTACGCAGGCCTCTCACTGTTGTGGCCTCTCCCGTTGCGGAGCACAGGCTCCGGACACGCGGGCTCAGCGGCCATGGCTCACGGGCCCAGCCGCTCCGTGGCATGTGGGATCTTCCCGGACCGGCGCACGAACCCGTGTCCCCTGCATCGGCAGGCGGACTCTCAACCACTGCGCCACCAGGGAAGCCCTCCTTCCCCTCTTTGAAGGCTACCTTCTTCCTTTCACCAACACTGGATTCCAGTCCTAATCTAGCTTCTCCCCCACCGTAGGCTTTTCAAAATGTTTTCTCGGCAAAGCTCACCTTGCCCTACAAAGAAATTTTCCCATCAGCTGTTCAGAAAACTCAGTTTTCTCCACATCATTACAATAATGACAACAATAATGATCTCAGAAGAAAAGGAAGGAAGAGAGAGCATGTCTCCCATTCTCATCTCAGAAATCTTCAAAGCATAAAGTAACACCACAAACAGAGAGAGGGTAACATACTGTGGAATGGGGAAAGAGGCAAGCGTCAGGAGCAACCCAAGTCAAAACAGTTACTGATTCCACAAGTTTGAGAGCCGACCCTGCCCTCTGGCTTGTCACTTTCTGCAGCATACTATCAGGATATGTATAAGAAGGCCAGGGAGAGTGGCTCTTTAGAGGAATAATGCAGGAGGTATCTTTATGTTTTCCAATCACCAACGTTTCAGAATGTGCATTTCCCTTTCCTGAATTACTACCTCTTCATTCCACATTGACATATCCATTCCAATAAGGATTTATACCGTTTCAGTTCTTATAGGAAACCCTCTTCATGTTCGGAAAGGAAATATATGGAATCTTTAGAAAATCCAAATTTCATGACTACTGAATAGTGCCTATTATTATCTGAGAAAAACTTTAGAGACTAAACTTCAATATGTAAGGCCATATATATTTATATATATAATATTTATAATGTTATATGTAGGAATATATATTATGCTATTATATACAATATATATTATAGCTGCAAACTATTACTCTGTAAGTATTTCAATATACAGTATGCTCACAATATTTTTCTCCTTCCTTCTTTTTCATTATCTCCCTCCTTCTGAATCTCTCCCCTCCCTTCCACCTACATCATGAATAACATTAACTTCTATCATCCATGGCAATCATTTTTTTTTTTTGAGAATTTCATCTCCAATTTCTAAATATTTATGATTCATCCAGAAACTACTGATAAAGTTCACAGCATATTCATCTCTCACATTTCTCATCTCCAGTGGGGCTAAAAAGTGCCCTTCAGTTAGAATGACGGCCGCTAAAAGTGTGGCCACGCCAGGGCTTGTGAATGGACAGCAGGTATGGGCTACCGGGGGCCCTTAGCATTTTCTTTCAAGATCCACATGGAGGGTGGGATGGGAGTGAAGAGGCACAGATATTAGACGTTTTGGATTTGGATAATAAAGGAGCAGAAAGTGCATTAGGTCTGACTTGGTTAATTACTACAGGGAGCAAAAGAGGAAAGAATGAGAGAAAGTTGGACAGCCATCAAAGGATGATTGTTTAAAAGTTCCTCCCTCCTCTGTCTTTATACTTCTACCAACCAGTGGGAAACTGCCAGCTTCTCCTTGAAATTAACTCTTTTACAACTGCCAACAGCATGTAAGTTCTGTTTAAAGAAGTCTCTCTGTACAGAGACGCTGTTATTTCGGAGAAACAAAGTGGCAAAGGGTAGAGGAGCTAAACAGAGTCAAATGGGAGGAAACAGATGGCAAGAAACAAATAAGCAAAGAGCTACACACCAGATTTCAAAAGCTGTAGTTTTATTTGGGCATGCAACTAATAGTTTGGAAAATTTAAATTCAAGTTTTCATAGAATTTTGGAGTTCTAAGTTACTTCAGAGATAGCAAAATGCAAGCATTCCCTTTCACTCTTACATAAAGAAATTGGAGTCCACAGAGATGGAGAGATTTGTCCAGGGTCATACATGTAATAATGGTGATTAATTTTAGGACCTTGAACCTAGGTCAGCTGAAAGACAGAATGGTGGAGTTTGGGGAAGAGCTTAGTACCAGATATAAATATGAATACTGTCATATGCTACAGTCAGAGTCATAGGTAATTGTATACAAGGCATTTATCATTCAACTGACAATACTTATTAGGATCACTAATTACTCAAAAATTATCATTAGAATTGCAATAAAAAATAAAAATGAGAATAGAGTAAGATATAAATCACTTTACTTTGACACATTTTCATCTGTTTCATATTTGCAAAGAGAAGAAAAGAAAGGACTCTAAAATCATATAACTCAGTAGTCTGACCTCTAAATGACAGACATTTATGATTTTAAAAAGTCATATAATTGCCATCTCTGATATCTTCATGATTTTAATATTTCTTTTAAAATCTCAATTTCTAGCAAGCTGAAGTGCCACATTTTCTTTTTAATCTAATTAACAGCTGAGAGACCCTGGGCAAGTTACTTAACTTCTTGTGAAGATCAAATGAGGTATTTTAGGCAGAAGTGCTTAGCCTGACATCTGGTATATAATCACTACAGTATTAGCTGTTTTTATTAGTAGTAAACATTTTTTTAATGAAAAGAATAAAAAGGGAAAGATCACCTATTTCAGAGAAAATGTAGGATTTGGCTATAAGCATCAGTTCACTGTTAGTAACAGCTGGTCTCTTTATAGGCCTTTAGGATACAGATTACACACACACTATATATATATATATATATAGGAAGAGGAAAAGGGTAAAACTTTCAAAGTTCACCAGTTGTAGCCTACAGCATTTCACTCAAGCTCATTAGGAAGTTTACATTTATAATGTAATCTCTTTGAAACAGATTTGATTTTTTTTAGTAAGGATCTTGTAAATTAGAACTTTCCCAGGGGGCTAACCTAATACAAGTTGTTCCAGAGGTAGAATTCCTTCTGATCAAATATCTGAGAGCAGAAGAATAATGGTTCACTAAGACTGTAGCATACTGGTTTATGTAATTAGCAATGAATATCGAATACCAGGGGCAGCATTAGTAATTAATAAGACCCTTGCCTTCGGAACTGCATTTAGCAAAAGAAATACATTTAACCTACATAAAAGAACCGTGCAAATTAGCAGTACAGTGTCTCAGCCCAGCTGTTGGAAAGTATTTCCATATGGCTTTATAGTACACCTTTATTTTACCTTGGAGATTAAGAAGTCTTTTTTAAAAAATACCATTACCTAAGGTTCTGTGCTACACAAAAAAGTAACAGTACTTCTATACATTTTGGGGAAATTGGCTAAGGTATGAAGGTTACAGTTTACATGCTTACCTTTTCCTACTACCTCACCTACCAAGATTCCTATGAATGAAGTGGTACTTCCATCAAGCTAAGTAATTCAGAAGTAAATTAAATTCTTCCATACAATGCATGCAGGGACACTAGCTGTGGAAAGGACGGATGCAGGAATGAAAGAAAAAAGCAAATGCAGGGTTTTTCCTTAGTTCAACTTGATAGAAAATAAGGCCCTCAGGTTCCAGTGAAACAGTGACCAGCACATTGCCCGGCACCAAGGTGACACCCAATCAATGATGGACAAATCAATGAATACATTTTTAAAAGTCATTGGGGTAGTATGAGTTTGCTATTATTTGTAAGGAATATCTGAATCCACAAGACCAGATTCTATTCAGAAAGACTGATGATGAAAATGCTGGATCAGGAATATAGCCTTAGAAGAATCCTGCCACTAAAGGGAGGTGAACAGATTTGAAGTCAATAAGATAAGTGAACGATGAGAGAGCAAGTTTTCTGAGCAACTCAATGAGTGGAAAACTTTTTCTCCAACGTGATCAAGACAGTTTAAGTAATAGAAAAACAATCCATTAAAGGTGACCCTCATTTTTTTATTGTAATTTAAAGCATAAATAAACGTACATTATAGAGACAAGCTGCTAAAATGCGACTAAGTCCTTTTTACTGTGTAACATGAGTCCTCTAACTTTTTCTATAAAGGACTAGCTAGTAAATAGTTTTAGTTTTTAGGGCCAAATTTGGCCTCTGACACTGCTGCTGCTCTGGGTCGTCCTCTCCCTTGGCCACCATCACCTGTTCCTCCTCCTTCTCTTCTTCCTCCCTCTTGTTTCTCTTTCTTTTTCTCCTTCTCCTTCTTTTTACAGCCCTTTAAAAATTTAAAAAACATTCTTTGCTCATGGTCTGCACAAATACAGACTATGGGCCAGTTTTCTGACCTAAGCCATAGTTCATTGTTAGTGCTCTGTTTCCTTCTTTGCACAAATCACATCCATGATGGATTGAGTGAAACTTCTCAGTTCTGCTTCTTTCAACTTTGAACTTAACCTTTACATAAATCATCTAAAAATGCAAAGCAGTATAAATGCAGAATTTGTAAACATTTTTGTTATTTTTTTCTCATTATTTTACAACTTCCTCACTCATACCTTATATTTTAGTATCTTATTACTGCTACTCACCTCGTACAGTCTTTCCAAAGCATTCCAGTTTTCCTAGAAATGTTACTTTTTGAATTCATATTTCATAGGTTTGCCTAATGTTCAATAAAATTACAATAATAACCAAAGCAGGAATAAACAGGTTGGAAACAAACATAATGTTTCTTGGAAAACACCAAATTCAATTGGTAGTAGTGTGGTTGTACACTAGCCTTCTAGCTGTAAGCCTCCAGCACACTCTGTGCATTGCTAAATATGCTTTAGGAAGGGAAGGAAGAGTATTGGTAACCTTGGATTCAGTTTAAATGCAGGTCCATACAGAAAGCTTTTGTGGAATTGCTTGGGCACTATGCCCAAAACTTTACAAATGGTCAGAGAGATAATGTCCCACAGTAGAATAAGAAAACCTAACATACATTGAACACTTAATTCAAACCAAGCAATTTTACATGTATTATCTTATTTAATCCTCATTACAATATTATGATGTAGGTACAAGAGCTAATATCCTAGCTCTAATATTTAGTAGATATGTGACCTTAGCCAAATTGCTTGGTTTCCTCATCACTTAATAGAGTAAAAGCATTTACCTAATACAGCTTCTGTCTATTCTTTTAGCAAATACGTGTTAAATACCTACTATCTATTAGGCACTAAGGATACAGCAGTGTTTAGACCAGTGGATCATTCTAAGTATGGTCACTGGCCCAGTGCATCAGCAACACCTGTAACTTGTTAGAAATGCAAATTTTGGGGCCACATCCCAGATCTACCCAATGAGAAACTCTGGAGTTGGCACTTGGCAACCTGTTTTAACAAGCCCTCAGATGGCTCTGATGCATGCTAAAGTTTCAGAACCACTGGTTTAGGATGTGAGGTCCTGTCCTCTTGGAACTTATATTATAATAGATTGTTGTGAGCATTTTTACTGCTCCTAATAGTAACAGTAGTAGTAATAGTATTATAACTATGTAGTGGGGCAATACTGTAGAACTGCTTTCATTAGACATAAATAACTTCTATCTGTACTTATGTTATAAATATGGCATAACATTAACCATAAAAAGATGCCTCTGAAGGCAAATTTTAAAAAGTTGTTTTACAAACTTCAGAGAAGAAACGTCATTTAAGGGTAGGACAGGTAACATAAGTTATCCCTATAAGACTGCCCTCTCCAGAGGAGACTGCGTGTTCTACATAAGAGGCCACAGCTACTTAGCTGCACCCAATTGTTACTACGTAGAAACACAAGCGTAGCAGTGCCAGATTTTATGATTCTTTCAAGTGAAGCTAGAAATCTGGAGTTTTATATAAAACATCCTGGTTTTTAAGTATTTCAACCTAATTCAAATTGTGGATTCAACCAAAGAGGTCTGCAGCCACATTTGGCTGTAGGATCACTCATTTGCAACTTCTGATTTTACTCATTCCTCTTCATTTTACATGCACACAAATGAGGGCCCAGTGGAGCTCAGAAAGTTATTTAAGTTCACAATTCAACAAGGAATAGGAACTACCATTTCTGACTTTTTTCACTATCCCAGAGCTTTGCTTAGCATTCTTCCTATTCTAAAACATTTTGACCTAAATTGTTAGCTTGGCAAAGGGTAGGGGCAGAGATCAAAGTTATATATGAAATGAGAAGTTGCTGCACACAGTAGGATTTAATAAATGCTTATTGAATTTAACTTCCAGCATGAGTTAGAGACTTTCAAAACTCTCATACTTCAAATACTCAGGTTCACAGAGAAGTGTAGTGTTTTGGTTTTTTGTTTGCATCTTCTTTTAATATACCAGCTTGACCTGATTTTTGGAAAAGGGTTACAGTTTTGTTGAGAAAAATTCAGACCGCTTCTTACTGTCTCTGAATATTTTCACCCATCCTTATTCCTTTTCTTTGTCCCTGTTTGCTCAGGTCTTAAATTATAAGACTGTAAGAATTTTGATTTGTAAATGGTATGTTTGCATGCAAACATACGGAGGCCACTTCATTTGTACAAAGAGTTGAAAGCCCAGCAGATCTCCACAAGGCCAGATTCCATATGAGGCACCTCACGTTGCACCCAATATGGCATTTCCAGGCCCCAAGTGAAGTTAAAGTTAGCCATACTATACACCATCATTCAAACTTGTTTAGATTTTTTCTTTTGATTCATGCCTTTGCTGCATTTTGTACATCCTCCTGACCATTCTTAACAGCTGTAACAACACTTGTGGTATTACCAGTAATTTGCAACTTATCAAACATGATTGAACCTTGTTCTTTTGTGTAAACGAAACAGAACTCTTTGGTTGGCTTTCTTTATACTTTGGACATAGTGTAAAGGAAATGGAGACTATATTTGCATGCCAGACAATGAAACATAACTCACAGTGTATACATGCCTTTGACATTGTAATTACTAGCTGTTGTTTAGATTCCATGTATGGTCACTGGCTTTGGCTGTGTTGAAATCAGCTGTATCAACATTTAATCAAAGTCTTATAGATTTTGGTTGTATATTTTTCTAATGTCAAAATAGAAATGCTGAGACTAAAAAATAGGTTGGAAGGGATAGAAATGTGTGTGCAATACATTGCAAAAATAATGAACACTCCCAGCATAATAAATGAAGTCCATTCTGAATTTGTCAGTAATGAAATCAAACATCACATGGAGCCCATTTAAAATTAGGATTATTTCTCTAGCATTTCAGCAACTTCTAATTAATTTTGCTTCAGTTTACATTCAAAATAGCTCCTTCACAACATATTCTGTTGAAGCATTTTCTGATTTAACATGAAATATTAAAAAGAAAATAACTGTAGAATTTTTTCTCCTAAAAAAAGTAATATATAAATCTTGGAAATCACATATAGAATATACACCCAACACCATATCATTTAACACTATATAATATGATGATATTCAGCAACATGATGACTAGTATTATCTTGTTTCTGAAGAGTGAGATAAATTTCTATAGATTTACACACGGGACTTCTAAAGTTTCATGTACAAGATTTTTTTGGTGGTGGTGGTAGTGGTTGTGGGGAGGATGGAAGCAATGATTTGTGATGCCAAATACTGGCCTTTTGCTCTATGCCTTTGCAGAAGACTTCCAGGATAACAGTCCTCTCTATCCTTTACTTGTGTCCTTTCTTGATTACGTATCCCCATAAAATTTAAGGCTATAGAACCATATGCCCAGAACAAAATTACGTACATATCAGTTGATTCATACACTACATGATGATACGTTAAGCAGTCTTTTTCATATTTACAGAATCAAAGGACTCTTACAATGTCATATGAAACAACTGTGGTGTAAATGCAATGCATGCGGGATCTTTCTTTATTCATTCAACAATTATCATGTACCTGTGATGTGTAAAGCACTGGAGTAGTTACTATAGGATTCACAAAGATAACTAAGCATGAGATCTATCCTTTGTGAGTTTTTAATCCCACAACAAATAGTAATTATACAACAAAGAAAGCAAGCCATGCTGGAACATAATTATATCATGTGGGAGCTCAGAAGGGAGAGGAATCACTTCCAGCCATCATGATCAGAGAAGTCTTCATGGATAATGATATAGAGGAATAGATAGAGTTGAAACACACAGGGTTAAAGAGACTAACACTCATATTCTCTCAAGAAGCCGGGCTTCAAAGGTGAGTTTCAGGAGACTGAGTCCATGAGTTTAGATATATGATCTGAAACCAGAAACATTATTTAAGACTATATGAGTATATGGGAAATTAGAAGATGAAATTAGAGGCACAAAAGAAAAAATAAGAGGCTGTTGCAATGATTTTAGATAGAAAGTAACGAGAACAGGCAGGGCAGTTGATGTGTCAATCAAGAATCAGTCTGGGAGACTAAGTGTCCATCGACAGATGAATGGATAAAGAAGACGTGGCACATATATACAATGGAATATTACTCAGCAAACAAAACTGAGTTATTTGTAGTGAGGTGGATGGACCTAGAGTCTGTCATACAGAGTGAAGTAAGTCAGAAAGAGAAAAACAAATACCGTATGCTAACACATATATACGGAATCTAAAAAAAAAAAAAAAAATTGGTTCTGACGAACCTAGGGGCAGTACAGGAATAAAGATGCAGACGTAGAGAGAATGGACTTGAGGACATGGGGAGGGGGAAGGGTAAGCTGGAACAAAGTGAGAGAGTGTCACTGACATATATACACTACCAAATGTAAAATAGATAGCTAGTGGGAAACAGCTGCATAACACAGGGAGAACAGCTCAGGGCTTTGTGACCACCTAGAGGGGTGGGATAGGGAGGGTGGGAAGGAGATGCAAAAGGGAGGGGATATGGGGATATATGTATACATATAGCTGATTCACTTTGTTATACAGCAGAAACTAACACAACACTGTAAAGCAATTATACTCCAATAAAGATGTTTAAAAAAAAAAAAGAGGCTAGGAAAATTTAGATGATTAAAATTTCAAACTTGAATGACTTGAGGATTATAAAGAAGCTAACTGTTAGGACAGATTAACAAGTTCAAATGGGGACATGTAATTTTTTTTTTTTTAAAGCAAGTTGTCATGATCAACTAGAACCTAGAAAAAAGAACAGAGCCAGAGATGCAGATTCACAAAGTGGCTGCCCATTGGTTGAGGACATTACCAAGGAGTTACAAGGACGAAAGGATAAAATCTAGTTTAAAAGGCGAAAGGTCCACGACCATGTATTGTTGAATCAGCCAGACCCAGAGAAAGAAACAGACTATTGTGTAGAAGTCAAGAGAAGAGATTTTCAAGGGAAGCTTGCTTTCAACAATATTAAAATTTTTAAAGAATATGTAAAGAACGTGAACTAAACTTGAATTTGGTAATTAAGGAATTATTGGAAGATCTGTGTAAGATTGCTTATAAAATTTTTTTCTTGGATTCCTAGACAGATATCAATGCAAGAATAGTTACGGAAAGACAGAAATAGTAAATACACGATTATAGACATTCTAAAGAGAATTATATAGTGGAACCACAAGGAAGAGTCTTTTCCACTCTTATTCATATGCCTAAAACACCCCTTTTAAGAATCAACAACAACTATAAAATCTGCTTGCTGCAGAACTATGTAGTAGTCTCCAATAATAAATGGGCCAATGCTTCTAAAAGTGATTATAAAATACAAAGCAGAACTAAAATCTATTACTTACTACTACTATTACCATCCACACAGTAAACTGACCCATAAGGCAACTTTTCCACTTAGGCTGTTCTCTAATCTCAAAGTCAGGTAAATGGATTTTAAAAGTAGCCCTTAAGACCGGTTGAAGGTCAGCAGATTAAACTCATGGATGAGTCGAATATACTTTAATTGTAAAAACATTAAGAGAGGTATGCCTGTGTCCTAAAGGACTTGCAGGAAACAGGAAATGTTGATTTTTGTTTTTTAATTGACAGAAGCATAGTTAGAGTTTAAGTTGAAAAGAGGGATTCTTTAGAGAGACAGACGGTATAGAGGAACACTTGATGGAATAAAATCAGGACAGAAGAAAAAAAAAAAAAAGTAACCAAGGGGCATTATTAGAAGTCTCACATTTGGAGAAATGGTCTATTTCTTCCCCTGATGAAATATGGAGGACAAGCATGATGGCATAGAGAGTTTGGAAATGGATAGAGAAGTCTCATAATTATATGTGCCTACAGAAAGGTGGGATTTAGGGTTAATACAAATAAATTCTATGTAAAACCAAGGAACCCATAGCACATCAACTCAAAAAAGTCAAATCCCTTGGTAACACTTAAAAATATTAAATAGCACAATTCTATATTCAGTATGAAGTGCAGCCAGCTTTTGTATTTTGGAATACATATGAATAATGTTAATCATTTGATGCTTAGCCAAAAGCCACTATCTGGGGCTACTGTGGACTGATTCTTTGTGCTGGAAAAACTCTTCAAAGCAAGGGAGCAATTTAACAGGAAGTCTGACTTATTATTCAGTCTTAATTTTTAGATGGACTGTTTTTCTTAACAAAGTTTACCAGTAGTCTCTAAATACAGAGACAAATCGAAATGTAATAAACATAAACATATAATATATTTAAACTTACTAACAAGATGTTAAATGCCTAGATTTTATAAAGACAGAGTTAGCAACAAATTTACAGCTGCTCCATGGAATTTGAATGGAACTTTATCTGTCAATAGGTAGAGATGAAAGAGTCAGCATATAAGGCAAAATGGAATGACTATAAGCCCCTTTGGGAGAAGATCTGAAACATGACTTTTTAACTTTCAAGGATATTTAAAAAGCTATCCTTGTTTTCTGAAAACGGAAAACGATTTTTCAAATCTACAATGCTCCCCTTGTAATAGCTAACCTCTTTCTAAAGAGAACTTCTTTATGGGATAAAAGCTTCATTTCCTGTTTGTTTTAATCAGAACACATGGGGTGTTTTGAGATAATGACAGGAGTTTCTCTGGTTAAAGAAACTCAAAGGCGGACACAGAGCTGCACTGGTGACTGTTACTCGAAGACATAAGAAGACATTTCGTGGGGAAAGCACTGTAACAGCCCTTGAAGTGTTTTTGAATGATGGCAAAAGTCAGCACTATGTCTTTTTATCTAGGAGAGAAAAGGAGGAAAAAAAGATGATGAAGAAGAATGACAAGTGACAAGTAACATCGCCCAGATCACCCTTTGAGGAGAGATAACATTGAGTTGAAATTGCTTTTGCCAGAAAACCCCTCCCACCTAGAAGTCAAGGGTTTGGGGTCTTTAACTGCATCCTCACATGAACAAAACCAATGTTTACTTAGCTTGAAAATCATAAATTCAACACATAGTATTGACACTGTATGCCAGGCACACAGAGGGATATAACAATAAACAAAATACAAAAATCCCTGATCTCCCTGAGCTTACATTTTAATGGAAAGACAGAGACAATAACCAAAATAACTAGGTGGAAATTGTTTGTTTGGGAGTCATAAATACAAGGTAGAACATTAAATCAGAAAAGAAGGATAAGGGAGGAAGTCTTCATAGGGAGAGAATTAATATCTGAGGGAAATGAAGGAAGGAGCCATATGAATATCTGGGGCGTACTCTAGGCAAACTGGACTGAAAGTACAAAGGCTCCACGGCATGAATATGACTGGCAGGTTCATGAAAAAGCACAGTGGCCAAGGTTGTTGAGTGAGCAAGAGGAGAGGAGCAGAGGATAAAGTCGTAAAGTTAGTGTGTAGTTACTTATGGTCCATTAGAAACACAATGGCTTTAACTCTGAGCAAAATGGGAAGAAATGGGAAGTTATTGAAGGAGGTATAGAGTGCCATGGTATTCTACTCCAATCACTGGCTGCTGTAGTGAAAACAGCAAAGAGTGGCAAGAACAGGGATACCCATTATGAGATTATTACAATAATCCAGGTGAGAGATGATGGTGAGTTGGACGAGGATGGTGGCTGTAGAAATGAAGAAATATGGTTGGATTCCAGATGTATTTTAAAGCAAGTGTTGACAAGATGTTTTGATGGACTGGATATGGGGTGTGAAAGAAAGAACAGGGAATGACTCCAAGCTTTTTAGTCTGAGCAACTGTAAAAATGAAATTACCATTCACTGAAATGAGTAAGACAGAAGGATAAATTTGGGGTGAGGGAGAAAGTCAGCAATTTAGTTGTAGGCACAGTAAGTTTGAGACACCTACTGCATATTGAAATGGAGACAGTACATGAACAGTTGGATTTAAGACTCCAGAGTTCACAGGGGAGGGCTGCGCTGCAGATACAAATCTTGAAGCCATCGTCATACGTGTGGTATTATAAACCATGGTTCACTAAGAGACTGAGTGTAGGTAAAGAAAGGAGGGGACCCATGTTTAGAGGCCAAGTAGATGAGAAGGAAATAGTAAAAGGGAGTGGGAGAAAATGGCTATAGTAATGGAAGACAGATAAGAAGAGTGTGGATCTTAGATAACAAGGGATGAATGTGTTACAAAAGAAAGGAGTGCGCATCTGTGTAAACGGCCACTGACAAGTGCAGTATTGAGAACAGCCATAGGAATTTGTATTGGGGAGGTCATCGGTGGCCTTAATAAGAACAATTTCAGGGGAAGGGTGGGAATGAAAGCATAGTTAGGGCAGGCTCAACAGAGGATGGAAGGAAAATTCTGGAGAAAAATGTAGACAGGTCTTGCAAGGACATTTGCTGTCAAGGGAAGGAAAGAAATGGGTGCTCATGGAGGGGCAAGTGGAGTCAAGAAAGCTTTGTTGGACTTCCCTAGTGGCGCAGTGGTTGAGAGTCCGCCTGCCGATGCAGGGGACACGGGTTCGTGCCCCGGTCCGGGAAGATCCCACATGCCGCGGAGCGGCTGGGCCCGTGAGCCATGGCGCTGAGCCTGCGTGTCCGGAGCCTGTGCTCTGCAACAGGAGAGGCCACGACAGTGAGAGGCCCTTGTACCGCAAAAAAAAAAAGAAAAGAAAGCTTTGTTTTTTTATATGAAGATGAAATAAATAACATGTTTGTATACTGATGGGAAAAACCCAGTGGAGTGGCCAAATTTGATGACACAGAAGTGAGAAAGAAGTGCTGCCTTGATGTTTTTGTTTGTTTGGTTGTTTTTGTTCTTTGTGGTATGCAGGCCTCTCACTGTGGTGGCCTCTCCCGTTACGGAGCACAGGCTTTGGACGCGCAGGCTCAGTGGCCATGGCTCACGGGCCCAGCCGCTCCGCAGCATGTGGGATCTTCCCGGACCGGGGCACGGACCCGTGTCCCCTGCATCAGCAGGCGGACTCTCAACCACTGCTCCACCAGGGAAGCCCCCTGCCTTGATGTTTTGAAGTAGGTGACAGAGGTAGGAATATGGGGCACAAGTGATGAGCTTGGCCTTTGTCTAGAATACAAACTATTCATCTGGTGACACAAGAACAAAAGCACTGAAGCTGAGACACAGGTAGAAGATGATGCAGTGATAGAAGAAATGGATCTTCTCTTCTGATAGATGTGATTGTCTTAGTAGAAACAAAGTGGCTCTCAGTTAAGACTGAGAATGGGAGAGAAGATGTTGGAAGTTTGAGCAGAGAGGAAAGGGCATGGGTAGTCATCTGACAGTGTGGAGATGCAAATACTTAGGGAAATAATCGCTGTGATTCATTGAGGATTGAATTGGGTTTAGTGATCATAAAATTATTGTGTGACTACCCTTTGTCTTTTTTCCAACCATACTCAGCTGTTTGGGTGCATTCATACAACTGACAGAGAGTTAAGTTAAACTGAACTTTGAATGTTCAAGAGATTGAAAATATCGACTGTACTTTTATTTTTCCGTTGCACCATCATTAAAGTCTGGTACATATATGAAATGTTCTTGATGAACATTTATTTCATCTTGATGAAATGTACTTGGTGAAATATTGCAGTTCTATACCTTAAGTTCTTTCAGCTATACATGGATTTGCCTAAGTAAAATGATTTAAATTGTTTCATAATGTAGTATGTCTTAAAACCAGGGGTTGGCAATTTTTTTCTGTAAAGAGCTAGATAATAAATATTTTGGCTTTGTAGGCCACATGGTATTTGTCACAATTAGCAAGCCATAAGGTTTTCTATAACAGTTACTCAACTCTGCTGTTGTAGTCTAAAGCTGCCACAGACAACATGCACATGAATGGGTGTGGCTAGGTTCTAAAAAAGCTTCATTTACCAGAACAGGTGGCAGGCAAAAATTACAGGCCTTAGGCTGCCAGCCTCTCTTTTAAACTATTGTAATATACCTTTCTTAAATCCTATGTGAAAGTAGCTGACATGTATTCAATAGCTATAAATAAAATATTTAGATAAAATTTGTGAAACACCTTCAAGTGTGCCCAGCACGAACTAACCTACTTAGAACAGTCCCTTTCAATGGAACATATGGTTGGAATCTTTGGTACTCAAGAAGTAGCCTACATTTCAGCAGCATCATCATCACCTAGGAACTTCTGAGAAATGCAGAATCATGGGCTCACCTCTGACTTATTGAACCAGAGTCTGTGTTCTAAAAAAGAGCCTTATGTGTTTTATATCCACATTAAAGTTTGAGAAGCATTAGTTTAGAAGGTAATACTAGGATTTTCCACTTGTGAAATCAAATAACCTATAACAATATCATAAGGATAACAAAACCCAGAATAATATGAGGCAAAAGTGGGGAGGGAGGGGGAGAAAAAAGGAAAATCATTTCCCCATAAAATGATGAAGGAATAAATAAAATGTGGAATATCCATACCATGGAGTATTATTCAGCTATAGATGAACATTGAAAATATTATGCCTAGCGAAAGAAGCCAGTCACAAAAAGGCCACATATTTTAGATTCTAGTTATGTGAAATGTTCAGAATAGAGACGGAAAGTACAATAGATTAATGGTTTCCAGAGGGGAGAAAGATGAGTGACTGCTAATGGGTACAGGGTTTCTTTACTGGATGATGTACATGTTCTGGAATTAGTGGTAAAGTTTGCACAACTCTGAATATTAAAAAGCACTGAATTGTACACTTTATTTATTTATTTAATTTATTATTATTTTTGAAATTTACATAATAACATTTATTTATGATTTGGTCAATGATTTTGCACAGCACATTCCATAGGTTGTCCCTTAGTAGCAATGCATAGATCTACACGCTGTGTGAAACTGCAACAAAGCTAGAGCTTTTACACAGCATTTCCAACCGTAAGTTGATAGTGGGGCACTCTGCGATGCATTGCAGTTCAGATTTATTCTGAACACATCTGTACCTTTAGCATACCCCAGAAAAAGTACTCAAGGGAGTTAAAATCTGGTGAGTGGGTAACCCATTCCACATGGCCACATGGGCCAATGCAGATTTGGAAATTATCATCCACTTAGTCCCTCACCACTGGCATAATGGGGTGGTACACCATCCTATGGGAACTCTTCTAAGTGACCTTCCCTTAGCTGGTAAAGCGTAGCATTAATTCTTCAATTGATCACTTAATGTATTGGTTTTGTATGGTAAGCATTTATTTATGTTTCCAAACTTTATGACCAAACTGTAGCTGGCATTTATTACTAATATACATAATATATGCTTTGTTAATTAAACTTATGACAATCCCATAAGATATCACTATTATCTCCATTTTACAGATGAGAAAATAGAAGCAGAGAGGTTATATAACCTGACCAAGATCGCACAGTTAGTAATTGATGGAGCCAGCATTTCAACTCAGGCAAACTGAATTTAGAGCCCATATTCTTAACTCCTAAGTAATGATGCTGGGTAATGTTAGAGTAATACATGGTAGTAATGAAACCATTTCCTGGTGCAAGTATCACTTCCCTGCAATGAAGTCATTATAGACAGAGTTGCATCTTTATTTGTAATGGGATCTAAGCCAGAGAATTTCATTTTGAGAGACACTATTCATCACCTCAGGCTAAGAGAACTGTACTCTTTAAATGGTGACTTTTATGGTATGTGAACTACATTTCAAAATTTAAAAGTCGAAAAAATTGGAGAACAAAGGCAATGATTTTAAAAAGTGATGAAAGGTTTTCATCATAACAATTCTGTGGCAATGGGGTTTAAAGAGTTCAAGGGTTTTGATAAGAACAGATGATGAGATACTCCAGCTCCTACAAAACTGAATAAAATAAATATCTGTAGTCAGAATGACTTTTTATTTAGACTTCAGGTGGGTTTGATTGAAAGGATGAAAAACTTTAGAGAAACTGATTTTCTGGTTTACCTAAGGTAATGTACTTCAAGTTACACTGGCAGGAAGGTTACCTGGTGACTATTACTGAGAGAGAGAGAGCAAGTGTGAGAGTGAGAGAAATTGAGGTGGGGTAGGGTAGGGGGAGGATTTTGTTTTGGTGTGTTACACTGGCTGTAACTTGAGTATCTTCCTGTATTAACATCCTAGATCTGTACCACCAACCCCATAACACCACACCCCGGAGCCACAGACAGACATCAGGTTTTCTCTCCCTGTCTTCCTAACAGTCTTAGGCCCAACCACATAATGTGAATTAGAAGATCTGGATTGTTTGTCTGCATTCCAAAAGGAATCCCAACTGTTTGAGCGTTTCACATAGTTGGGAGTCAGTAATAACACACACAGAGGGATAACTGAGTAAGTCACACCAGGGAAATCACAGGCTCAAGTTGAATCTAGGCTACAATTGCAGATATGCTCTCAAACTCACTCACAAGGAGAATCTCCATTTATTTACAGCCTCTTATCTGTAACTTAAAACCTGTTCACTTACAGTCACAACATACAAAGCCCACAGGTTTTCCAAGTTGCAAACTGATTCTCAAATAATGTTGAAATTTAGGTAGCAAAGTGCTTATATTTTGAAAACTATAAGCAGAATATTAATATATTAGATACTAACTTCCAGCAAGCTGTGATTTTAAAGCTTTCGAGGATTACTTTCTTCCTTAAATCAATAGCATCAAACTCATCGATTTATGTGCAAATCTTATTTCTTCTTTTCCTGCACCCATAGTAAAATGTATCAGTAGTATAAACTAAAATCATTTTCACAAGTAAAACCTAATATCCTATAGAATTCCATTTTCAATTAACTCAAAACCTGATTTTAACTCTTTTTATTACAGTGAACATAGGATGAGCAACAGTGAATTAGAAATAAAATAGATTATAACGTGCTAGGGTAAATTTGATAAAGCATCTTTTCATCATAATGGGTTTATCATGGGTAGTCCTACAGCTTTAGAAGGAGAAGGTGAACTATGTCTCTACGTATCCTTCCTTAGGACTTGTTCTTAAGCCAGTGAAGCAGAGAGTAATATTATCGTCTCCATGGAAGAGAGGAAGAGTAGGTACTAAAGCTTAGACTATCAAAATCTGTGCAGGATGGCAAATAGATTTCACCATTTGTGTCAATTTAAGAGCTTAATTGTGGCTGCCTGGAGCTCAGACTCAAGGAAGACTCTGAGGCTATATCCAAGTTCCCTAAATCCATTAGTTATGTCTACTATGGGCTTCAGAAGTGGGGAATAGGTCAAATTCCTATATGGGATGGATTGTTCTGGTTATAATTTCAGTTCGCAAAATCTAATCCCTCTCTATCTCAGTTAGTCCTTGGGAAATTATCTTCTTAGAAAGCCATACTCATGGTGAGAACTCAGCTCTCCACTTAAAACCATTTTATGAGAGAGAATTTTCAAGAAACCTAGCAATCATCAAAATGAAAATCTCTTCATCAAATGCATGTTTTAAAAAAATTACACATCAGAAAGGTGGGAGTCATCCCTGGAGAATACCTCCCAGGGAAATGATTTGCTTAGTCCAGGTATGCATGGTAATGCATCAGAATGCAAGTCCTTAGAAAAATAATCAGCCATACTGTCCATCTTTATTTACATGTATTCACTTCTATTCATTCATCCTTTGACTTTAAGACCCCTAAGATCACCAAAGTTTTTTCTTAACGTTTTTTTTGCACAGCCGTTTTCTCATATAATTGCCCATTTCTGTTAAGGATTTTTGTCATGTCTTCCAGCAATCAAAATATTTGACATGGAAAAATAATCAATCAAAACTACGTTTTGGAAAACATAATATATAGACATACATTCTTGGTTGTCTGAATAGTGTTATATAGCTGTGGTCACTGAATACTTTAAAATATACATATTTTTGTTTTACTTGTGCAGCATTTGCAATTTTAGTTATTAAATGAGCTTTGCAGGTGTGCAAATACCCTGTTACTCCTGGTGTTTTCTGAAAGACTGCTAGCCACATCAACCAATACTTTGCAAGACTGGCAAAATGGAGAGGCTTTTGCAAAGGCCAACAATAAATTAGTAAGATGAGTTATATAACAAGTGGAACTTTGTTGAGTTAAAAAGTAAGACCAACTGAAGTTTTATTTTTTTAAGCCATCAAAGATTGGATTTTTAAATACAAAACCAGATATGACCATTCTTGCCTGTCCTTTTTTCTTTTCATGTAAACATTATTTTCTTGATATGGGTAGGTAAGGGGGAAGAGTTCCTAACCTGTACTTCTCATTACAAATAATAACACTGAGTCCTCTGGTGAGATTTAGTCAGGCATATTTCTTTTAAGGGACACTTGTGTGCAGGAGAGAGAAACCATCTTTACATCTATACAGTGATGTGTGGTGTTTAGGAAATGCCAAGGAAACTGTTTAGATGACAAGCGGTAACTAGTCAAAAACACACCTACCATCTCAGGGTGTTTTTAATGGACTTTTCACACTATGTTCTAGGTGATCAGACAGCTTGTACAGTAACTTTTCTCTATACCATTTCTACAAGAGAAAAGTAATCTGATATGTAATTCCCATTGTAGAGTCAGCCTGAGCTATGAACTTCCAACAGAAGTCAGGCTTCATGTTACTTTGTAGCAGCCAAGAATACAGGTTGTATTTTGGACCCAAATTCTGTAAATCATGTAAGGGAATAATTCACTGGGGTCTATATAAGGTCACTAAGAATGTCTCTTATATTTGGATGCCATGAAAATGACTTGAAAAAAATAGCAAGTTCTTAAGTATTATTGCCACTGCAGTGGTGCTGGGACTTCGATTGTTTTAAAATGATCCCGTACATATTAGTTCTTATGAATTTACAATAACTGACTCACTATGAATTTGGTAACCCTTTGTATAACCAATTCTCAAAAGAGAGTATGAACTTAGCACTAAGAAGCATATAGGCATCTTAAACATCCTTTGATGATCAGCCTAAGAGAATAGTGTTTATTTTTTTGCTACATGTGAAAGTTCATTCTCAGTATCAAGTTTATTTTGTCCGCTAACTTTGTTAACCTTTCCAATTTCTTCAGTATTTGGTGTCCTTTTCACAAAGAGCTGTTAGGATAGAACAGTTGCATCAGGGTTAAAGGTCAGAGACATTACTGTGTTAACCTGAAGCATATATGCTGTTCCCTGAGCTCGCAATGTGTTTTTGATTACTTTTTAAAACTAAAAAATGCCAACAAAAGTATATAGCAATATATGAGGCATCTATGAAACCTATATCTGCCATATTTTTGATAAAACACTTAAAATATTTCCATTTGTAAAGTCACTAAGAAGGCCAGGAAAACACTGTTTCATTAAAAGAATCCTTTTTGATGATTTAATTTCAACTAAAATAGCTAAGCTTGTGATAAAACTTCAGAAATTTGAACTTTTACAATAAATGGTATATTCCTTCTGATCTTTTAAAATAATATTTATATAACAGCATGGTTAATGAGTGAAACAATATCCATTTTTATTGAAATCACACTGTCATAATGAATAACTAACTGAGCGATATTTTCCTGTAAAGATTTACTGCTAATCCCTTGGTTGAAATTTATTTTCCTCAGGAGACATTCAACCCATCACCTAGAAACAGTATTTGCAGACTTCACCAGGGTAACAGCACTAATCCTTAAGGTAATCATCTTTCACCGTCCTCTCCAGTTCTTTCTCCTTTTAAGTCCTTACTGGTCTTTTAGAAAAATAGAAACTAGAAGACAGCTATTATTTTCCTCCATGGGACAGTCTACTTCATTCAGGCAAGTAATATCGTTTTCTGTTTACCCTCATCTAAAACAAGTGCACAGGGTCACCGTCTTCATGCTGATGTTTTCCCAGAGCGAAAAGAAAGACTATGTCAGGAGACAGCCAAATCACCAACTATAAGAACCTGAGAAAAAGTAAACTCTCCATTTGCCTTTTTAAATTTTTTGTATTTGATACCCATGGAGGAAGAGAAAGAGAAGATGAAGAGGAGGAGGAAAAGCAGTAGAAGGAGAAAGAGGAGGGAAAAGGCCACGTTTCTATGTCAGAATTCATATCCCACGTCAGTCTGAATATCTTCTTTTAAATCTGTTAACATTTATTAAAAACATTTCAAGTTGTACCATGATTGGCAATAAGGCAAAAAACCAAAAACCACACACCCACCACTTCACTGTTACTTTCATTCAATTCCAGCATTTTGCAATAGGTCAGGACAAAAATGTACTAGTACATAAAGAGTGGATTACATTCTTTCATACACTGTAGCACAGAACAGGGCTACTTACAAATTGTGTATGTTTACTGCGCCAAAGAAACATTTATGAATGAATGAAGGGGATTTCAGAATTCTATAGCACGAGTGAGTTCTTTAGAATTCTGAAACTATTTGGCTCCACATTTATCATTGGCACTGGCTAGGGAAATTCAAATTATTCATAGGCATGACTAATATTACACAATTGACTAAAATTGTAATGTTTGCAATTTGGTAATGAAAGCTAGCTTTTCTCCAAATAATTAGACAACATCTGCCAGCAAAGAGCCTTCTAGATAATATAAGGTAAAATTTGGATTCTGATCTCAAGAACCTAACATTGTGTTAGGTGCTGGAAGTTATTTGAATTGCCACTATCAATAACATAAACTTGGTCCATACAAATTTAGGAAAAAAAAAAAAACTCTCCTATCACCAGCAAACTTATTTCCAAACCACTTCTATACGATGCAATAAGAATTAATCTACATTTCAGATTTATCATATGCTTCCAAATGTTTGCTTTCTCCTATATGCTTTTATTTCAATCTACCCATGGTTCTAAGCTAGAAACATCCAAATCCCTGACCCTTTCTTTTGCCAGTTCATCACAAACTTCTTTCAACTCTACCTTTAAAAATTTTCCGCTGTCCGCACATCCCCACTGCTACAGCTTTAGTTCAAATCTTCATGGAACACTAGATTACCCAGTTGCAATAAAATCATGTTCTTAGGGTGCCAGTAAAACAAAAAACAATATAAAATATGAGCAAACCTTAGGTTCAACGAATTTATCCAGATTTTAAAAATTAGAATCTCTGGAAAGAAGTTATAATTATGACATTTACATTTTTAAATGTTCTTTTAATTTCAACATTTGTGTATGCTTTGTATATTAGTTTGAATTGCATAAAGGGTGCCCTCGGAATCTTTTCAACCTTCAGATCTTTTTAAGGTTCTGATCAAGCCTTCATCTGTACTTCTTACTACCACCAGGGCAACTTCTCCCGAAACTCACCAATTCTGTCACTCTACTGCTTAATGATCTTGATGGGTCCTTAACACCCATAAGAGAAGGTTCACATTCCCTGGCTTCACAAGCAAGGCCCTCAATGATATAGCCAGAGCTGTCTTTTCAGTCTCACCTTCATACATTCACCCTTTGCCCTTTAATCACGCCAAACTACAAGTTCTTTAAGCAAAGGGATAAAGGGATTTTTTTAATTCTCTTGAAACTTCCAGTAGGGTCTCATATGTAACTCTTCTCCTTAAAGGCAATCATAAAAAAAAAGATTATATAGTCTTTAGTGTTCATTAAATTTAGATCACTTTTCTTTGGACGAATACTGAAACCTCTTTTGCTATTCCCCTTTGACATTTCATACATTCAGGTTCCAAACAATCCCACCTTTTTTTATTTTTTATTTATTTATTTTTTTGCTGTATGCGGGCCCCTCACTGCTGTGGCCTCTCCCGTTGCAGAGCACAGGCTTTGGACGCGCAGGCTCAGCAGCCATGGCTCACGGGCCCAGCCGCTCCGCGGCATGTGGGATCTTCCCGGACCGGGGCACGAACCTGTGTCCCCTGCATGGGCAGGCGGACTCTCAACCACTGCGCCACCAGGGAAGCCCAATCCCACCTTTAATATACTCCAAAGATAACATTTTAACTCAGATACTTTGTTTTTCTAAAGGCAGGATGTGGCTTCTTCAACCTGCCCTTTGGACATTCCTATTATTATGCAAATGATAAGTGAAATTTAAAAATCCACTTATTGACTCACATGTTGGTTCACCATAACAAATCAGCAAAAATGTCCCCACAGCTTCTATGTACCACACCCAAAAGGAGAAACTTCATGCACCACCATACTATTAAGTAGCCTCAGAGATCCCTACCCACTGTTTTAATGCTCAGTTCCACAATGAGGTCATGTGAATGAAGACTTCAGATTCCCACAGAGTGTGGTTCTCTCTTGAAGGAAAAGGAACTTTCATTCTCTTGAGTTACTGAGGGCCACATGCACAAACCTTAGGAACAGGGCCAGACCAAGATCCATGGGTACTCAAGACTAATAATTTGGCATCTCTTGTAACCTATATTCTTCAAAGTTTGGCTGGCTCGCTATTTGGAGAAGAGGTTGAGAATGCACTAAGAAAAGGACAAAAAGGAGTACTCAGCTTCTCTTTTCTTGTCATGAAAAATCAACACAGAAACAAACCCCCAAAACCAGGCTTGTGACAACTAATTTTACGTATCAATTTGACTGGGCAACAGATATTTGGTCAAACATTATTCTGGATGTTTCTCTGAGGGTGTTTTTGAATGAGATTAACATTTAAATTGTAGACTGAGTACAGCAGACTGCTCTCCCTAATGTGAGTGAGCTTCATCCAATCAGTTCAAGGCCTGAATAGGAAAAAAAAAAAAAAAAAGGCTGACACTCCCTGAGTAAGAAAAAATTCTTCCTGCCTGATGCCCTTAAAACTAGGACACTGGCTTTTTTTCCTGCCTTCAAACTTGAACTGAAACATTGGATCTTCCTGGGTCTGGACCCTGCCAGCCTTCAAAATGAAACCACACCATCAGCTCTTCTGGGTTTCCAGCTTGCCTAATTCACTTTGCTGATCTCGGAACTTGCCAGCCTCCATAATCATAAATCATATCTATCTGTATCTCTATCTATCATCTATCTATACCTATATATATCTCACACACACGTACACACATCCCACTGGTTTGGTTTTTCTGGAGAAGGCTGACTAACACCAGACCTAATCTATAAACTTTGCTCAGCAAAACAATCATCCTCTAGCTCCTAATCTTGATTTAGAAATGATTTTGTATACATCTGTGGTTAATGGGGATAACTGAATCTTTGTTTCCAATTCTTCACACCCTTCTGTGTTAGAATGATGTATTCACACCCTTAGCCCTGAGACTCTCCAATTCCTGCCTTTTAGACGTACAGGATGTTTCCTTACACCACAGACATTGGGTTGGTTATGTGACTTGCTTCAGTCAGTGAGATATGGAAGAAAATGACAATGTGAAATTTCCAGGCCAAGACCCAAAAGGGCTTCACATGTTTCCACTTGCTCTTTGTGAAGCAGTGATCATGGCCCTGGTAGCTGATGTCCCTTTAGCCTGGGTCCACAAGGCACACATGATGTGCAGAACTGAATCCTCAGCATAGAGCCAGGCCCAGGTGGAACTCTTCTTTATACAGGCTGAACCTCAACCAGAAGACCCCTGAATGTAGGAATAAATGCTCATTGCTGCTAGCCACTAAGGCGTGGGTAGTTTATTGTACACCATTTGCAATAAATGATAATTATACTCAAGCCTTCCCATGGGTTGAGGCTTCATTTTCAAGCCTGAGGTGCTTTTTAAAATGGTTCTTTCAACAACACACAATACTTCATAAAATATGATTTTAAAAATCATCTTAGATTTCTAATATGGTTTAAAGACTTCAGCGATGTTTTAGTACTTCTGGTAGAATGATGTCTTGAGCACCACTGTGGACAACCTAACCTTAATTTTGACAATGCTTAGAAGACAGGTAGCAAATTTCTCCAAGGTAGGAAAAGAACATGCAAGATCCCCACTTAGATTGGATCTTTCTTTTCCTCACTGACCCAGAGAACTCGATGGAGTTGCCACAACAAGTATCCCTTGACTGCAACTGACTTTCTCCTGCAAAAGGAGAAGAGGAAGGACAATTATCTGAAGATCCTAAATAAAAAACAAATTAAATTTAAAACATTTTTAAACATGTCTCCAGCATTTGAATGAAAGTGAAGTAAGCATTTGTAAGTTGTAATTATTAAGCACAGAAATAAAATAAATATGATTGTGAGGTGAAATGGCCATAAAATGTACAACCAGTATTCATGGAACACCTAGGTACTTTATATAGTATTTAATATTTTTTCTTTTGTCTTACTGTTTAATCACTTCCCTCTCCACTCTCAGACTATGTGGTCCTGGCAACTCCTTCCTGACTTCAATGGCCGGGCATAAGCTTAGTCCTCAGACAAAGAGAGGACGCCTGGACATGGCAATACTGATTGGCTGATGGATGGAATAATCAGAGCCTAATAAGTCCTAGTACCAGGATGTTATGGATTGGGTGAGGCTGAAGCTACTGGAGAACTGGACCTGATCCTTCTCTCAAGATTTACAAACTGGGAGAATATAGGTCTAAGAGCTGCTGTTCATTCAACCCGACAGCAACACAATGGAAGCAGAGCCAGATTCCTGATTCAAATTGCTTGAATTCTACCTTAAGCTATTTCAGACAGGTTACTGACATGGTCCATTTTTGGCTAAGTCTTTTACTCAAAAATTAAAGAGTTTGATATACTGGAAATATTTAGTTTCTGCTCTCAAAAAGCTTACTGCATTGAATCAAAATGATTGTAATAATTTAAAAGCTGATTTGCACTGCTTTGACGTGCAAATTTGACGTGATTAACCAGCTACTGACTAAGTGGGACACACAATAATTTTATTCAAGCAACAAACATTTTACTGAGCATTTCCTATATTCCAGGAACTGAGACAGGACCACAGGATATGGCAGTGAATAAAACAGAAAAAAAGTCCTTCTCCCATGAGGCTTATATTTTATTTTAATGGGGGAAAACAGGTGATAGACAAAATAAATAAGTGATAAACTATGTTAGAAAGTTAAATAGAGCTGTAGAGAAAAATAATGAAGGGAACTAGGGAGACCAATAGGTGGTAGTAGAGGTTGGGGAGATTAATGTTGCTTTTTGAATCATCAGAGAAAATCTCACTGAAGGGAGACATTTGGGCAGAGAATTGAAGGTGAAGAAGCGAGCCATGTGGAAATGAGGAAAGGAATTCTAGCTATAGGAAACAGCAAATGCAAAAGAAGTTCTGAGTCTAAATTATGCTTGTCATACTTAAAGAATAGAGAGGAAGCCAGTGTGGCTGTAGCAGAATGAGTGAGGGCAAGAGAAATAGGAGACAGGACCACAAAGTTAACAGGAGTGCAGTCCATGTTGCGTCTCGTTGGCTATAGTAAGGACAATATCAAAGTCAGTGTGTTTAGATCTAATATAATATTTCATTTTAAAATTCAGAAGAGTATCCAGGAGTATGTTCTGGAAAAGAAATGAGTTGTTCATAATATTCTTTGCCTAAATAAACATCTCATGCTTCTGAACAACTGAATCAATAAAATAATTACTGGCATCAATAATTGATGGAAAATATCCTTTAAAATGTCACTCTTTCCCAGTTAGTATGCTATAACTACCTAGGATTGTGATCCACTTGGTAGTAGACTTTGGAATTTTGAAAAATATGTTAAATATATTTTGGCTAAAGCTGAGCAAACAATCAGTTGTTGTGAGGTATGTTAAAGTGACTACTGAGCTAATTAAGTCACATGACCTATTGTAGAGTTAAAATACAGCCTGCTGCAAGTAAGCAGTGAGAAGCACATTCTAATACAAGATCGCAATTTTATCTTGATATTTATTGCTTATTATCTTCAAATGTACTACCAAAATCCTATTAATAGAAAATCTGACCCCCATGAAAACTTCTGGTTTGAAAATGGAGAAGAAAAGTCAACATTCCCTTCTCCTTCACAGAAAATAACACCAAATGAACAAGGACAAAATAAACACAAACAAACTCTTTAATAAAACTAGGAGACAGATGAAATTATGAATCAAAAATAAGTGCAAAAGCAGTGAAATTAAAACAGCGCATAAAAGTAAGTGCAGATGCCCTGGTCCGGGAAGATCCCACATGCCGCGGAGCGGCTGGGCCCGTGAGCCATGGCCACTGAGCCTGCGTGTCCGGAGGCTCCACAACGGGAGAGGCCACAACAGTGAGAGGTCCGCGTACCGCAAAAAAAAAAAAAAGTACGTGCAGAAATATTACTACTGGCTGTAGATCTCAGAAAAGGCTGGCAGAATGTACTTCTGCCTGGAGAGGAGAGGCATCCTGAGTTGCATGGCCAAATCCCTTGTTTGGAAAAACAGGAATGGAACACACGGGCTAGTGGCTGCAGAGTCCCTGGACCGTTGTTTGGTTTTAAGAAACAGAGGAGGCAAGACCTGATTTAGCAATCACACTGATGTATAGGCACGGGTCAGTCTGTCAGTGAACAGTCAGGAGAAGTGAATCTCACCATTGTGAGTAGCCCAACAGCTGCCAAGCTCTATTAACTGGGGTGAAGAAAAGACAAAAAGAACTCTCCAAAAAACTGAGTTATATTAAAATTTCTGCAAGTCTGCAGAATGGGCATGGCCCACCCATCACATTACACACCTGAAAATGTCTAATTCAGGAGGCAGGGGGGATCCTCATCTCATACAGAACTGAAAAATTAAAAGAAACAAGTACTGGTCTATATGTCTTTACTGAAAAAAAAATGAGAAAAGGAAAAGTAAAAACAAATAGCAGTCAAACAAAATTCACCAGACTATGTCACCAGAAATCAGAGGAAAATGTTGAACAAACACTGCACTATACATTTTCAAACTGTCAAAGAGATTATTGGCTTTACAGAGTAAAAAATCAAAGGACAGAGATAAGAGTTCAGGAGGAAGATGATCAGACAAAAGAGGATGAAACACGAGCTGGAAGAGTTTAGAAAAAAACTGGAAGATTTTAAAAATCAAGGAAATGAACATGATAGTGTACAAATTAGTACTGACAATGCTGAAAACACAGTAAAGAATGCAGAGTATCAGAATCAGAAAAAAACATAGCAACTGAAAATGAAAATAAAGAGTTAAAAAAATATGAGAGGGACGAGGGGAAGATGGCGGAAGAGTAAGATGCTGAGATGACCTTCCTCCCCACATATACACCAGAAATACAGCTACACGTGGAACAACTCCTACAGAACACCTACTGAACGCTGACAGAAGACCTCAGACCTCCCAAAAGGCAAGAAACTCCCACGTACCTGGGTAGGGTAAAAGAAAAAAGAATAAACAGAGACAAAAGAATAGGGACGGGACCTGTACCAGTGGGAGGGAGCTGTGAAGGAGGAAAGGTTCCCACACACTAGGAAGCCCCTTCGCGGGCGGAGACTGCGGGTGGTGGAGGGGAAAGCTTCGGAGCCCCGGAGGAGAGCGCAGCAACAGGGGTGCAGAGGGCAAAGCAGACAGATTCCCGCACAGAGGATCGAGGCCGACCGGCACTCACCAGCCCGAGAGGTTTGTCTGCTCACCCGCTGGGGCGGCCGGGGCTGGGAGCTGAGGCTCGGGGAGAGGACTGGGGTTGGCTGCGTGAACACAGCCTGAAGGGGTTAGTGCACCACGGCTAGCCAGGAGGGAGTCCGGGAAAAGTCTGGAGCTGCCAAAGAGACAAGAGACTTTTTCTTGCCTCTATGTTTCCTCATGCGTGAGGAGAGGGGATTAAGAGTGCTGCTTGAAGGAGCTCCAGAGACGGACACGAGCCGTGGCTAAAAGCGCGGACCCCAGAGACGGGCATGAGACACTAAGGCTGCTGCCGCCGCCACCAAGAAGCCTGTGTGCGAGCACAGGTCACTACCCACACCCCCCTCCGGGGAGCCTGTGCAGCCCGCCACTGCCAGGGTCCTGGGATCCAGGGACAACTTCCCCGGGAGAACACACGGCGCTCCTCAGGCTGGTGCAACGTCACGGCAGCCTCTGCCGCTGCAGGCTTGCCCCGCACTCCGTATCCCTCCCTCCCCCTGGCCTGAGGGAGCCAGAGTCCCCGAAGCAGCTGCTCCTTTAACCCCGTCCTGTCTGAGCGAAGAACAGACGCCCTTTGGTGACCTAAAAGCAGAGGCGGGGCCAAATCCAAAGCTGAGCCCCGGAAGCTGTGAGAACAAAGAAGAGAAAGGGAAATCTCTCCCAGCAGCCTCAGGAGCAGCAGATTAAATCTCCACAATCAACTTGATGTACCCTGCATCTGTGGAATACCTGAATAGACAACGAATGATCCCAAACTGAGGAAGTGGATTTTGAGAGCAAGATTTATGATTTTTTCCCCTTTTCCTCTTTTTGCGAGTGTGTATGTGTATGCTTCTGTGTGAGATTTTGTCTGTATAGCTTTGCTTCCACCATTTGTCCTAGGGTTCTATCCATCTGTTGTTTTGTTTTGTTTTTGTTTGGTTTGGGGTTTTTTCTTTTTTCTTAAAAAATTTTTTTTTCTTAATAATTATTTTTTATTTTAATAACTTCATTTTATTTTATCTTACTTTATTTTATTTTACTTTATCTTCTTTCTTTCCTTCCTCCCTCCCTCCCTCTCCCTCACTCTTTCTTTCTTTCCTTCTTTCTTTCTTCTTTTTCGCCCTTTTATTCTGAGCCCTGTGGATGAAAGTCTCCTGGTGCTGCAGCCAGGAGTCAGTGCTGTGCCTCTGAGGTGGGAGGGCCAACTTCAGGACACTGGTCCACGAGAGACCGCCCAGCTCCACGTAATATCAAACAGTGAAAATCTCCCAGGGATTTCCATCTCAACACCAGCACCCAGCTTTACTCAACAACCAGCAAGCTACAGTGCTGGACACCCTATGCCAAACAACTAGCAAGACAGGAACACAACCCTACCCATTAGCAGAGAGGCTGCGTAAAATCATAATAAGTCCACAGACACCCCAAAACACATCACCAGACGTGGACCTGCCCACCAGAAAGACAAGATCCAGCCTCATCCACCAGAACACAGGCACTAGGCCCCTCCACCAGGAAGCCTACACAACCCACTGAACCAACCTTAGCCACTGGGGACAGACACCAAAAAAAAATGGGAACTACGAACCTGCAGCCTGCAAAAAGGAGACCCCAAACACAGTAAGATAAGCAAAATGAGAAGACAGAAAAACACACAGCAGATGAAGGAGCAAGGTAAAAACCCACCAGACATAACAAATGAAGAGGAAATAGGCAGTCTACCTGAAAAAGAATTCAGAATAATGATAGTAAAGATGATCCAAAATCGTGGAACTAGAATAGACAAAATGCAAGAAACATTTAACAAGGACCCAGAAGAACTAAAGATGAAATGAGCAACGATGAACAACACAATAAATGAAATTAAATATACCCTAGATGGGATGAATAGCAGAATAACTGAGGCAGAAGAATGGATAAGTGACCTGGAAGATAAAATAGTGGAAATAACTACTGCAGAGCAGAATAAAGAAAAAAGAATGAAAAGAACTGAGGACAGTCTCAGAGAGCTCTGGGACAACATTAAATGCACCAACATTCGAATTATAGGGGTTCCAGAAGAAGAGAAAAAGAAAGGGACTGAGAAAATATTTGAAGAGATTATAGTTGAAAACTTCCCTAATACGTGAAAGGAAATAGTTAATCAAGTCCAGGAAGCACAGAGAGTCCCAAACAGGATAAATCCAAGGAGAAATACGCCAAGACACATACAAATCAAACTGTCAAAAATTAAATACAAAGAAAACATATTAAAAGCAGCAAGGGAAAAACAACAAATAACACACAAAGGAATCCCCAGAAGGTTAACAGCTAATCTTTCAGCAGAAACTCTGCAAGTCAGAAGGGACTGGCAGGACATATTTAAAGTGATGAAGGAGAAAAACCTGCAACCAAGATTACTCTACCCAGCAAGGATCTCATTCAGATTTGATGGAGAAATTAAAACCTTTACAGACAAGCAAAAGTTGAGAGAGTTCAGCACCACCAAACCAGCTTTACAACAAATGCTAAAGGAACTTCTCTAGGCAAGAAACACGAGAAGGAAAAGACCTACAATAACAAACCCAAAACATTTAAGAAAATGGGAATAGGAACATACATATCTATAATTACCTTAAATGTAAATGGACTAAATGCTCCCACCAAAAGACACAGATTGGCTGAATGGATACAAAAACAAGACCCGTATATATGCTGTCTACAAGAGACCCACTCCAGACCTAGAGACAAATACAGACTGAAAGTGAGGGGATGGAAAAAGATATTCCATGCAAATGGAAACCAAAAGAAAGCTGGAGTAGCAATTCTCATATCAGACAAAACAGACTTTAAAATAAAGACTATTACAAGAGACAAAGAAGGACACTACATAATGATGAAGGGATCAATCCAAGAAGAAGATATAACAACTGTAAATATTTATGCACCCAACATAGGAGCACCTCAATACATAAGGCAAATACTAACAGCCATAAAAGGGGAAATCGACAGTAACACATTCATAGTAGCGGACTTTAACACCCCACTTTCACCAATGGAAAGATCATCCAAAATGAAAATAAATAAGGAAACACAAGCTTTAAATGATACATTAAACAAGATGGACTTAATTGATATTTATAGGACATTCCATCCAAAAACAGCAGATTATACTTTCTTCTTAAGTGCTCATGGAACATTTTGCAGGATACATCATATCTTGGGTCACAAATCAAGCATTGGTATATTTAAAAAAATTGAAATCGTATCAACTGTCATTTCGACCACAACGCTATGAGACTACATATCAATTACAGGAAAAGATCTGTAAAAAATACAAACACATGGAGGCTAAACAATACACTACTTAATAACGAAGTGATCACTGAAGAAATCAAAGAGGAAATCAAAAAATACCTAGAAACAAATGACAATGGAGACACGAGGACCCAAAACCTCTGGGATGCAGCAAAAGCAGTTCTAAGAGGGAAGTTTATAGCAATACAATCCTACCTTAAAAAACAGGAAACATCTCGAATAAACAACCTAACCTTGTACCTAAAGCAATTAGAGAAAGGAGAACAAAAAACCCCCAAAGTTAGCAGAAGAAAAGAAATCATAAAGATCAGATCAGAAATAAATGAAAAAGAAATGAAGGAAACGATAGCAAAGATCAATAAAACTAAAAGCTGGTTCTTTGAGAAGACAAACAAAATTGATAAACCATTAGCCAGACTCATGAAGAAAAAAAGGGAGAAGACTCAAATCAATAGAATTAGAAATGAAAAAGGAGAAGTGCCAACTGACACTGCAGAAATACAAAAGATCATGAGAGATTACTATAAGGAACTCTATGCCAATAAAATGGACAATCTGGAAGAAATGGACAAATTCTTAGAAATGCACAACCTGCCAAGACTGAATCAGGAGGAAATAGAAAATCTGAACAGACCAATCACAAGCACTGAAATTGAAACTGTGATTAAAAATCTTCCAAAAAACAAAAGCCCAGGACCAGATGGCTTCATAGGCGACTTCTATCAAACATTTAGAGAAGAGCTAACACCTATCCTTCTCAAACTCTTCCAAAATATAGCAGAGGGAGGAACACTCCCAAACTCATTCTACAAGGCCACCATCACCCTGATACCAAAACCAGACAAGGATGTCACAACGAAAGAAAACTACAGGCCAGTATCACTGATGAACATAGATGCAAAACCCTCAACAAAATACTAGCAAACAGAATCCAACACCACATTAAAAGGATCATACACCATGATCAAGTGGGGTTTATTCCAGGAATGCAAGGATTCTTCAATATATGCAAATCAATCAACGTGATACACCATATTAACAAATTGAAGGAGAAAAACCATATGATCATCTCAATAGATGGAGAAAAAGCTTTCAACAAAATTCAACACCCATTTATGATAAAAACCCTCCAGAAAGTAGGCATAGAGGGAACTTTCCTCAACATAATAAAGGCCATATATGACAAATCCACAGCCAACATCGTCCTCAATGGTGAAAAACTGAAACCATTTCCACTAAGATCAGGAACAAGACAACGTTACCCACTCTCACCCCTCTTAGTTAATATAGTTTTGGAAGTTTTAGCCACAGCAATCAGAGAAGAAAAGGAAATAAAAGGAATCCAAATCGGAAAAGAAGAAGTAAAGCTGTCACTGTTTGCAGATGACATGATAGTATACACAGAGAATCCTAAAGATGCTACCAGAAAAGTACTAAATGTAATCAATGAATTTGGTAAAGTAGCAGGATACAAAGTTAATGCACAGAAATCTCTGGCATTCCTATACACTAATGATGAAAAATCTGAAAGTGAAACCAAGAAAACTCTCCCATTTACCATTACAACAAAAAGAAAAAAATATCTAGGAATAAACCTACCTAAGGAGACAAAAGACCTGTATGCAGAAAATTATAAGACACTGATGAAAGAAATTAAAGATGATACAAATAGATGGAGAGATATACCATGCTCTTAGATTGGAAGAATCAACATTGTGAAAATGACTCTACTACCCAAAGCAATCTACAGATTCAATGCAATCCCTATCAAACTACCACTGGCATTTTTCACAGAACTAGAACAAAAAATTTCACAATTTGTATGGAAACACAAAAGACCCCGAATAGCCAAAGCAATTTTGAGAACGAAAAAGAGAGCTGGAGGAATCAGGCTCCCTGACTTCAGACTATACTACAAAGCTACAGTAATCAAGACAGTATGGTACTGGCACAAAAACAGAAAGATAGATCAATGGAACAGGATAGAAAGCCCAGAGATAAACCCACACACATATGCTCACTTTACCTTTGATAAAGGAGGCAGGAATGTACAGTGGAGAAAGGACAGCCTCTTCAATAAGTGGTGCTGGGAAAACTGGACAGCTACATGTAAAAGTATGAGATTAGATCACTCCCTAACACCATACACAAAAATAAGCTCAAAATGGATTAAATACCTAAATGTAAGGCCAGAAACTATCAAACTCTTAGAGGAAAACATAGGCAGAACACTCTATGACATAAATCACAGCAAGATCCTTTTTGACCCACCTCCTAGAGAAATGGAAATAAAAACAAAAATAAACAAATGGGACCTAATGAAACTTCAAAGCTTTTGCACAGCAAAGGAAACCATAAACAAGACCAAAAGACAACCCTCAGAATGGGAGAAAATATTTGCAAATGAAGCAACTGACAAAGGATTAATCTCCAAAATTTATAAGCAGCTCATGCAGCTCAATAATAAAAAAAGAAACAACCCAATCCAGAAATGGGCAGAAGACCTAAATAGACATTTCTCCAAAGAAGATATACAGACTGCCAACAAACACATGAAAGAATGCTCAACATCATTAATCATTAGAGAAATGCAAATCAAAACTACAATGAGATATCATCTCACACCAGTCAGAATGGCCATCATCAAAAAATCTAGAAACAATAAATGCTGGAGAGGGTATGGAGAAAAGGGAACACTCTTTCACTGCTGGTGGGAATGTGAATTGGTATAGCTACTATGGAGAACAGTATGGAGGTTCCTTAAAAAACTACAAATAGAACTACCATATGACCCAGCAATCCCACTACTGGGCATATACCCTCAGAAAACCATAATTCAAAAAGAGTCATGTACCAAAATGTTCATTGCAGCTCTATTTACAGTAGCCCGGAGATGGAAACCACCTAAGTGTCCATCATCGGATGAATGGATAAGGAAGATGTTGCACATATATACAATGGAATATTACTCAGCCATAAAAAGAGATGAAATTGAGCTATTTGTAATGAGGTGGATGGACCTAGAGTCTGTCATACAGAGTGAAGTAAGTCAGAAAGAGAAAGACAAATACGGTTTGCTAACACATATATATGGAATTTAGGAAAAAAGAAAATGTCATGAAGAACCTAGGGGTAAGACAGGAATAAAGACACAGACCTACTAGAGAATGGGCTTGAGGATATGGGGAGGGGGAAGGGTAAGTTGTGACAAAGCGAGAGAGTAGCATGGACACATATACACTACCAAACATAAAATAGATAGCTAGTGGGAAGCAGCCACATAGCACAAGGAGATTAGCTCGGTGCTTTGTGACCACCTAGAGGGGTGGGATAGGGAGGGTGGGAAGGAGAGAGACGCAAGAGGGAAGAGGTATGGGAACATATGTATAGGTATACCTGATTCACTTTGTTATAAAGCAGAAACTAACACACCATTGTAAAGCAATTATACTCCAATAAAGATGTTAAAAAAAAGAAAAAAAAATTTGAAAGAAACTGAAAGACACTGAATGTAAGCAAAAGATGCCCAACATACACATAACTGGCATTCCTGCATTAAATTCTGGTATGGAAATAGATGTTTAAATAATTGTTAAAATTTTCAAATATAAAAATTGACTTGAAATTGCAGATTATACCAGCAAACTATGTCCCAGAAAAACTGATGCAAAACAGATCACACCAAGAAATAAAATTTCTGGATCTCAAAGGTAAATAAAGAAATCCAATGAGAATTGGAGAAATTCAATGGCACTCCAGCAAAGAATATGAAGTCACTTTAAAGGAGAAAAATCATCAAGATGGCCTCATGAATTTCCAAAGGAATATTTAACCCCATAAGAAACTGAAGCAATGCCTGAAAAAAATCCTTCAAGAAAGAAGCTATGATCCAAGAAATGTTTACCAATCCCAAACTGCCCAACTATAAAGCCACCTATCAAATATTTCTAAACATGAAGGAACTCAGACTGTTATTCCCAATAGCCCTTTTTGTAAAACCTACTGGAAGCTGGTTTAACCAATAAAAGACTGAATTAATAAAATTAATAAAATAAAATCTTAGTATCAATGAAAGAGTAATAAAATAACCCTAAGGGTATCAAAAAGAAAGAATTATATTTGAAAACAAAAAGGAGTAAAACTAATAAATAAATCCAATTGCTGCCTCCCTGGGAAATATGATAATAATGGCAACAATAACAATAATAATAGCTAACACTGTACTAAGAACACATTGTTTATCAACACATTGTTTATCAACTCAAGAAATCCCGTAAAGTAAGTAGTATATTATTCCATTTTATCAGTGAGGAAACTGAGAAATATCGAAGCTAAGGAGATTTCTCCAAGGTCTCAGAGACAGTAAGTACATCTTGAAACATGCTTTTAACCAATGTTTTTTTTTTTGACGTGTAATTGACATACAACATTATATTAGTTTCAGGTGTACAACACAATGTTTCAATATTTGTATATATTCTGAAATGATCACCAAAATAAGTCTAGTTAACATTCATCACCATACACAGGTACAGAATCTTTTTCTTGTGATGAGAACTTTGAAGATCTATCCTCTTAGAACTTTCAAATATGCAATACAGTATTATTAACTACAGTCACCGTGCTGTACATTACATTGTACATACAGTACATTAACCACTATTTATACTACCTCACAAACAATAATGCTTTATTGTTTAATGCTTTTATAAAGGGGCCATGAGAGTGGAGGGAGAGAAAGCACAATTTTATAAACTAAGAAATTCCGAGGAACAAATAACAATGGTTACAGGAGAAATTAAAGAATTCTAAGAGTGCTTTGCTTACCCGAATTTATGCAAAAACTTCGGAGAATTTGAATTAAGTAGTCACATTTTTAGGGATATATAATTTATTTAAATTTGCTCCAAAAGGGAAAGAAACTATGAGTGGGCTAATGTTATTATTAAAAGAAATAGGAAAATTTGCCAAGCAGCTACCTCCAAAGACGCCACGCAGGCCAAGACTATTCAGTCAAACTCAACCGAACAATTACGGCAAAGAAAATTCCAGTGACATATATATTTTCACAAAGCATGGCAGACAAAAAAGCTTCTAGTTATTTTAAATTAAGCTGGAATTACACTGATACCAAAATCTGACAGAGTAGAAAGATAAAACAAAATCACAATCTCACTTATGAATACTGCTACAAAAATTTAATAATATAGCAAAAAATGCAATACAATATTAAAAGAATGTTACACGATATCAAAGATGTTTATATCAGGAAATCTCCTAATCAGTTGACTTTAAGTAAAAGAGATTATCCTGGATAATCTTCATGACTTGACTGAATCTATCGGAAGGCCAAAAACAAGCAGGGCTGAGATTTCTCTGAGAGGAAAAAGAAATTCCACCTGTGGAAAACAGCTTCTGACTGTGCCTGCAGAGTTCCGGTCTGCTCATGATACTCCTTTCTCGACTGCTTACAGGCGGTAGCCCCAGGCCACGCCAGCGGGTTTGAGTCTGCCCACGATCTTCCCTTCCTGACTGGCTGCCATACAAATTCAGTGCTTGCTTAGCCAGACCCCATAATCACATAAGAGAATGCCTTGTGATAAATCTCTTTATATTACATATATAATATATATATATATATACACACACACAAATATATAGATAATATGTATCTAGAGAGAGAGGGAGATTTGAGATAGATCATCTATCTATCTTTTTTTCTACCACTAGTGGTTCTGCCACTTCAGTTGAACCCTGGCTGATACAGGAGGGTGACTGCGTGTTTAGGATGATTGACCTAGGAGGGAAACTTTTTGCTGTATCCTCTTGATCTTCAAAACTGGAAAAATGTTAATATATTATTAATATATGCCAACAAATAACCAAGTCAATTTAGAAAATGTGCCCTAAAAACAAAGTATTAGGACCTCTGCATTAATAATAGAAAATAAGTGTTCCAGCCTTTTAAAAAGATTTACCAATGTACTATTTTGCTATTTTCTACCAAAATTAATTCTAGTTTTTTCTCAAGACCTTGATAATTGTTTGTATACACATGGTTTCATTCCCAATTCTATCTCAAGCCCTGCATTTCTAAAACTACTTGTGTTGAAAACCTGTCATCTATCCTGACACATAAAATTAGTACTGTCTTATCCTCTACCCTTACCTCCTAGCATGAATTTGCCCTTCAACTTTCGACTTGTCTTGATCTCCCTAAGTCCACCCCTCTGCCAATGGCAGTAGAGAATGGTAGAGAGCCCTGTCCTTAGTGTGGGGACATCTGGGTTTCAATTTAACCATAACATTTATTGATTTTGGGGATCACCAATATTTCTTGAAACTGTTCTGAGTTTCAGGATAATCTTCTGTGTAATGGCATTAGTAATAGTTGCTCTGTCCATACCAAGTGACATAATAAACCTGGATGCTTTTGTAAACTGCTGAATGCTAAGTAAACACAAATTATTGTTTTTATCATTGTTATTTTACGTTTGACTCTATTTGTACTTGAACTTAGGCTGTAAATAAAAATAAAGAGGAGAAAGGAAAGAAGAGGGTCTGCAGTTACTTGATGAGGATATGCTCTGTGTAGGCTGCTTTCCATATGTAACCTCATTTAAGGCAGCAGCCCTGGAGGGTAGGTTAAGTCTGCCAGAGTCCCAGAACTGGTCAGGAGAGAAGATGAATTGCAAAAATAGAACTGTCTGACTTTAAAGTTGGTACTCCAAGGGAATAACCACACAAAAATCTTCCCTTGCTTATTTATATGTTATAAACAAACATATATTCGAAAGTACCCAAATCCTTAAACCCAAAGTACTATAAGATTAAAGCTAGTTAAAACAATGTTCCACATCAGAACCATCCAATTCATGTTTTTTAAATCCTGTTGTTCTTTTTGTTTTACATACTCGACTGTAAAAACAACAAAAAAAGACTGGTACTTCCTTGGTTGGATTTGATAAGATAAATCAAACTGGTATCCTGAGATTGCAATAAACCTTCCATTGGACTGGCTAGACAGAAACATTGAACACTCTGTTCAAAATGATTCTGCTCACAGCCTTGAGGATTTTCTCAGTAATAAGATTACTTTAAAAACTACTTTTCAAAAATCCCTCAGATTTACTACAGATTTCTTCTAATTTGACAAAAATGGGATAATATAAGAAAGGTATACCTTTTTATCTGAGTGTGAGATGGTAGTATAGATGTATAGCTTTTGCTGAATGTAAATTTTCTCTGGATGTTACTGTAAAATGAAAATATCTATTCATTAAAAAACTAACTTTATTTTTGAGCCTATATATTAATCTATTATAATTCTTATAATTGGATTTATATTTTAGATTCAGATTAAACTATGTAATTTGAGTGCCTACTATGTGTCATATGTTCTTATATTATTTCATCAATCTTCGTAACAATCTTTTGTCATAATTCTAATTTTCTTGGTGAGTTAACAGGCACAGAGTGAGATTAACTAAAGCTGAATCTACTTCTTCTGACCTGTCCAGAACTTCCAATATGATTAGAAAGATCAGGCTTCCTCTTCATACCTTCAAGCTGGGAGACTAGCCTGTCTCTAGTTTCTTAATCATTTGTCTTACAAATAGTAGACAAAAGAGACCTCTTTAAGTGACTTTTTGTTTATATCACTCCCCTGGCTAAAGACCTTCTAAGTAACTGTTCCCAATCCATTTTAAAGTCAAGTTAATACTTTGAATTGGAAAGCTAACAGCTAATTATCTGATTACTTGATTACTACGATTTGACACAGTATTTATTTTTCAAAGCCACATCACTCAGAGTTCTGTCCCCTAACTACAAAGCCTCCTTCTTGTTTCCTACCATTCCTTCAGAAATCTGTTTCAAGTTCAAATCTTCCCTAAAGCTATTCCAGACTAAAGACAAACGTCCCCTCATGCAGCATGTTTATATACTCACTCATATGCATACATAAATATCTACAGCTGATCATGTATGTATATCGTGGGGATTTTTATTGAAGGTGGTTGCATATAGTTATTGTGCTTCAATCATCCTTTGTAAATGTATATGAAATATTGTAAACTAGAAGTCCTTTGTAAATTTTAGCTGCCATCCTCTTTATTTTCTTCTACTATAAGCACCTTGAGGGCAGTGTTGCCATTTTAGTTCACCACCTGGCTTGTTATGGTTCTTCTAATATGGCAGGTGTTCAATAAATTGCATTGAATAAAGATCTGTGGTTGACTGATCAACTTCTCGTCAAGTGAAATATATTTAATATTCGCCTTGAGTTTACAAATGGTTATGGTCCTTCACAAAGGACCATACTCAGAATCATTCTAGCCTTGCAAGAATCTGACCAACAATTTTTAAATACTAATAAAGCGTTAAGTGCCCTAAAATGAAGACTGTCTCCTACCCACATGGAGTGTTTTCATTTTTATTACCCTATCGTTGCACACATATCACACTGGAATATGATTTACATACTGGAACCTTCCAACCTCCAACCCAGCAGTCTTGCACTGGCCTTTGTGTGCTCTGTTTTCTTTGTGAATCACAGATTAGAACTGCAGCCTTTCTGACCTGCAATAAAACTCACAAGTTCCCTTAAACATAAGCTACTATACAATGAATGTCATTGAAGGAAAAAATGAATGTGAATTCTACCTGACTGATTCTTTTCAGCTTTGGGGTGCTGTGGTTAGAAAGATCAAATAATGCCACTTATGTCAGGTAGTGCCAGGAACTTCAGGTCTCCATAAATTTTGATCCTGGAGATCACATGACAGAATTAGAAAGAATATTTTTCTTTGTCAAGACTTTAGACTTTTTTTCTTAAACTTCAGGCCCTCCTACTCAACTTGCTGACACTTCTCAGACAAAGCAAAATCAGAAGTCATATTTAAAAAGAGGAAGTGACACAAGATAAATGGCTGGAAATTAAGCTCACTACTGGAAAATGCCCTTTAATCGTTTCCACTAGAATATCACACTGTGGTTTGTTTGTTTTCTTTCCTTTTCTCTCTCTTCTTTTTTATAAGACTAGATTTTGGAATATAAATATTATCTACAACCACATGAACACCCAATAAGGGCTTATGTGAAAATACTAAGATTTATTAAGATTACTAAATAGGAGGGTTCTAAAATCAACTTCTGTAGATACACTTTTATCATTTTCAAAGCTTTTTAAGAAAAAGGATCTTATTTACCACTGAAAAATACTGCTATAGGACTATTTCCTCACCACACAGAAAAGAGATATATACATACAATTACAAACTATTATCAATTCTGTTTGTCTTTTTCTACATAAAAACCCAGGGAGGGTAGATTCTCAACTTTAAAATATATGTATTTTATATACACCTTAGTCTCATCCATTTTCTTAAGAAGTATTTCTATAATTACATAATACTCATTTGCTTCTATCCTAAACACATTCAAAGCACTTCTAACTCTCTTGACTTTATGATAGTAGACAGTGATGGGGGGAAATAATTTTATCCCATCATGAATTATGGTACTGGTTTTAATATCCTTTTTAAATTATTTTAAAAATCAATATACTTTGCCTTTTTAGAACAGTTTTAAGTTTACAGAAAAAGAGTTCCCATATTTTATTCCCCTCCCCAGATGCAATTATTAACATCTTGCACTGGTGTGGCACATTACCAATATACTTTTAAAATATGTTTTTGGTAAAGTGAATATTAAGGACCAGGCTATGCTTAATAGATACTGAAACTGCATTATTATTTTTTTCTTTAACTTTTTATTTTTTTAAACATCTTTATAGGAGTATAATTGCTTTACAATGGTGTGTTAGTTTCTGCTTTATAACAAAGTGAATCAGTTATACATATACATATGTCCCCAAATCTCTTCCTTCTTGTGACTCCCTCTCTCCCACCCTCCCTTATCCCACCCCTCTAGGTGGTCACATATATACACTACCAGATGTAAAATAGATAGCTAGTGGGAAGCAGCCGCATAGCACAGGAAGATCAGCTCGGTGCTTAGTGCATTATTTTTAAATGAACTTTTTACCTTTATATTAAAGGTACACAAAAAAGATCTATATACAGTTATGACTGTATTTTTCTGCAAAAGATATAAATAGAACATACATAATCCTTCCCATTTTCATGATCTTCTATAAAATTTTAAGTCTGCTTTGAAGCTTTCTTTTAAAAACACATGCGCACAACAGTTTGTTTATTTTCTGAGGCCCACATGGGCACTTTGCTTCACAAGGTACTAACTGCTCTGACTTTGGCCCAGGCTCTTTGCTGTGCTGCTTGTCTCTGCCTGCTGCATCTGTGTCTACATATCTTGTGGGATCACTCGGAGCCCTGTTGCAGGTCCTTTCAGCTTCTTTCAAGATTAGGCCTCAAGGAGTCTAACCAAAGTCCAAGTCACCCACATCAGTTACTCCAAAAAACTTACCCTGGTTGGAATCTGCCTTCCACTGACATTCTGATGCAAAATTGCCGGCAACATATTCCCTCAACTGAGGATACATGGTTTGTAAAGGTGTGAATTCAGAAGTTGTTGATAAGTAACCGTATAAGAACTTCACTATTAATTTTTGTCAGGAGACAGTAAAATAATAAAGACCATTTAACATTGTTCCAAAAACAGCACTTTCTGCTGCAGGGTAGAACTCTCTGTAGTGCCATATTGAAACTAAGCTTGCTCAACTGGTTACTGAGTGCCGTCCCAAGTTATTCAGCTAGAGTTAAACAGAAGTATTGTTTTTATCTAAGAGTATAAAACCCAAATTCATATAGCAGTATGTAATGTCAGCAACACAGGTCTGAGATAGGGGGAAGGAAAAAATGGTAGAGATTGGGAGTCTGATCCACAAAAAATAATAGATTAAAAAAAAAGAAAACCATGTTTCAAAAAGACACATGCACCCCAATGTTCATTGCAGCACTATCTACAATAGCCAGGTCATGGAAGCAACTTACATGTCCATTGACAGATGAATGGATAAAGAAGATGTGGTACATATATACAATGGAATATGCTCAGCCATAAAAAGGAATGAAATTGGGTCATTTGTAGAGACGTGGATGGACGCAGAGTCTGTCATACAGAGGGAAGTAAGTCAGAAAGAGAAAAACAATATCATATATTAACGCATATATGTGGAATCTAGAAAAATGGCACATATGAACCGGTTTGCAAGGCAGAAATAGAGACACAGATGTAGAGAACAAACATATAGAACCAAGGGGGGCAAGGAGGGGTTTGGAAGAATTGGGAAATTAGGATTGACATATCCACACTAACATATATAAAACAGATAATTAATGAGAACCTGCTGTATAGCACAGGGACCTCTACTTCACTGTACGGTAGAAACTAACACAACACTGTAAAACAACTATACCCAAATTAAAAAAAAAATGTTGGTGTCTTATGCCTATTCAATAAATCAAAGATATCATTTATTCCAATGTGGGATTCTTTAAAAAGTGATTTGTCAATAAAATATATTTAGAAGTAACACTTTTAATTCAAAAAGTTAACTAAAGCACATATAAATTTATAAAATGCATTTCAGGTAACAAGGGAAAGAATCACATTTAAGAAAAGATATACATGTAATGTTACATTTTTAATCCTTTAATAGTTTTTATAAAGATCAACAGCCTTCAAAACTGATTTTGTTAATATTATGCTAATGTAGATTGATCAATTTGTTTCCTGCCTGTCCTTATATAGCAGTGAGATGAAATATGTCTTTTGGTAATTGTCTTTTGTTTGGAAATCACTTCATTTACTGTTGTTCTCTATCACTGCCAGTAAGTCAACATCTATATCATATATTTCCTCTTCAAAATATTGCTCAATAAGCTTACCTCACCTACACAGAATATGTGAGGATTAAAGAAACATTTGTAGTCTTGAAAGTCACTTACCACTCATTAGCAAATATTTCCACCAAAATTCAGTGTCACATGGTGGAAACAGCCTACATTATGTCTACATGGTAAAATTGGATTCTGTTGAATGTTGGTGCTATTTTTTCAATGGCTTTGACAATGTTAGGGGCTAGAACACAGACTATTAGGGTATCAGAAAGCCCATTTACCTTTAGGATGGCCCAGTGAGGGTTGATCCAAGGCAAGAAGAAAAGATTTCCCTGCTGTGTGCCATGGTGGTACCACATTTATTCTACTGACCAAAAGGCTAGAGCCGAGCATGTGCACTTTACAACCCATTGCTCCTCTTATCTACTGTGAGATGCATTTGGTTTCTTGGCAGGGCCACTTCTATCATAGCTTCTGACACCACCCAGCTCCCGAAACAGTCCCCAACTACCTGTCTTCTCCTGGTTTTCCTGAAGCTGCAGAGCTGCTTTCTCTCACATTAGGGTTCCCCTACCCTCACTATCACTAGAATCCCACCTGTTCCAGCAGTTAAGTCCAGGCTTCTGCTGAACTGGCTCAACTGAAAGCATTTATTTTATATCTGAAAGTGTAATAGGTGTTAGGAAGCCAAGAATCATTACATGTTGATTTTCACTAAAGAATACTTTTTATGGTGAGAAAGAATGATAATAGAGGAAAAGTAATAAATGCTTCATATCATAAGAGACTTAACAAATATCTGAGAAGTTTTTCATTTGTTTTGTTTTTACTCAAAGGAAATTCAAAATCTTTAGCTTTATCAGTCACCCTACCCTCTTAGGAGATTTCTAATAATAAGGCTTGGAAATTGGTTTCCCAAAAAAAGAAGTTAAACACCTATACTCATATTTTTAAAATCAAATGACAAATCCTACTGCATATTTCACCAACAGCTTAGGATGAGAATAAAATGAAATAACTAAATCTGATTTTCTTGGAAACCTAGATAGATGTATGATATGCATGCAAATTTTAAAAACCATTGGTTACCTCATGTGGCATTTCATTTTTTTAATTAATTAATTAATTTATTTATTTTTGGCTGTGTTGGGTCTTCATTGCTGTGCTGCAGGCTTTCTCTAGTTGTGGCGAGTGGGGGCTACTCTGTTGCGGTACACAGGCTTTTCATTGTGGTGTCTTGTTGCAGAGCACGGGCTCTAGGAGTGCGGGCTTCAGTAGTTGCAGCACGTGGGCTCAGCAGTTGTGGCTCACGGGCTCTAGAGCACAAGCTCAGTAGTTGTGGCGCACGGGCTTAGTTGCTCCACGGCATGTGGGATCTTCCCGGACCAGGGCTTGAACCCGTGTCCCCTGCATTGGCAGGCGAATTCTTAACCGCTGCATCTGGAACGCTGCATCTGCATCTGCATCTTAACCTGCATTTCATTTTGCTAGTTTTTCTTTTGAGTTCAACTTTTATCTCCTTGAACAAATGAATTAAATTTGCAGTTTTGTTTTCATTGTAAAACTTATAAATGTATATTCATTTTTCCATGCATAAGATTCAAATTCTCTTGCCCAAAATAATGATCAACTGTTTTATTAGAACTTAGTAGCATTCTAAAGAGAAAGAAAAGCATCAAAGGGAAAATTTACAGATATTACCTACGGGGAGGACTCTGAACGAATTCATATTTATCTGTTGGGGAACCAGGTGGTTTTTTTTTTGCAAGTCCTGTCATCTGTTAAAATAGGGTCATGTTGATACTTCCAAAACACAACTGCTTAAAAGAGGGAAGTTTATTTGTGGGATGAAGTTGTATTTTAACCTCAATTTTTTTTTCTTGGTTACTCACATAACCTCTAACTATAATTCCTACTAATGTTTGAGACAGATGAAAATTTTCTCTGCCAGTAGAAAATTAAACTGATCAATGGAACAATGTACAAATGAAGCATTCAGTTTACTTTCTCCTTAATTTTCTCATCCGGAGCTCCTTTTCTGAGTAAATCCCTCTGGCCATAAAATTCACTGAATCTACTATACACCAGATAGGTTACAAGGATCCCAAATAACTGATTTAGAAGGTTGCTTGTTATATTTTGAAAAATTACTCCTTGCTAAAGTCATTAACTTGTTTCAGTTAATAAGGAGACTATAAGAGGAATTAAAAGTAATCCTTAGTCATACAGCTGATTTTACATTTTTCTCCATTTTACATTAATTAATTTACTTCCCGCTTATTTTTATATCGTGGCCACATTATTCACCTGTTCTTAGCTCTGGTAAAAGATAACAAAATACTTTTTCCTAAAAGTGATACATGTGTTTGGTAGAATATAAATAGTAGAATTGATAAAGATATTTTTACTCCCAAGATATTTCCCTACTCTTCTTTTTCTTATATCTGAAGAGAGAAAAGGTATATCTACCCTAGTTAAAAAAATTCCCTGAAGCCTGAAAATCTTCCAGCTGTCTTGAAAGAAGGAAACTTTGTTTTTTGACTCTTTTTCCTGTCTTATGGATAAGAGCCCGGCTGTTTTCATAAACAGTGGCCAGCTGTTCAACTTTTAATACTACTCTTCAACAGTCTCCTACTTTTCACAGGGGAAACAGATCTTCACTGCATCTTTTTCTCCTGCCTAAGTTAAGAAACTCATTGAGAATTTTGAATATAAAAGCTTCCTAAAACAAGACACTCAAAAACTGTACTCAGCTGCTGGTCTGAATGTAGACGTTGCCTGTAAGTTTCAACCTCCTCTTCATATTTATTAAGTAGATTGTTCCAGATGTTTCGGAATTTTTAGAGTAAGAAACTATTAAAATAAGAGAACAGCTGAAGGACAAGTATATGCTGGGCACTTATGAGAACTAGCCAAACCACATACATTTATCACGTGCAGTTGGCAAAGTTGGCTGTGTGGAAATGTTGTGGGAACAACCGATGCTTCTAGACTTCACTACCTGTTCCACCAAGAAAAGCAGTACAGTTGTACAGGGTGGGAAAGCTTATTGTCAAAAAAAGTCTGCCTCAAAGAATGATTAGAACACAAGCAATACAAAGTCCTAAGTTGATCCATCACATAGGAATCTAAATGCTTTATCTTTTTAAATGAAGACTTACTGCAAAGGTCGAAAGATAGAATAGAAAAGAATGGAAAGAAAAGGAATAAATAAAAATATGGATAAATTTTTTAAAGCAGATTAAAATAGACTTAATTTTTTCCTTAGATGTTTCAAATTGAGGAACAATATAAATTATGTTCAAATAAAATATTTACTTTTGTGCAAAAACTTTTGGGTGAAGAAAAGATCACTATTATAATAGAATCCACATGATGAGAGTAAACATCCTGAAAAGATCTCCTATTCTTATCAAAGGATGATTACGGATATGGACATGGACATAAGCAGTGATCTAGAGATATCGCCTTCTTAAATGTAGACTATCATAGACAGGGATTATATGAGGATGAAAGGGGAAAGGAGATGAGAGGGGAAAACTGAAAAATATTTTCTACATGGTATTTCAAATACTTAATGAAGAAAAATTCCCAAATGAAAAACTGTTTAACCATTATTCCCTCATAATATTATGTATTACTTTTCAGTGCAATACATATATGTTAAAAAAATCTTTCTAATCGTAAAGGTGTTACATGAAGTCCAATGTAACTTAGAGCCTGTTTCTTGTGATGCTATGTGTGTGTTTTCTTTACTAAATCAGTGCCGATAAGTTTGCAATTCCATAGAGGGCTTTGAACTAAGGAACTATAGCAAACGGAAGGATAAATATCAGAAGGTTTCCTGCTAAGTAATTTAAAATGTCAACAGAGTGTGAAGTTTAAGCATCCTGGAGTGTTCTGAAATAAGATTATGGGCACTTTTTCTGAATATTTATAATTAGGTCAATCGGATCAACCACTAAAATAATCTGATTTTTTAAAAATTATAATTCAGGTACCCCTATAATTTGTTAAAAGACAAAGTGCAAACACTAATTTTACAAAAAGAAACTTCTTGTGTCTGATTTAAATTGTCCTTAAAATTTAGAATGTGAGGCTTCCATCAACTATGGATTTGCCATGGATGTATCCTCTCAGGAAGGAAAGGAAAAGTTCAAATATCAAGAATAATTTAAAACTTTTGAAAAAGAATACTATTTTAGATTTACATAAAATTTCTCCATGTATAAAACACTTTGACAGCCATAATATTACTTGATTTTCTCAACAACTCTGTGAGGTTGACAAAGAAGTATAATTTTTTCCATTTCCCAAATGAAGAAGCTGAGGCTCCAAATGATTTCATGTCTTGCCTTAGAACAATATGCTAATTAAACTGAGACTTAAATACCACCCAGTTTCACCTAACTCCAATAATCCTTCATTCCTACATCATCTGCCAAAAACAGCTACGTAGGAGATGAAGGGTGACCAATTATTAAAAATACCAGAAATTAATGGACTGTTTTTGCTTTCTAATTAAAACTTTTCTTTTGGTACGAAGAAATAAGATAATTCAAGAACATTGAACATATAAAAAACATTTCTTCATTACTTTGATTCTTTTCCAATTCAAGGATTTTAATGAAATGGCTGTTGGGGATGATATTCATATCAAACCTATGAGTATGGTGGTAGCCACTGCAGTTTAGAATAGCAGTTTCTTTTCTGGTTAATTACTAAGATTTTAAATATTTCATATGGGAGGATTTTTTTGGGAAAAAAAATGAAGTGAACCTAAGATTGACTGGAATTTACAAGCTCATTTAAAGAAAAGTCTCAACTATTTTTTCTTACAAATGTAATACCTACCCAGATGGCAGTCTTTGTAGTTTGTGGCACTGATTCAAAAGGCATATTAACTGCCACTCTCCTTAGCTGCATCAAGTATTTACAGGCCTCCTCTCAGAATGGGTTCAACAGTAATTAAAATAACACCCTTCCTCTGGGGTGAAATTACACTTGAAGAGTTTGGGGATGTTTTTTTTTCCTTCCTTTGGGTAAATAAGTCCTTCTGCCAAAAAGTATGAGAAAAAGTTGAGAATGGAAAGATCCTGAGAGAAAGGAGACAGAGGTGTGTGGCAGGATGGGGATGGGGGCTGTGGGTGTGTGTGTCGGTGAGGGGGAGAGGAGGAGAAAGAGAGAGATTCAAAATAGTACACCAAAGCAAGAGTCCCATAAACTATGTTAAAATGTGAGTGTTTCTTTCATTCTCTACCAGACACTGATAGACAAACAGGTTTAAAAAAAAAAAAAAAAGCAAGGGGGAAAAATACCATTTACTCTCTGCAGCAGCAGGAAATCAAGGAAAGAAAATAAACAGGGTTTGAATTGTGGGCCTTTAACCTGCTAGTCAGACAGTTTCATTCTGCATGTATTTGTGTGCTGGTAGATGGCGAAGGGGAGGTAAAAGGACAGGGGCCTTATGGGATTCTTGGGACTCCCACAGCTACCAGTCCAGCTGTACAAACACGCAAAAGCTTTGTTAAGGTACAGTGGGCAGCAGGCTGCAACTGCTGAGCTATCTGACCTATAAATCCCTTGCAAAAGCTCCACTTGAGGGGAAGCCAGAAGTTATGTGTAAATGTTTTATCCAGCCAGAAGCTAGCTATTGGTCATTTCCGTCTCCTGTCTCTCTCTTTCTTTCTCTCAATGGATACTCTGGCTACATTTAAAGTAGTATGTTTAGATACATAAATGACCACATCTTAAATTCTACTTTCCTCTAGGCCAAACAAGAAAGGGAATAGTAACTCAGAAGCTCTGTGTTCCTGACTTTACAGCTTGGGGCATATGTTCCAAAATTATGTGCAATCAACTTAGGCAGAGCAATAGAAATTTCTGTTATTGTTCTTTTCTTTAAATTTCTTTTTCAAACTCAGTAAGTGCATCACTTTAAAATTACCATCAATCTACATATATGTTTTACTTGACACAGGCTGGAGGCATTTGAGATATTCCCTTAAATATGACACCACTTACACTTGCCCAGTTTTTCCTTTTGCTTTTAGCCTCATTCACAACAGATAATCTTAGCAGGCATATTATATCTTGAGGGTAAACAATGCGGAGGTTCTCAATGACTAACCCCAAGGAGAACCTTCCTGAGATTTTTTTCTCTTTTCTAAACATTTCTGAACTCTAAGTGACCTCCTTTTATGAAGCTTCCAAATGGCATCTAAACACCTTAAACACTATGCACTTAGTAAGCTATCTAGACTATTAAAAAACTGTAGAAAATGACACAAAACAATGACAAGTGAAGGAGGCTAAATTTAAGCAGAAAATGGCTTTTATAAATATTCATAAAGCTAGAGAAGCCTCTGTTGAAAATACCTGGAAGCCACTTTGGGCTTTCCAACATCCTAGAGAGACAGAAAAATACAATCCATACTAAAAACAAAAAACACACACCAACATAGAGGTGTTTACTCTATGTATATGCTGCTCTGAGTTTAATAATTTTGGTAGCACTCGAACAATAGTAAATATTCAAAGATACTAAGCAAAAGTGGCATTTTTCTGAAATGTCACTCTGTGATAGTCTGAAGATTTTCTTCACTGACTCCTTTCATTACACTAAGCAAGAGACTAATGGCGTGGATAGCAAGACGTAAGCAATGGCTCTTGCTAGCTTACCAGAATACGCACTCAGGTAAAGATGACAAAACAAGCACACTCACACAAGTAACACACAGGCCCAAAAAAAGAGAGATACATCAGGATAGTAAAAATGCCTAACAATGGAAATTCAGAGGTGACAGAAAGTACTTACAGACAGGGGAAGTCAATATAAATTATGCCTTGAACATCATCATCTTCTTGAAAACGTCCTATGAAGGACTGTGAATAATTAACATCACATTAAAATAAAACAGACAACTAATAAGAACCTACTGTATAGTACAGGGAACTCTACTCAATACTCTGTAATGACCTATATGGGAAAAAAATCTAAAAAAGAGAGGATATATGTATATTTATAACTGATTCAGTTTGCTGTACACCTGAAACTAACAACACTGTAAATCAACTATACTCCAATAAAAATTAATTAACCCACCCCCTCCCAAAAGGATAATAATGCAAAGGAATAGGGATGACTTGTGGCAAAAGAGATAAAAGACTAGATGGAGTAAGTAACTTCCTATTTAAAAGGGTTGTAGCTCACCAAAGGCAACCTAAGAAGAGGCAGAATTCTGCTTCCTGGCAGGATCTGCTTATCTGATACAGATTCAGTTTGTTGTGTTTTTTTTTTTAAGATTTTTTTTTTTTTTGATGTGGACCATTTTCAAAGTCCCCACTGAATTTCCTACAACATTGCTTCTGTTTTATGTTTTGTTTTCTTTTTTTTGGCCGTGAGGCATGTTGGATCCTAGCTCCCCAACCAGGGATTGAACCCACACCCCCTGCATTGGAAGGCAAATTCTTAACCACTGGACCACCAGGGAAGTCCCCAGATTCAGTTTTACATGACCTCTAGGAAGTGAGAAAAGTCTAGTATTGTCAACGTTATCCATAAGTTTTCTCTAATTAAATTGATAGATAAATAATACAATTTATCTTGCCATCATTTCTTTCTAGTTAGTTCCACAGGTCAATTATCTGTGATCTCTATATACCACCAGTAGTCTGAGAAACAGCAAATAAATTCCCAATATATTCAGACTTCAGTAATAAAGTGTATAGCAATTCCGACATTCATAAATGAAGATGATGTTAGTGATCATTATTTGTGGTGGTTGTGGCTTGACTATAGCTTACCTATTGTCTCTGGTCTTGTCTCTGTGAAATAAGAATGACATAGACAATATACTGGCCAGGACACAGGGTAAATTCAGGAGAAAAATGAGAGCACAAAGTCACCAAGGATAAAGCTCTGATCAATATGACAATGACCCTGAACTTCAACTAAACACATGGTAGGACATCACCATACTCTGTCATTCTTTTGCTTCTTTTCTACACTTAAAAATTCGTTGTTTCAATACCACAGATATCAGATATAGAATTTTATCTGATTTAAGCCACTTTGAAGATTCAAATAAAGAGAAGAGAACACTCTTAGCTAAACACAAAAAAGGAGGAACCAAATTTAAAATTATAAATAGAACAGATATAGCAAAATTAACCATAATCTTCAGTGGAACAATTACTGACCTGAGACTTAAGATATCAGTTGCTCTAGTGAATGCTTCTGTGATACCCAGAAGTTCCCCAACTGATCTTTGCTTTTCTTTGTTCATCTGTAAAACCAGAAAAACAATTGATTTCACTCCCTACCTCATATGGATGTGAAAAGATTTTAAAATAAATTGCAATATTATTATTAACATAATGCCTTGTAAAACTGCAACTAATTACTAAAAAATAATATAAAATAATGCAGCACATTAAAAAGTTATTAATGATCCACCCACAAGCAAACGTGATTAAGACCTTTTAAATTTCACAAAATTTATCATTTAGATTCACTAAAGATGCCAAATACCAAAGACAAATTATTATTACTTTTTATTATTTCAAAATTGATGATGTTATTGTACTTGTTGTTCTCCTCCTCCTCCTTCTTCCTCTTCTTTTTATTACAAAATTTTTGTCAGACACTGACACAGCAGAGTATACTAGAATTCTGATTTAGTGGCTTCAACTTTTTTACTTTGTTCATTTTTCTCAACTAAGACTAGTAAAAATTTTCCATTGAATTCTAAGCTCTATTACTCCTACCATCTTCCTGGAATACAAACTTGGTAAGTGATAAAATCTTAATTTTTTTAATATTAGAAAATACAGATTAATATTTGATTAGAATAACTGACAAGATACTCCATAATGCCCCATAATACCAATATTTTCAATGCAACATGATATACAGAAACAGTAGTTTTTAAAACCTCTGACCAACAGAATATTCATCGTAAGAAAGTATTTTATTCTCAAACTCTTCCAAAAAACTGAAGGGGGGGAACACTCCCAAAGTCATTCTATGAAGCCATCATCACCCTGATACCAAAACCAGACAAAGACACAACCAAAAAAGAAAATTACAGGCCAATAGCTTTGACAAATATAAATGCAAAAATTCTCAACAAAATATTAGCAAACCGAATCCAACAACACATAAAAAAGATCATACACCACAACCAAGTTGGATTTATCCACAGCAAGGATGATCCAACTTATGCAACTCAATCAATGTGATACACCACATCAACAAAAGACAAAAAACACATGATCATCTCAACAGATGCAGAAAAAGCATTTGATAAAACTCAACATCCATTCATGATTAAAAAACTCCTTACAAAAGTGGCAATAGAGGAAACATATCTCAACATAACGAAAGCTATTTCTGGCAAAACCACAGCCAGTACAACACTCAACAATGAAAAGCTGAAAGCCCTCCCACTAAAATTTGGAACAAAACAAGGATGCCCACTCTCACCACTTCTCTTCAACAGAGTATCGAAAGTCTTAGCCACAGAAATCAGAGAAGAAAAAGAAAAGGTATTCAAATTGGTAAGGAAGAGGTAAAATTGTCATTTTATGCAGATGACATGATACTATATACAGAAAACCCTAAGCACTCCACACAAAAACTACTAGAACTGATAAACGAATTCAGCAAGGCAGCATGATACAAGATTAACATACAGAAATTGGTTGCCCTTCCTTATCCTAACAATGAAATGTCATAAAGTGAATGTAAACAAACAATCCCTTTTAAAATCTCATCAGAAAAACAAAAACAAAACAAAAAACCTTAGGAGTAAACCTCACCAAAGAGGTTAAAGACATATGATGAGAACTACAAAACATTAATAATGGAAACTGAAGATGATTCAAAGAAATGGAAAGATATCCCATGCTCTTGGACTGGAAGAATTAATAGTGTTAAAATAGCCATACTACCCAAAGCAATCTACAGACTTAATGCAATACCTACCAAAATACCCATGACATTTTTCACAGAACGAGAAAAAGTAATCCTAAAATTTATATGAAACCATGAAATACCCAGAACTACCAAAGCAATCCTGAGGTAAATGAACAAATCAGGAGGCATAATGCTCCCAGACTTCAGACAATACTACAAAGCTATAGGAATCAAAACAGCGTGGTACTGGTGCAAAACCAGATACAGGGCTCAATGTAACAGAATGGAGAGCCCAGAAATAAGTGCACACACCTAGGGATAACTAATCTTCAACAAAGAAAGCTAGAATATAAAATGGGGAAAAGACAGTCTCTTCAGCAAGTGGTGCTGGGAAAGTTGGACAGCCGCATGTAAATTAGTAAATCAATGAAGCTACAACACACCCTCACACCATACTCAAAAAAAAACTCAAAATGGCTTAAAGACTTAAAAATAAGACAAGACACCATAAAACTCCAAGAAGAGAACATAGGCAAAACATTCTCTAACATAAATTGTAGCAATGTTTTCTTAGGTCAGTTTCTCAAAGCAATAAAAATAAAAGCAAAAATAAACACATGGGACCTAATGAAACTTATAAGCTTTCACACAGCAAAGGAAACCATAAACAAAATGAAAAGACAATGTATGGACTGGGAGAAAATACTTGCAAATGATGAGACCAAGGAGGGCTTAATTTCCAAAATATATAAACAGCTCCTACAATTCAATAACAAAAATAAAAACAACCTAATTGAAAAAGAAGGGTGAGCTGTGACAGGGTGAGAGAGAGTCATGGACATATACACACTAACAAACGTAGTAAGGTAGATAGCTAGTGGGAAGCAGCCGCATGGCACAGGGATATTGGCTCGGTGCTTTGTGACAGCCTGGAGGGGTGGGATAGGGAGGGTGAGAGGGAGGGAGACGCAAGAGGGAAGACATATGGGAACATATGTATATGTATAACTGATTCATTTTGTTATAAAGCAGAAACTAACACACCATTGTAAAGCAATTATACCCCAATAAAAATGTTAAAAAAAAAAAAGAAAAGAAAAATAGGCAGAAGACCTAAACAGAATTTCTCCAAAGAAGATATACAGATGGCCAATAGGCACATGAAAAGATGCTTATGATCACTAATTATTAGAGAAATGCAAATCAAAACAACAGTGAGGTACCACCTCACACCAGTCAGAATGGCCATCACTGAAAAGTCTACAAATAACCTAAATGGGAAAAGAATTTGAAAAAGAATGGATACTTGTATGGGTATAACTGAACCTAATGTGCTTGTACACCTGTAACTAACACATCATTGTTAATCAATTATACTCCAATATAAAATAAAATAAACATTGTAAGTATACAAATAATAAATGCCAGAGAGAATATGGAGAAAAGGGAACCCTCTTACACTGCTGGTGGGAATGGAAAATTGGTGCAGCTACTATGGAAAACAGTAAGGAGGTTCCTCAAAAAACTAAAAATAGAACTACCATATAACCCAGCAATCCCACTCCTGGGCATATATCCAAAGAAAACCGTGATCTGAAAAGATACATGCACCCCAATGTTCACTGCAGCACTGTTTACAACACTCAAGACATGGAAGCAACATAAGGGTCCATTGAAAGATGAATGGATACAGAAGATGTGCTATATACATACACACACACACACACACACACACACACACACACTGGAATATTACTCAGCCATAAAAAGAATGAAATAATGCCATGTGCAGCAACATTATCATACTAAGTGAAGTAAGTCAGACACAGAAGGGCAAATATCATGTAATATCACTTATATGTGAAATAAGGATATGTGGATATTAGTCTCTGTATCCAAAACTCCCTCTCCTTTCTCTTATAAAGAACAGGCTGGTGAATGACAAAGGCTGGAAAGAATGTGGAGAATAGAGAATGCTCCTACACTATTGGTGGGAATGTAAATTGGTGCAGCCACTATGGAAAACAGTATGGAGATTCCTCAGAAAAAACTAGAAACAGAGTTGCCATATGATCCAGCAATCCCACTCCTGGGCATATACCCAGACAAAACTATAAGTTGAAAAAATAGGCATATTCCCACAACTAGGGCACCTGCTGGATGCTGCTTGGGGACCTTGACACCCAAGGAGACAGAAGGAACACCCAAGTAACCTGGTAGGACATGGGGGGACTGAGGAGGGAGAAAAAGTGGAGGCCGGACAGGACTGACACCCCTGAGGAGCGGCTAAGGGGAAGAGGGGTTCCCACACCTGGAGGAGCCCTCAGGGGCTGGGATCGGGGGGAGTGAGCCCAGTGTTTCCCCTGCCCAATAGACGGGGGAAGTCTGCCCAGATCTTGGGCCAGGTTCTACTCCCTCAGAGGCCCCCTCCAGGCCACGTTGCTCCTGGGGGCATAGGAGTGAGGTTGGGGCAGAACAGGAGAGGCATGCAGGAGGGGCCCTCCAGGACTGGAGGAGCTGGAGAGGAGCACAGGGCATTTGCCCCACCCACTCAAGTCCAGGAAGCCTGCGGGACTCCCAGGTGGAGTCCCCCACCCTCTGAGACCAGAGGCGGGAGGTACACCTGGGCCCCTTCTGTTCTGTTGAGCCTAAGCCCCACCCCCCAAAACCCCCAAGGCCTTTTCCAGCCCTATGGGTCCTAAGCATAGGCCCCATCCACCACGTAAACCCCACCCCTGCTTAGGCCCTGCCCTCCACAGCCAAGGCCTTTTCCATTTTTTTTTCTCCTCCTCCTCTTTTTTTACTATTGTGGTTCTGTTCTACCTTCCAGTTGTTTCATCTATATTTTTATTTTTATATTCTTTCTAACATATCTGTTAGTCTCCTAGTCTACTTTTATTTTTTACTTTGTTATTATTCTCTTTTTTTTTTTTTTTTTTTTTTGCCACCCCACATGGCTTCCGGGATCTTGGTTCACGAGCCAGGGTTGGGCCCAAGTTCCTACACTGGGAGCTCCGAGTCTGAACCACTGTACTAACAGAGGACCTCAGTCCCAGGGAATACTCATCAGAGTGAGGTCTCCTGGAGGTCCTCATCTCAGCACCAACACCCAGATCTACCCAAGAGCCTACAAACTCCAGTTTTGGAAGCCTCAGGTTAAACAACCAGTAAGACAGGAACACAATCTCACTCACCAAAAAAAAAAAAAAAAAGAGACAACAAAACAATATGTTACAGATGAAGGAGCAAGGTAAAAACCTAAAAGACCAAATAAATGAAGAAGAAATAGGCAATCTACCTGAAAAAGAATTCAGAGTAATGATAGTACAGATGATCCAGAATCTCAGAAATAGAATGGAGACACAGATTGAGAAAATACAAGAAATGTTTAACAAAGATCTAGAAGAACTAAAGAACAAACAGATGAACAACATACTAACTGAAATGAAAAATATACTAGAAAGAATCAATAACAGAAACACTGTGGCAGACGAACAAATAAGTGAGCTGGAAGACAAATGGTGGAAATAACTGCCAAGGAGCAGAATAAAGAAAAAAGAATGAAAAGGAATGAAGACAGCCTAAGAGACCTCAGGGACAACATTAAACACATTAACATTCGAATTATAGGGGTCCCAGAAGAGGAAGAGAAAAAGAAAAGGTCTGAGAAAATATTTGAAGAGATTATAGTCAAAAACTTCCCTAACACGGGAAAGGAAACAGTCACCCAAGCCCAGGAAGCACAGAGAGTCCCATACAGGATAAACTCTAGGAAAAATACACCAAGACATACATTAATCAAACTAACAAAAATTAAATTCAAAGAAAAAATATTAAAAGCAGCAAGGGAAAAACAAATAAAAAACATACAAAGGAATCCCCATAAGGTTACCAGCTGATTTTTCAGCAGAAACTCTGCAGGCCAAAAGGGAGTGGCAGGATATATTTAAAATGATGAAAGAGAAAAACCTACAACCAAAATTACTCTACCCAGCAAGGAGCTCATTCAGATTCGATGGAGAAATCAAAAGCTTTTCAGACAAGCAAAAGCTAAGAGAATTCAGCACCACCAAACCAGCTTTACAACAAATGTTAAAGAAACTTCTCCAGGAAGGAAACACAAGAGCAGAAAAACCCAAAACAAACCCCCAAAACAAACCAAAAACAATTAAGAAAATGGTAATAGGAACATATATATTGATAATAACCTTGAATGTAAAATGGATTAAATGTCCCAAGGAAAACACACAGACTGGCTGAATGGATACAAAAACAAGACCCATATATATGCTATCTACAAGAGACCCACTTCAGACCCAGGGACACATACAGACTGAAAGTGAAGGGATGGAAAACGATATTCCCTGCAAATGGAAATCAAAAGAAAGCTGGAGTACCGATACTCGTATCCAATAAAATAGACTTTAAAATAAAGACTGTTACAAGAAATAACGCAGGACACTACATAATGATAAAGGGATCAATCCAAGAAGAAGATATAACAATTATAAATACATATGCACCCAACAGAGGAGCATCTCAATACATAAGGCAAATGCTAACAACCATGAAAGGAGAAATCGACAGTAACACAATAATAGTACAGGGCTTTAACACCACACTTACACCAATGGAAAAATCATCCAAAATGAAAATAAATAAGGGAACACCAGTTTTAAATGACACAATAGACCAGACAGATCTAATTGATATTTATAGAACATTCCACCCAAAAGTGGCAGAATACATTTTCTTCTCAAGTGCACATAGAACATTCTCCAGGATAGATTGCAACTTGGGTGACAAATCAAGCCTCAGAAAATTTAAGAAAAGTGAAATCGTATCAAGCATCTTTTCTGACCACAATGTGATGAGGCTGGAAATCAATTACAGTAAAAAAACAAAACAAAACAAAACAAAAAAACTGTAAAAAACACAAACACATGGAGGCTAAACAATACGCTACTAAATAACCATGAGATCACTGAAGAAATCAAAGAGGAAATCAAAAAATACCTAGAGAAAAATGACAATGGAAACACAATGAGCCAAGGTCTACTGGACGCAGCAAAAGCAGTTTTAAGAGCGAAGTTTATAGCAATACAATCCTGCCTCAAAAAACAAGAAAAATCTCAAATAAACAATCTAAACTTACACCTAAAGGAACTAGAGAAAGAAGAACAAGCAAAACCCAATGTCAGTAGAAGGAAAGAAATCATAAAGATCAGAGCAGAAATAAATGAAATAGAAATGAAGAAAACAACAGCAAACATCAATAAAACTAAAAGCTGGTTCTTTGAGAAGATAAACAAAAATGATAAACCCTTAGCCAGACTCATCAAGAAAAAAGGGAAAGTATGCAAATCAATAAAATTAGAAATGAAAAACGAGAAATCACAACTGACACTGCAGAAATACAAAGGATTATAAGAGACTACTACAAACAACTATATGCCAATAAAATGGACAACCAAGAAGAAATGGATAAATTCTTGGAAAGATACAATTTTCCAAGACTGAACCAGGAAGAACTAGAAAATATAAACAGACCTATCACAAGAAATGAAATTGAAACTGTAATTAAAAATCTTCCACCAAACAAAAGTCCAGGACCACATGGCTTCACAGGCGAGTTCTATCAAATATTTAGAGAAGAGCTAACACCCATCCTTCTCAAACTCTTCCAAAAAATTGCAGAGGGAGGAACTCTCCCAAATTCATTTTATGAAGCCATAATCACCCTGATACCAAAACCAGAAAAAGACATCAGAAAAAAAGAAAATTATAGACCAATAACACTGATGAACATAGATGCAAAAATCCTGAACAAAATACTAGCAAACAGACTCCAACAAGATATTAAAAGGATCATACAGCATGATCAAGTGGGATTTAGCCCAGGGATGCAACGATACTTCAATATACACAAATCAATCAATGTGATACACCACATTAACAAATTAAGGAATAAAAACCATATGATCATCTCAATAGATGCAGAAAAGCTTCTGACAAAATTCTACACCCATTTATTATAAAAACTCTCCAAAAAATAAGCATAGAGGGAACCTACCTCAACATAATAAAGGCCATATATGACAAACCCACAGCAAACATCACACTCAATGGTGAAAAACTGAAACCATTTCCACTAACATCAGGAACAAGATAAGGATGTCCACTCTCACCACTCTTATTCAACATAGTTTTGGAAGTCATAGCCATGGCAATCAGAGAAGAAAAAGAAATAAAAGGAACACAAATTGAAAAAGAAAAGTAAAACTGTCACTGTTTGCACACGACATGATACTATACATAGAAAATCCTAAAGATGTCTCCAGAAAAATACTAGACTTAATCAGTGAATTTGGTAAGTTTGCAGGATACAAAATTAATGCACAGAAATCTCTGGCATTCCTATACACTAACAACAAAATATCAGAAAGAGAAATTAGGGAAACTATCCACTTTACTATCACAACTAAAAGAATAAAATTCCTAGGAATAAACCTACCTAAGAAGGCGAAAGACTTGTACTCAGAAAACTATAAAACACTGATGAAAGGTTTCAAAGATGCCATAAAAAGATGGAGAAATACACCATGTTCTTGGATTGGAAGAATCAATATTGTGAAAAAGACCATACTACTCTAAGCAATCTACAGATTCAATGCAATCCCTATGAAACTACCAATGGCATTATTCACAGAATTAGAATAAAAAGTTTTACAATTTGTATGGAAACACAAAAGACCCTGCATAGCCAAAGCAATCTTGAGAAAGAAAAACAGAGCTGGAGGAATCAGGCTCCCAACTTCAAACTATCCTACAAAGCTACAGTAATCAGGACAGTATGGTACTGGCACAAGGACACAAATATTGATCAATGGTACAGAATAGAAAGCCAAGAGATAAACTCACGCACATACAGTCACCTAATTTACGACAACGGAGGCAAGAACATACAATGGAGAAAAGACAGCCTCTTCAATAAGTGGTGCTGGGAAAACCTGACAGCTACATGTAAAAGAATGAAATTACAACACTACCTAACACCATACACAACAATAAGCTCAAAATGGATTAAAGGGGCTTCCCTGGTGGCGCAGTGGTTGAGAGTCCGCCTGCCGATGCAGGGAACATGGGTTCGTGCCCCGGTCCGGGAAGATCCCACATGCCGCGGAGCGGCTGGGCCCGTGAGCCATGGCCACTGAGCCTGCGCGTCCGGAGCCTGTGCTCCGCAACGGGAGAGGCCACAACAGTGAGAGGCCCGCGTACCACAAAAAAAAAAAAAAAAATGGATTAAAGACCTAAATGTAAGACCAGACACTATCAAACTCTTAGAGGAAAACACAGAAAAAACACTCTGACATAAATCATGGCAAGATCTTTTTCATCCCACCTCCTAGAGTAATGAAAATAAAAACAAAAAATAAACAAAGGGAACCTAATGAAACTTCAAAGCTTTTGCACCCCAAAGGAAACCATAAACAAGACGAAAATACAACCCTCAGAATGGGAGAAAATATTTGCAAACCAAACAACAGACAAAGGATTAATTTCCAAAATATACAAACAGCTCATGGAGCTCAATATCAAAAAAACCCAAACAATCCAGTTAAAAACATGGGCAGAAGCCCTAAATAGACACTTCACCAAAGAAGACATAAAGATGGCCAAGAGGCATATGAAAAGATGCTCAACATCACTAATTATTAGAGAAGTACAAATCAAAACTACAATGAGGTACCACCTCACACCAGTCAGAATGGCCATTATCAAAAAATCTAGAAACAATAAATGTTAGAAAGGGTGTGGTGAAAAGGGAACCCTCCTGCACTGTTGGTAGGAATGTAAATTGATACAACCACTATGGAAAACAGTATGGAGGTGCCTTAAAAATCTAAAAATAGAACTACCATATGTCCCAGCAATCCCACTACTGGGCATATACCCTGAGGAAACCATAATTCAAAAAAGAGACATGTACCATAATGTTTATTGCAGCACTATGTACAATATCCAGGACATGGAAGCAACCTAAGTATCCATCAACACACCAATGGATAAAGATGATGTGGCACATATATTCAATGGAATAATACTCAGCCATAAAAAGAAACGAAATTGAGTTATTTGTAGTGAGGTGGATGGACCTAGAGTCTGTCATACAAAGTGAAGTAAGTCAGAAAGAGAAACCACTGATGAACCTAGTGGCAGGGCAGGAATAAAGATGTAGACATAGAGAATGAACTTGAAGACACAGGTGGTGTGGGGGAAGCTGGGACGAAGTGAGAGTAGCATCGACATATATACACTACCAAATGTAAAATAGTTAGCTAGTGGGAAACAGCAGCATAGCACAAGGAGGTCAGCTCAGTGCTCTGCGATGACCTAGAGGGGAGGGATAGGGAGGGTGGGAGGGAGACTCAAGAGGGAGGGGATATGGGTATATATGTATGCATATGGCTGATTCACTTTGCTGTACAACAGAAACTAACACAGTACTGTGAAGTAATTATACTCCAATAAATATCTATTAAAAATAAAATAAAATAAAAACCAAAAATAATATCAAAAATCAAAAAAAGAAAGAAAGAAAGAAAAAATACAGGCACCCTTATGTTCACAGCAGCACTACTTACAATAGCCAAGACATGGAAACAACCTAAGTGTCCACTGACGGATAAAGAAGATATGGTATATAAAATACATATAATGGAATATTACTCAGCCATCAAAAAGAATGAAATAATGCCATATGCAGCAACATAAATACTAAGTGAAGTAAATCAGAAAGAGAAAGACAAATACCATATGATATCACTTATATGTGGAATTTAAAATAGGACACAAATGAACATTATCTATGAAACAAAAACAGACTCACAAATATAGAGAATAGACTTGTGGTTGCCAAGGAGATGGGGGAGTGGGGGAGGGAAGGACTGAGAGTGTGGGATTAGCAAACTATTATATACAGGATGGATAAACAACAAGGTCCTACTGTATAGCACAGGGAACTATATTCAATATCCTGTGATAAACCATAATGGAAAGAATATAAAAAAGAATACATATATATGTATAACTGAGTCAGTTTGCTATACAGCAGAAATTAAACACAACATTGTGAATCAACTATACTTCAATAAATTTTTTTTAAAGCTATTTAAAATGCAGTATATTTTAGGTGTTAGGAAATATTTTATATAATTTTGTTGGATTATTCCAAGTTTAGATATTAACTTACAATAATTCTCTCAATTTCACAACATAAAATTAATTATTAAATGAAACCATCTCATCTTCTCACCATCATATGTATTTTCTTTGGGCTATACACCTACACACACACACACACACACACACACACATATATTTGTCTGTATATATTCAAATGGCATATATATATTCAAATGGCAGAGTAAATATTCACTTACTAAATAATAGTTTGAGAAGAAGGGATCTGGTATTGAATGACTAAGTGCCATGAATTTGCAACAGTAGACACTTCACATATCATTGAACCCTCATACAAATCATGCAAAGTAGGTATATTTGTTTCCTGTTCATTCTACCAATGAACCAAACTATTGGGTTGTTATACTCTAAGCACATCCCTCCGGGGTCCTGCTTCAATCAGACCAATTCTGCTTTTATTTATTTGTTTATGTGGCCATGCAAGATTTCATTTGAACAGATATTTTCATGGCTAATGAGTTGGAAAACTACTATTTTATACTACAGAGCCTCCTGAGCATATGGGATTGGTCTTTTCTAATACTGTGTATTTACAATTGAAAAATCAGGAAATCACCACAGGAAATTCATAGTATCCACCCTACTCTTTCCAGAGGGAAGCAAAATTTTGCTGAAATTAATGAATTTCCTTGCTTTTGAAAATTTAACTTTGTTATATGATCTACTTACAACTTTATGGTAAATAATGCAGTTAATAACCATGTTTCCAGGAGACCTTTAACCTGTACTTTCACTAACATAAACAGTATCCATAATGTGAAAATGGGAAGACAGAATAAAACACTTGCATGCAAAAATGCATTTGGCTTTTTCCCCAAAACGTGTAACACCTGTGTAATCATGAGAAAACCATCAGATAAACCCAAATTGAGGACTACCAAATATCTGACCAGAAAGCCTCAAGGATGATGAGGTCATCAAAAACAAGGAAAGTCTGAGAAACTGTCATAGCCAAGAGAAGCCTAAAGAATCATGACTGCTAAATGTAATGTGATATCCTGGATGGGACCCTGGAACAGAAAAAGTACATTGGGTCAAACTGAGGAAATCTCAGTACAGACTTCAGTTAATAATAACACATCAATACTGATTCAGTAATTGTGTTAACTGTACTGTACTAATGTAATAAGCTATTAGTAATAAGGGAAATTATGGGGAGATATATGGGAATTCTCTGTACTATCTTTTTAACTTTTCTTTAAAACTTTTCTAGAATAAAAATTTAAGTTTTAAAATATAAAATATGCATTTAGTAAAAAGACACATTTTTTAAAAAACTGTGACTAATCAAGAATCTGTCATTGGGACTTTGCTGGTGGTCCAGTGGTTAAGAAGCCACCTTCCAATGCGAGGGACATGGGTTCGATCCCACATGCTGCAGGGCAACTAAGCCTGCGTGCCTCAACTACTGAGCCCGTGTGCCACAACTACAGAGCCCATGCACTCTGGAGCCCTCAGGCCACAACTAGACAGAAGCCCGCGAGCCGCAATGAACAGCCCGCGCACTGCAACGAAAGATCCCGTGTGCAGCAACTAGGACCTGACACAGCCAAAAAAAAAGAATCTGTGGTAACCACATGAAGTTCCCATAAAAGGGAAGGAAAAAAATGTAGATGCATAAAAGAAATCAATTGTAAATTACATTTTGTTTCAGAGTAATCTGCTGTACGTTGCCATAGGAGCAAACAAGATTGCAAATTTAAATGTTTTAATTTTTTAATTATCCTAACAATGCGGTGAGTAAATTATCTACATTTTATTAAAACATATTTTGGTATTGAGGAGCACCGATTTTGAAAACTTTCTCAAAATTGATATTTCTGTATAGAAAAGTAGTGAAACAAGAACCTAAATATAATAGCCCTAGGTTTTAGAGGTACAAAGAAACAGCTATTACATATACATGAAATATTTCAAAAATCTATGCCTTCTGAAGGTGGAATCAGAAAATAATGACATTTTTATTTGAATTATAAAGAATAGATTATTTTCTTATCACATGTCCATGGAATGTTCAAGCAAATGGTCCAAGAAAATGACATCTTTCAAACTATCTGGCATCAGATGCAGAGGGAGGGGTGGGTAACATCTTAATATTCATAAAGTGCTCCTGATGAAGGAGCCACTTATTTTCTTGGACCCCAGGGATAAATAATCTATACAGTATCTAAAATGAGATCACTTTGTAAATTTTCTTTGGAGCAGAAATAATTTATATCATTGAACAAATTCAAACCTGGAAGGATACACCAGATCTCTTGGGTCACCCTCTGGACTTTAGACAAAGTATTACTAAAATGTTGAGGGCAAAAAAAATCTCTATTCTTTTCTAAATTTTTCCAACATTGACAATTCACCCCTTTTTGGAGGGGTTATTAACCTCGAAGTGTTGCTTCCTTATATCTTCCCAATATCTCTTCTTTTTGAATCTAAGTCTGCTTGAGTAGTTTTCTATCAATAGAGAGCAAAGTGATTATCATTCTTCCTCCAAAATAAGAAAGAAAAAAACCTACTTTTTAAGCCTCAGCACATATATAGCAAATATTAATGTTGCATTACTAATAACATAGTACTATTAGAATAGACACTACAGAACAACACCAATGTTCTAGTCAGAGAACAACATAACTAACTCATGGCAACAGATAGCTCATTACCATTATAGCAACATTATTAACAGTTCTTCCTGTGTTAGATCATGCATTGCCTCATCTTCGGGAATTAACAATTTATAAAGGTATCCTAAATCTTGGCCTGATATTCCAGAGCCTAGAAGCAGCAGGGATATTAACCCCTCATCACAGTGGGCACAAGATTTTGAACTGCTTGTATCACCTCTACATTGGCAATAAGTAAAATAATAGTTAGCAATGGCAGATGAAGCAAAAAAGATACCTAAAATCCAGCTGCTGTTTAAAGAAGGAAAAAAATGTAGATTCATAGATAAGGTGGTATGTGTGTGTTTGTGGGTAAAGTACTGAGAAAGGAGGAGCATGAAGTTTGAGTGACAGAAATGAACATTTTTAATGTCTTTTTTTTTTTTTTTTGGCGGCACTGTGCGGCATGCAGGATCTTAGTTCCTGGACCAGGGATCGAACCTGTGCCCCCTGCAGTGGAAGTGTGGAGTCTCAACCACTGGACCACCAGGGAAATCCCCCAAGAAATGAACGTTTTTAAAAAGGAGCTGACACTTTCTTAGAAAAATACAATTAAAAAAACTAGAAAATGGCATAATGGAAAGAAAGACATGAATTACTATCCTTTAATCAAGAGGAACAAGCATGCTTCGTTTCTTTGACCTCAAGCAAACACAGTATTTATTATTGTCTGCCCAGGTCCTTCCTAAACTATCCCTAGCTACTGTCCTGAACTCAGCTATGCACATCTCTGTGGGGAAGGCTTCATTCCTTCAAATGAAAAGGAAACAGCTCAACTGCTAGAAATGATGAGCATGCTTTAGAAAGGTGCTGTGGAACAGCAGATAATAAAGTGCTCAAATTCAAAAATATATTAACATTGTTCAGGATCATGTTTCATGTAAGACATGATGTTTTTCTTGGGGAATTTTAGCTGTTCTCAACCATTCACACTGTTTGAAGTGCTCTCTGAGAGCCATCAAGCCAACTCAGCTCATAATCTCCTTCCACTTTGATGTTTCACTATGACTAGGCTCCAGGAGTTGCCCAAACAAAAAGATGACACATCCAAATGATGTGTGTGTGTTTTTATGGTAGACTCATAAAAAGACACTGGAAGTAGAATAAAAAATACATATGCTTACATGTCTATACTCCTTTTCATGTGTATTTGTGCTTAAGAATATAGTTATGTCTGGTTTTGTCTCTTTGGCAGACACCATTATTTGCCCACCCACCAGGCATTCTCATCCCCTTCCTAGTTGCCGGACCGCTCCAATATTTTGCAGGTATTTACTATGCTGTAAGTTTAAGGAAGGTTTAAAGAATATTTATTGACAGCATTTTCATTTTATTTTAAACTTTAAATTTAAAGGGGTAGAATTTAGTGAGAACGAGATAAAATTGCTTCCAGGAGTGAATGAGGATTAGTCTTCTCCAGCAATCATGGTCAATCATGGTTGTGGTAATATGTTTAGGGATAGGCATTAGATGCAACCCAGACCAATGAGACATAAGGGAATTTAAGGGTTTCTGAGAAAACTTTTCCTTTCTAAAAAAAAAAATTAATTCTTCTTGACTTTGGATGGTATCTGGTGGTATGCTGGAGGCACAAATAGTATTTCATCATGATTGTGATGATCTCTTCCCAACACTGCATTCAACGATATCACATTGGAGCTTGGAATCAGCCAGGATTGGCAAATTTACAACACAGAAATCATCAAATGCTGCAGAGTAGTATCTCTTGTTTGTCCAGAGAGTGGGTCACTAAACATTGACCAGAATACCACCAATAGTATCCTCTAAAGATATGATGTTTGTTTGGCTCTAGTGACACCATCTTGTCACCATAAGCGTAGAGACTCCTGACATACTGAGACAGTGAGGATAGTGGAGGTGGGAGTGTGATTGTGATGCAAAACAGCTGGGTCCTTCATAACATTCTTCAGCTACTGAACCAACCCTGGAAGCACTTTGTTTCCAGACTTCTTCTTATGTTACTTAATAGGTCCTCATCGTTTAAATCACTACTACTATCTTGTTACTTTACTTGAAGCTGAAAACAACATACACAGTCTGTTAAATTAGAAATAGGACAGACTCACTTCTCTACTAGAGAAATTCTGAAATTATATATATAGTTTTATATATATATATAAATGAATAAAATATTTCATTTTACCAAAGGAAAGAAGAATATTGACAGCATTTTCATTTTATTTGAAGCTTTAAATTTAAAGGAGTAGCATTTAGTGAGAATGAGATAAAGCTGTACCCCCTATTTCACTTCCAAGTTAGGAATATGATCACCAATATTTTCCTTAACTGTATGATTAGGGACACATTTAGTGTCTGTAAAGCAAGTTGTTCTAAAGGAAATAGAAGAGTCACAGCCAGAGCAGGAGGGTGAGCACAACTAACCACTGAAATAACATTATAATAATCATTCTCACCACACGGGGACTACCAAGACACAATCAGATCCAATTCAGACTAGAATTTAGGTGATGGGATTTCCATGAAGCTGGGATTTTGCCTTGAATATGTTATATTACGTCCTCCAATTCCTTGGGCAGTGGGATGAGGACAATGTAAAATGAATTTTCTGGTTTCATCTGAAACCAATTACCATGAGTGGACCCAAATTGCTAAGTCTGCTGCTGAGCAGCCGCATCCCAAGTGCAGCTGGGAAGCAACTGGTGAGGGCCATCAAGAACTCTCCAATTGTATCAATTGATTCCAGGCCAGATTGTGATTGCCTTTCACCTCTCAAGCATCACTTTGCCACTGCTTCAAAACTGTTCCAAATGGCAAGAATTTGCAAATATAATTAAGTAGAGAGGGAAGGAGTCTAATTAAGTAGACTGGGAGAGACAAGACCTTGGAAAGATCAGGAAAAAAAAGAACTTGGCATAGGATTATAATAAATTTACTTTGCTGGTGAATTCTTATTTTGCTGGTGAATTCTTATTTATCTGGGCTCCATTTACAATGAATGAAATTCCTCTTCCCCCTGCCAAAACAATCCTTCCTTCAGAAGCAGAACTCAACTGCCATTTAAATAAATTCTCTAAAAGCAATAATTATTGGTTTATTAATTATAAATTTGGATTTCTAATTTTTCTCCCTTGCTCTGGTCACTTCTTAGTTTAAACGAAGCTTCCTTAGTCTCATAAATATATAACCTGCTTCTACGGTACTTACTGCTTTCATTTCACAAGTATGGATGAAATGCACAAGTTTTGAGTTTCTCAAAGACCATCATCAGGCAATATTTTTTAGGAACAGTACATTTTAACATACAAGAAATAATATTTAAGAAAGACAAAACAAAAATGGTAATTAGTGTATTTAGCAAGGAACAGGATGGTGAGAAACCTAACAAATGACCGTCATTTCCCAGTGGTTCCCAAATTTTGCTGCACACAGGAATTACTTGGGGATCTTTACAAACTACTGAGCCTAGTTTCACCTGTATATATTCTGATTTAATGAAGAATACTGATGTTCAATATAATCAACACAAAATAAACTAAAAAAATAAAGTTGAAAACAGAAATCAGTGCAATAGCAAACAAACAACCACTCCCCCCCAAAAATACTTGATCAAAACCCAAATCTGTTTGAGAATATTACCTTAAAGGCTGTTCAAGAAATAGAGGTACAATAAATATCTTTTCAAAAAACATAAAAGATTCCTGAAAAATAAACACAACTTTGCCAATAAATTTGAAAATTTAGCTATAAAAGTGAGTAAGTTTCCTGGGAAGAACTTAAATTACAAAAACAGACTCAAAAATATAAAATACCTCAATGCCGAAATCTTGTTTTCTTTTTTTTTCTTTTCAGCAACAAAGACATCAATGGTTTAATGGATGGGGGAGCTTAGACATCTGAAGCAAGGTTCTGGAGCAACACCCCACTGTGTGCAGCAGAGAGCGGGCATGATATGGCAGTCTTTGCTCCAGGTGGAGGAAGGAGAGATTACCAGTTATAGGGGAACTGACTTCAAGTGGGCTCATTTGCTACCAGGGAAACCAGTAGAGGGGCACGCCCCTCACAGACCCTTTGATAAGAACAACCAACAGCTGCGGCCTGGGTCAAGTAGTAGGCAGCTTAGTCATGTGAGTAGGGTATAGGTGAAGCAGGCACTGGTTGGGCCGGGGACTTATGGAGAGCAAGAGAACAGCCATCTTGAGTGGCCTGACCATACATTCCACCCCTACATACCCTACATCACCCTTACAATCTTGGTCCGTCCATCTTCTGCAATATTCCTAGGGTCAGGTCCCCTAGGGGGACACTGCAACCAGATACCACAAGTAGAGTACAGACAACAGCAGCCAAAGAGTATCAAGAGTAAGATACCTGGTATGCTCAGAACACTCATTTTCCAGGATATGGGCAAATTTGGGGGCCAAAATTTTGGAGCTTACTGAGTTAACGGAAAGGGAGTCAACAGCAGCAATGCCCTATCCAGTTATAAGGAAGGTAAGGCCACCCCTGGTTTTCACAAACCCAGATCCACCCCCATGGGGAGGTGAAGGCCCAGCTTTAAAGGAAACATTCTGTTGGCCTAGCCAGGAGTCAGCAGTCACAGTACAGATCTGTCATCCCATGTTATGCTGTGTGCCATTAGGGCTGGACCCATTAGGTCTTTCCAAACAAATAACTGTTAATCCAACTAGTTGGACATGTGTGTCCAGAAGCCAGCCCATTCCATTCCACACATCACAGTCCAGGGGGGCTCACAGGCAGTCAGTTGTACAGTAATATTTACCAGTGGGGGTCCTTCTGATCTACGCATTGGCACGTGGGACAGGAAGATGGTGAGAGCCTTTCTCCCCCATGGTCAGTAGTCCCCACATAGTCACAGTAGCTGGGCCAATTTTTCATGGAAGTCCACAGGAGGATGACAATGGCATCTCACTGTAGACCCAGCAATTAGACTCATTTTGTGGTGAGGCCAGTGTTGCTACTCAGTCCTCAAAATCTTGGTTTTTAAGTACCATTTTTGATGAATAAGAATTAGGGTTTCTTAGAGAAATTGCTGTTTCCAGGACTGTGGTTAGGAGGGAATAAAATAAGTCTAGAACATGTTAAAGTACCAGAGAGTAGGGACTTCCCTATGGTCCAGTGGTTAAGAATCTGCCTTCCAATGCAGGGGACACGGGTTTGATCTCTGGTCAGGGAACTAAGATCCCACATGCCGTGGGGCAACTAATCCCACATGCCACAACTACTGAGCCCACGTGCCACAACTAGAGAGGCCACATGCCACAACTAGAGAGGCCACATGCCACAAATACAGAGCCCATGCACTCTAGAGCCCACACACCGCAACCACTGAGCCCACACACTCTGGAGCCCACGTGCCACAACTAGACAAGCCTGCACACCCCAACTACTGAGCCCGCACACTCTGGAGCCCATGCATCACAACTAGAGAGAAGCCCACACGGTGCAACAAAAGCCTGCGTGCTGCAAGGAAAGAGCCCGCGCGCCGCAACAAAGACCCAACACAGTCAAAACTAAATAAATATTTTTTTTTTTTTTAAAAAAAAAAAGGTCCCAGAGAGTAAAAGGTACCAGAGAGTAAAGTGCTCAAAGATGGTGAGGACATGTCAAAAGGACATAGGATTCAGCTTAAAGGGGCTCATACTCACCAAATCTGGGATAATTTGTTTAACCATGAGACTAAAACTAGTAAAGGACAACACTAGAAAACAATATTAAGCTAATCTTATTTATAAGAGTGGATGGTAAAAATAGTATATAAATTATTAGCAAAAGATTTCAGCAGTATTAAAAATATATCTCAGTGATCATCTTTCTACTCCTCCATTCCTAAAGTTTATTCATAACACGGTGGAGTAAGCCTTTTAAAATATAATATCACTTTTCCTCCTCAAAATACTCCAAAGGCATGCCATGTCACTTAGAGTAAAAGCCAAAATTTTTACAGTGGCCTATAAGACCCTTCATGATCTTCTCCCTTCCCCTTTACACTTTACTTCTCTATCTTTTCTCCTACTTCTTTTCCCTCTCACTCAACCACTCCATGCACCTGGCTATTTCTTGAACATTCTAGGCCTTTGCTCTGTTAACAGCATGATAAACTTTGAAACATTTTCTGCTATTGAGCCATCTTTAAATTTTTGAGATAAATCTTATTTGGCAGACATTAAAAACTGCTCTCTCACATCACAGCATCCCTAATTCTGTCAGTAAGCCTGCCCTAGTGTTAAAATAATGTTTTTATTTTTGTTTTATTGATATCTCTCTGTCCCCTAGTAGACTGTAGCCTCACTATTGTATCCACAGCGGAAAATACAGTGCCTAGCAAGTAATAAGGGTTCCTGATTGTGGATTTTATTAATCCTCATTAATGTAAAAGATTTGACCTTCATAAGACTTCAGACAATTTAAGAAAATATTTTTGTATTGAAAATAAACAAAACTTGGGTACATAGATGGAAAAATTTTGCTGCCTTCCAAACAAATATATAAAGAAATCCATGCATAGACATGTCCTAGCAATTTTTTAATATCAAGGATAACAGGGCATTCTACAAGTATTCTGGGACAAGATGAAATAAAGTGAGAAAGGAAAAATGCTAGAATGACTCCAACTTCTCCTTTGTATTATTACACTCCAGAAGACAGTGGAGACAGAATACTTTAAAAATGTATGTTAACATATTAATATCTTTAATCAGGGGGAAAACCTGGCTAGGAAGGAGACACTTCTTTTGGCATATCTCTGCTTTAACGTAACCATTTGTGTTGACTCTATTTCTAAGTCTACCCAAAATTATCTTCTTGCCTTACCTCCAAATACTCTAGAACAAATGGAGTGGGGTAGATGGGAGGAGAAGAGCATACTGCCATAACCATTCCTGTGCTATGTCATTTTAAATTGTCTTCAATTTAAAGAATTGAGAATTTTTGTTTATATAAATTAATGAAAGGTCATGAACTCAAGCAGAAAGCTAGTCTCTTGGGTCTGAGGAATATGAAAAGAAGTTTGGGACTACAAGAATGGCTAGAATTTAGAGAGAGAACCTCTTGGAAAGGAAAAAGCCACATAGGAAGCAATACAAAAATATGCACCTAAACTTTCCTCAAATCCTTGGTAGACTTTTGAGTTGTGCAAAACTTGGAGGCAAGACCCCATGGAGTCAAGGGAACAACAGCAGCTTGAAAATTGGGGGAGGGGGGAGGAAGCAGAAATTTTAGCTTCTGTTCATTGCAAGGGAGACAGTTTGAGTTCAAATCTTATGAGTTAAAAAGGCTTGGTAAACATCTCAGGCTTTCTACTGAAACTCCAGAAGAGCCATGCCATAGAAGTAAAGAGAACATCCCAGTATTAAAGGCAAAATTAAAACAGACATGCACTAATAAAACACACAACCAAGCCTATGGAAATTAAAAGTGATCCATCAGGGGCTTCCCTGGTGGCGCAGTGGTTGAGAGTCTGCCCGCCGATGCAGGGAACACGGGTTCGTGCCCCAGTCCAGGAAGATCCCACATGCTGCGGAGCGGCTGGGCCTGCGAGCCATGGCCGCTGGGCCTGCGCGTCTGGAGCCTGTGCTCCGCAATGGGAGAGGCCACAGCAGTGAGAGGCCCGTGTACCACAAAAAAAAAAGTGATCCATCAGTAATTTAACTCCTACTAAAACAAACTTCAACACTATTCAGAGGAAGACAACAGAATCAAGAGTCTCTATAATGCATATGACAAAATGTCTGGTATGCAATCAAAACATATGAGTGGAGAAACAAGAAAATGTGATTCATGACAAGAAAAAAAAGTCAGCTGAAAGAGACCAAGAAATTATTTAGATTTTAGAATTAGGAGAAAAGAGCTATCAAGTAACAATTACAAACATGTTAAAGATTCTACAAATCAGGGCTTCCCTGGTGGTGCAGTGGTTGAGAGTCCACCTGCTGATGCAGGAAACACGGGTTCGTGCCCTGGTCCGGGAAGATCCCACATGCCACAGAGCAGCTGCACCCGTGAGCCATGGCCGCTGAGCCTGCGCGTCCAGAGCCTGTGCTCCACAACAGGAGAGGCCACAACAGTGAGAGGCCTGCATACAGCAAAAAAAAAAGATTCTACAAATCAAAGATGGGGTGAAGTGTGTGAACAGGTAGTCAATTTCAGGAGAGATATTAAACTCTAAAAATAGAAATTGTACAATTAAAAGAACCAACTTTGAAGTTAAATTCAACAATGGAATTAACAGCAGATTGGTCACAAGAGGAGCAGTGAACTTGAAGAAGGGCCAATGGAGATCATCCAAACATAAGGTAGAGAGGATAAATAAACAAACAATCAGCAGATGAAATGTGGGACAGGATCATTGTTCAGGCACATCATAATCAAGTTGTTGAGAACCAATGGCAAAGACAAAATATTTAAATACAGAGAAAAAAGACAGTATATACTGTGCATACTGCAGAGAGACAGCAAGAAAGATGGCTGACTTTTCATAAAAAACAATGGGAGTCAGAAGAAAATGGAGCTTCTAAAGTGCTAGGGGAAGGGGGCTGGGGAACCCTGCTATCCTGGAATTCTGTATTCAGAAAAAAGCGTATGTCAAAAAAAGGAAAGCTAAATACAGTAGTTGCTGATGAGACATAGGAATTGACTAAATGGAGGCAAAAAGCAAATTTCTGGAGATTTGGAAATGTTCTATATTTTGATTGGATCACATGAATGTATATATTTGTCCAACTTATCAAACTGGACAGTTTAGATATGCACATTTCCATAAATGTAAACTTACCTTAAATTCTTAAAATAAGGGAAATATAATGACATTTTCCATTATACAAAAGGCAAGAGTATTTTTGCCGAAAGATTAAGGCAACATGATCACAGATAAAAATTAAAATCTAGAGGAGTAAGGAGCAGTGAACTTTTTTTTTTTTTTTTTGGCTGCGTTGAGTCTTCCTTGCTGTGCACGGGCTTTTCTCTAGTTGCGGCAAGTGGGGGACTACTCTTCGTTGCAGTGTGCGGGCTTCTCATTGTGGTGGCTTCTCTTGTTGCAGAGTACAGGCTCCAGAAGCACAGGCTTCGGTAGTTCTGGTACGCGGGCTCAGTAGTTGTGGTTCCCGGGCTCTCGATCACAGGCTCTGTAGTTGTGGCACATGGGATTAGTTGCTCCGTGGCATGTAGGATCTTCCCAGACCAGGGCTCAAACCCGTGTCCCCTGCATTGGCAAGGGGATTCTTAACCACTGCACCACCAAGGAAGCCCAGGAGCAGTGAACTTGAACAGCCAATAGAGATCATCCAAATATAAATCAGAATAAGGGTAGAGCTCTGAAAATGGTAACTATGTTTGTTGATACAAAATACTATTTTTCTTTTTTATTCTTGGATTCTTTAAATGTAAATTTATTTGTTAAAATAAACATAATGGCTACATATTATGAGGTTTATAACATATGAAGAAGTCAAATAAATGAAAAACAAGAGCACTTCGCTGGAAAAAGCATAAACATATGCTTTTTTATACTTCCATAATTATACTTCCATAAGACTCTTATACATGTATTAGTATAAGGTAGACTGTAGTAAGTTAAGAATGTATTTTGTAACTATTGGAAGAACCATTAAAAAACAACATAAAGAAGGATTGCTAAAAAGGCAATAGAAGAGATAAAATAGAAAATAAAAGTTACATAATAAATCCAAAAGAAGACAGAAATGGAAGCAAAAAGGAAAAAAAATGGATGTGGAGCAACTACAATTGTCATACACTACTGGTAGAGATGGAAACTTATGCAATGACTTTGGAAAATAATTTCGTAGTTTCTAACATGAAGTTGAATGTACATTTACCATAAAACACAGCAATTCATCTATCACAAGACACATGCTTAGATATTTACCCAAGAGAAATGAAAACATGTCCACAAAAAGGCTTTTACAAGAATGTTCACAGCAGTTTTAATCATAATATAGAAAAACTGGAAATGACCCAAATGTCTATTAATAGGAAACTGGATAAACAAATTGATGTATTCTTAAAATTGTGTACTATTAAGCAATAAAAAAGTCAAACTGCTGATATATGCAACAATAGGGATGACTATCAATGACTCTTGTTGATCCAAAGCAGCCAGACACAAAAGAAGACATGTTGTATGAATCCATTTATATGAATTTGGGGGTCAGTAGACTATATAAACTACAGTGATGGAAATCAGATTGCAGGTTGCCTCCAGGGAAATGGAGGTAGATTGGAAAGGGAACTCAAGGGAATTTACTTGTGTGATGGTAAGGTCTTATATCTTAATTGGTCACAGAGATGTATTCATTTATAAAAATTCTTCTAACTTTTCATTTAAACTCTGCTCATTTATTTTGTACAAATAATACTCAACAAAATAGCAACAAAAATATCACACCTCATTGTTTTATTTTACTTTTGCTATTTGAACATTTCATGTTATTTATATACTCACTATCTATAATTGTTTCATCATGAATCATCCTTAAAGAAGACCTTTAATCGTTTGATACCTCCTTGTAAGTAATGCACTCTCTTACTCCCAGAAACTCTTTTCAGAAAGGGTCTTGATAAATATTTGTATACAGTATTCACATTTAATACAGACCAAAACATTTATAACATTTTAGTCTTTAATTTGGATAATTTTTAGTGAATACTGTTTCACTGAAATGTTAGATATGTTACTATATATCTGATTCAAATAAAACTTTGGGGCAGGGAGGGGTAACTCTAGATTTATTTAGATATAATTAACACTAATATTTAATGGTTCTACAACATATATTTATCATTCAATGTTCTGAAAGTAACAAAAACCAACTCAGGTTTATTTAAGCAGAGAAGGAATGTACTGAATAAATAACATGTTAGCCCACAGAATAACTATGTTAGTTCCAGTCTTCCCAGAAGCAGACATCATGACACAATTAAAAGTACAGGAGTTTCATTTGGGGAAACACACCTTGAAAGAAAACTGGAAAGGATCTGGGTCAGTTTGGAAAGCCATCAGACCTTGCAGCAATCTGATGCCTGGTGAAGGAAAGACGTAGGGAAAGACTGGATGGAAGCTTATGGGTACAGCCTAATTAAAGATCACCAAGGCCATCAAGTCACCCAACAGAGCACCTGTCTTAGAGTTCTTGCTGAGTTCAGTTACTGGTGCAGCTTGTGCAAAGCATGGCCTGGGTGCAAACTCAGTGACAGATTTCAGACTATAGCAGCTGGACACTTATTTGATTAAGGTTTCTACAGTTGGTGGAGGTACATGAGACACATTCTTCTGGCCGCCACAAGTAACAAAAGAACTAATGAACAAGGGCTATGCAACCAAGAACAACTCTGGAAATCATACTGCAGAACTGACCAGTGAAGACACAACTGAGTCACCTGTGAGTACTGGATAAAGCAACTTACACTGCTAGTACTGAAACTACCAAATTCAGGATGCCACCATTAGCAAGACAGCCATTGCTGCTTCTAAGAATTCAATCTTCCTGCGACCTCCAACAGAGGAGTTTCTGGTAGTACTTGCATCACTAACACTTGATTCAAAGCCTGGGGCTGGTGAATCTGATTGACGAAATCTAGTCATTGGTCTGTTTCCTATCTACCAAGGAATCTGGGAAAGCAAGTATCAGACATTTCCTACTTCTAAATAGGCAGGGAGTGTTACCTCCGACCAATACTAAAAGGTAGAAATATTTGAAACATACTTGCTGGGCAGCCAAAAGAATGACAAATTTCTACAACAATATGTCTATCTATCTATCTACAACAATACTAAGAGGGCTTCCCTGGTGGCGCAGTGGTTGAGAGTCCACCTGCCAATGCAGGGGACGCGGGTTCGTGCCCCAGTCCGGGATGATCCCACATGCCGTGGAGCGGCTAGGACCGTGAGCCATGGCCGCTGAGCCTGCGCGTCCGGAGCCTGTGCTCTGCAATGGGAGAGGCCACAACAGTGAGAGGCCCGTGTACCAAAAAAAAAAAAAAAAAAAAAATACTAAGAAAGATGGAAATATTACTTCCAAAATTGTCCAATGTACACATATATTGTTCAACATTTTTTTCTTTATGCAAAATCTAAACTACCTACCATATCCATCTTTCACTAGGTCAAGGTATTTATTGATGCCTACATATTTTTTAAAAAGAAAAACTATTGGGAAGAATGAACATACAGCTTATGTCTAAAAAGGATTAGAAGGCAACACATTTGTCAAACATCTGGAATTTTCACTGAAAACTTTTCTGACATGAATACCTTGACTATATCTGTAACCCTAATAATGCCAAAAGAAAATTCCCAGGTGCCAAATATTTCCCAACCCTGTTATTGTGTTTTAAAGATTCTACAGGTTAGTTGTTATACCCTATAGTTTAAGGCCCTAATTTTAAAAGCTGTATGTAATTTTGCTCATGGGCTATTTCCACAGCCAATTTGATTAAACACAACTTAAAAATTTCAGGCAATATATTTGAATGCACTTATTGAACCAACCACAAAGTGTACTTGCAAAATTGAACATCATTTTTTACCCTTGAATCTTAAAGTTTCCTTCTCATTCGACTCCCTATACTTTGTTCCTTTTTATTTTTCACTTTTGGTTTCATAATACAATGTTAATGGTGCTAACTTACAGAAAAATTCTCAACTAACCTATACCATAAATGGCTTTTCAAATGTAACTATTGTATATACACAGTGAAGATAGGTAGAGATTACAGGAGGAAGAATTTTCTAGAAATGCAACAAAAGTATTTCATATCCATAATAAATTAACTGGACAAATGCAGAATAACTGACAGAACTACATTTTGGAATTCTGAGTGTAAAGAAAGTCTGACAATCTAATAATAAATAATTTCACAAAATCAACTACATTTGCTTTTTCTGAAAATAAGAAAACACAACTACAAGAAAATCGTTAAAATTTAAGTTACGATATTTTGAATTTCTAGCTTTGGATAATTATAATCATTTTAAATTATATGTATCATACTAATATTAGTTAAATATATTTAGTGTATAATATCTATCTCATTCTTGTTTACCATCTTCACATTCAGCACTTTTTAAGAATGACATGAGAATGTATCTGGTGAGAATGTATCTTGATATATATATAGTGTTATTTCTCCCTCTTCAGTTGTGTTCATAATAAGCTATGTTCAAAATATTTTTAAATCAAAATTAAGTTTAATGTAACCATCAGACATATAGTTTTTCACCAGAAAATAAAATGTTCATCTTTTTACTTTGAACTACATAGTCATATATGATCATGATATCTTCCAAGCCAATCTCTGTATTTGATTTTTACCATCATTTTGAGTTTTAGAGTCAGTTAATTTGGACTCTAGAGACCAAGTCTATTGATAAGAAACGAACTAGACAGGTAACAGATGTTGTCCAAAGTCATACCACTCATTAGTTGTGGATGTTAGTTAAGATTCCATATACTGTGACTACCTTCACCATTGTTCTTATTGTAACATATTGGGGTTTTTTAAATAAATTATTTAATTTTGGCTGCACTGGGTCCCCATTGCTGTGTGCGGGCTTCCTCTGGTTGCAGTGAGCAGAGGCTACTCTTCGTTGCAGTGCACCGGCTTCTCACTGCGATGGTCTCTCTTGTTGCAGAGCACGGGCTCTAAATGTGTGGCCTTCAGTAGTTGTAGCACGCTGACTCAGTAGTTGTGGCTCAAGGGCTCCAGAGCGCAGGCTCAGTAGTTGTGGCGCATAGCTGCTCTGCAGCATGCGGGATCTTCCCGGACCGGAGCTCGAACCCGTGTCCCCTGCATCAGCAGGTGGATTCTTAACCACTGAGCCACCAGGGAAGTCCCATATTGGTTTTTTATCATAATAATTTGATGGTCATTTTGTAGTTTTTACATATTTTCCTTTACACAGTACAGAAGTTATATTAATACAGACAGAAAAAGTCCAAATAAATTAGGTTTTAATTCTCTAGACTAACCAAACCAGTCCTTTCTTAATGTATTGCATTACTCACTTATCACTTTGCATATACTTTAACTATCTCACATATTATGTAGTATAGTGTTTCACATATGTGACTAAAATTTTGTGTTCAATAAGCATACAATGGCAACCCATATAGACAGAAGATTTGAAGCAAACTGTGGCACACTCTTACTTGACTACTCAATGACATCTCCCCTCTCTCAGGTTTCTTTAATAATGGAAACTTGATTGTATTCAGGGTAGTAATATATCCAGCCCCTGGCAATGACTTGTGATTAATCCAAACCAATCATTAATATTCCTGCTCCTTATTGCCAAATACTTGATTTCCCCACTTTCATTATAGCTATAAGTGGTAATATAACTCAGTTCTAGCCAACAAGACATAAGGGAAAGTCTGATATGGATGTTTCTTAGAAGCCTCTAACTTTCCCAATAAAAGAGACAGATATGGCTGGAGACAGCCATCTCTCCTATCTATCTATCTATCTATCTATCTATCTACTTACTGGCTGTGTTGGGTCTTCGTTGCCACGTGTGGGCTTTCTCTAATTGCGGCAAGCGGGGACTACTCTTCGTTGCGGTGTGTGTGGGCTTCTCATTTATCAATGCAGTGACTTCTCTTGTTGCAGAGCATGGGCTCTAGGCGCGTGGGCTTCAGTAGTTGTGGCACGGGCTCAGTACCCGTGGCTTGTGGGCTCTAGAGCACAGGCTCAGTAGTTGTGGCTCATGGGCTCTAGAGCACAGGCTCAGTAGTTGTGGCACACGGGCTTAGTTGCTCCGTGGCATGTGGGATCTCCCCACACCAGGGCTCGAACCCGTGTCCCCTGCATTGGCAGGCAGATTCTTAACCACTGCACTACCAGGGAAGTCCCTCCTTTGCTATACTTTAAATATGGCATGATTCCTAGATCTGGTATACCATTTTGCTATCATAAGGGAAAGACGAAGAGAGTTGCAGAGATATCTATCCTGATGTTATTGCATCTATGACCAACAGTGTCATTTCCAAATTCAAGTAGTGGCACAATCATGTCCTCAGCTACACATGCAAAACTCAGATTAAGACTAAATTATTTAGCTAGTTGAAATTGGAGTTAATTCACTATGCAGTGACTATTATGGGGAAAAGCACAGTGTTAGGTTCTGTTCTTAGGTTCTGTTCAGAATCCCATGATAGAGACTTCTAGTGTTTTCAACAACGTCTGGATCTCCTATCCTTCTAGGCAAATGGAAAGCCAATGAGCTGTGAATGGAATGACTTCTGGGATGAGGCATTCAATTACCAGTCTCAGCTATGAACAAACACCAAAGCTTCTATTTCCAGATTTACTTGCTACCTGAAAAAATATGAGCATAAACTCTCCTTTGTTTTAGTAACTATAAGTCAGGATTTCTGTTACTTTTATCCGGATGCATTCCTAATTGTTGTACATGCAGTTGTAAACTTTGTTGTACATAAAATGAAAATATTTCCATCATTTAGGAAGGTTTACTGTTAAAATATTCCCAACCACTAAGAGATGTTCAATAAATATTTGTTCAATGGATTTTTTTAAAAACTTACTGATTTACAGAAAGTGTCACAACTGATAAACTGTCTCTAACCACTATAAAATAACTGCATTTCTACTTCTCCTGTATCATACAGATAACCCAAATAGAATTATTATTCTTGTGTTTATAGAGTTTTATATTTGCCATAAAAACTATTCTTCTGAAATTGTGGAAGAACTGGCCATACTACCAAGAGATCACTGACATTTTTAATTTTGAGTGCCAAATATTCAATTTGGCCTTTAAAATTTTGGGGTTTTCAAATAAGAACGTAAGCACTGAGACTGTAGCAATTGAGAGGTCCACTATTCAAGAAAGCTTCTTTTCCTGTCTTAAGGCTTGCTTAATCCCCAATGTGCCCTGTGCAGAAGCCACGGTCCTTCTGATGGACACATAAACCCTGAGATCCTAGTGAACTCTCCTTATTTGAGGCCCTCTTTTCACAGGTAGGCTGCTCTCAGAAACATCTAACCACAAGAAATGCATCCGTTAGGCTATATCTCAGCTTACCTAAGGTAGAGTACCAACTCCACTGACATCTGAGCAGATTTAGTCCCTAAAGAGCATCCTCCTGATCACCTTCCTAGACAACTGTGGGTAAAGCCAAAGGTGTCTAGGAGGCCCTCTTCTCTTCTGGTGTGGTCTCTTAATCCTGGTCTTAACCTGATCTCAGTTGCAAACTCATTTTTGAGTAGAACAAAATTTCCCTTCTTTGTTACTCTTTAATTTTATTTGGACACTTATGCTATTTCCTTCATTTTCTAAATTCATTTCTATTTAGGAGTCTATCTCTACTTTGATTTACACTAAACTCTGTAGCTATGGTACAGCCCCATGGAATCTGAGCTCATGGAAACAAGTTGAAATAAATGCCCAGGATATCTTTTTCTTCAAATGGAAAGAAGCATAAGGATTTTCTAAGATTAGCTGAAAATGTAAATTCCAAAGGCAAAGAGATTAATTTTCCTGACCAGACTCTTGTGAAAATGTCACCTGACAAGGTGGAGGAAAAAAAAAAAAAGATCTATAATAAATGTTTGCTGAATTGAACTAAAAAAAATCTCTTCTAGATTAGAGTGTGATATGTTTCCAATGCAAATGTATTGGATTAATCTGTGCTACTATCACACAAAAGAAGTACTTAATAAACACTTTTTGGTCTATGAATTTTTTAAAAATTAACAACCAAGTAATAATATCCTATAAAATTTTACTTGTTAGTGTATATACTAGTTTTAATGTGATCAATACTAAAAATATTGAACCTCTATTAAATGTTTGTTTGTTTCAGTACTTACATAGAATGCATAGCACTGCCAAACAATTCTTAAAGCTGTTCAAGTAAAAACTACTTTTTTAAAGGGGTATGAGGAAACTTTCGGAGGAGATGGATATACGTATTACCTTGATTGTAGTAACAGTTTCACAGGTGTATACATGTCCAAATTAATCAAATTATATATATAATAAATATCTGCAGTTTTTGCATATTGACTATATCTCAATAATGTTTAAAAAAAAAAGAAAGAAATAGTTTTTTTAATGCCAACAAAGTTTCATGTCAACTTACACAAAACCACCTGCTACTAGTATAGTAACTTCAGTTCCCTACATGGGATCTTATAAATTCTTTCCTAGCCTATGAAAATCTGAATTTCTAGGAGAGTGGTTTTTAAAGCCAAAGTTGACAGAAATTTAATTTGTGGCATACTAAATATACCTATTTTCTGTTCCTCTTAGAAAAGTCAAAGGGTGATGCAGCCATATGGGTTACAAATACATCAGCAGGCTAAATCTATTCCTGGAGCTCATTCATCATTATAACACGCCCTTGACATGCGAAGGTGACAAGGATTATTGTTCTTATTTTAAATAAGATTGAAAAGCGCTTAAATGAATTTGGTTTGAGGGTGAGAAAGGGACTGGACTAGACCCTCACCCATGGTTTTACTTGAATGCAGATCTCTTAACACTAAGTTGAGTGTTCTTTGCTACTAGAACCAGTACTCTAGATTATATGTAAGACCCATGCTCATTTGAAAAATTCTAAATAATTGAATTTTATAAAAGACAACTATATCCTTTTAAATTTATTATGAAAATTATCAAAAAATAAGAATATATAATAAAACCATGTAATTAAAACTGAGATTTAATAATTAGTAAACATTATGCCATATTTACATTAATCAATCTAATCTATTCATATTTTTTCTTTTGCTTAGATGTTTTAAAGTAAATTACCTTCATAATGACAGTTTATCTTTAAAGCATATATCTTTAGAAGTTAAGACATTTTCCTATATAACCATGATATATTATCAAATGTAGTAAGATTAATAATAATTCTCTAATATCGTCTAATACCCAGTGCATATTTAAATTTCCCTAAGTGTAGCAGAGCTATGTTTTATAACTAGTTTATTGAAACTAGGATCAGTCAAGGACTGTATATTTCACAGGGTTGTTTTCTAATCTCTTTTAATGTGCTATAGTTTCTTTTCCTTTATCTCTGCCCTTTTTAAAGTCATCAGCTTCTTGAAAAGAATGGAAGAGTATTCCTATATATGGTCTTATTTTCGGGATTCTTTTGATTGGTTGCTCATTCTGTTGTCTGACTTGTTCTTCCATACCTTGTATTTGCTGTAAATTGGTCCAAAGAAATGACAGACTAAACAAACGTACTTCTTTAGTGATTCTGGAAAGTCCCCATTTATAATGGAAAAATAGTAGAATAAACCTAAGGTTTTAATTTGTTTTTACAGGGACAATATAATCATTCCTGATTTTATGGCAACTAATGGTCTCAAATACTAGGACTCTGGAAGATTTTTTTATTCATTAGGTGACAATCTAGACCATCCCCTAGGTATTTAAAAGCTTTCAGGGGTTGGGATATGGAATAAACTTTGCAAAAATTCTGATGTCAAGAGGTTTCCATCTCAGTTAATAAAACTAAAAGGATAAAAGGGGTTCTGAGAAATCTACAAAAACAGACTTGGAAAACATGCTTCTCACTCTGGATGACACATACACTCAATGGAAGTTTCATGACTAAGAGACATATTCTGGACAAAAATCTGCTTAGTTTGTAGGTCATATGGGCTTATTCTCCTTGGTGCAGCTACATATATTCAAAGCAATAGAAAGGTAACCTCAGCGTCCCCCCCTCCTTCCAATTATGCCTCTGTTCCCAAAATTTTGGTTGTCATGACTCAGTTATTAGAAAATCTTTAGTTGATTTGGAGAAGTGTGGGGAAATAGTTTCTCCACTTTTAATTCTTTGATTCTGAATCAAATGCATAAAAAGGAAGAACAGAATAATTTTATTCTTATGATAGATAATAGAAGAAATTATGAACAATCAAAGCAGGGGACAGAAGCGGTGAGAAGGGGTATTGCTATTCCTCTTGCATTCTTGATTCATAGTGTTTAATTCACACTGTAGTTTGCTACTATGTTGAGAGGGAATTAATGAAATATTTGTAAAGTCAAGAACTCATCCTTGAGAAATGACCAAACTCTTTTGAGCATTTTATTTCTTCCAGACCACACAAGACCACATTTTAATCATGTTCTTCATGTGTTCTTCAAAGATTTTTTTTTTAATGTGGACTATTTTTAAAGTCTTTATTGAATTTGTTACAATATTGCTTCTGTTTTATGTTTTGGTTTTTTAGTCATGAGGCATGTGGGATCTTAGCTCCCTGACCAGGGATCGAACCTGCACCCCCTGCATTGGAAGGCAAAGTCCTAACCACTGGACTGCCAGGGAAGTCCCTTCATATGTTCTTTATATCAGGGGTTCCCAACCCCCGTGCCACGGGGCCTGTTAGGAACTGGGCTGCACAGCAGGAGGTAAGTACCAGGCAAGCGAGCCAAGCTTCAACTGTATTTACAGCCACTCCCCATCGCTTAGATTACCGCCTGAGCTCTGCCTCCTGTCGGATCAGCAGAAGCATTAGATTCTCACAGGAGCGCGAACCCTACTGTGAACTGCACACGTGAGGGATCTAGGTTGTGCGCTTCTTATGAGAACCTAATGCCTGATGAACTGAGGTGGATCTGAGGCGATGACGCTAGTGCTGGGGAGCAGCTGCAAATACAGATTATCATTAACGGAGAGGTTTGACTGCACAGAGACCATAATAAATCAAATGCTTGCAGACTCATATCAAAACTATCAGTGAGTGGCAAGTGAAAACAAGCTCGGGGCTTCCACTGATTGTGCATTATGGTGAGTTGTATAATTATTTCATTATATATTATAATGTCATAAAAATAGAAATAAAGTGCACAATAAATGTAATGCTCTTGAGTCATCCAGAAAACGCCCGGTCCGTGGAAAAATTGTCTTCCATGAAACCGGTCCCTGGTGCCAAAAAGGTTGGGGACCGCTGCTTTAGATCATCTCCACCAGCATATTTTTAAAGCTAACACCGATGCAGAGTTTATTTATTGCTGTTTCCAATGACTCCCTCACGGTATTAACATAAGGATGACATCTGCTTTAAAACCATGCTTCATCATTATTTTTTTCAAAAGTAAAGGTGGACTTAGGCAAAACTGCTAGGAACTTAGATTCAACTCTTTATTGAATTTCACTTTTATAGAGAAACTGTACATACATCTGCCACACAGATAACAGTTTAGGGATTTTACTACCTATCTCCAAAATTCCTCTCATTCGGCCAGGACCTTCTGCTTTCATCATTTTTATTTTGATTCTGAGAGTCACAGAAGAGGCATCTGCCGATTTAAGGATAAAAAGTGTTTTTTCTTTGCTAGTTACATCAGACCCAGACTGATTAGTAACTTGTGTTATTCCAATGACAACTGGGTGTTAAACTACATTTTATCTGTCTGTGTGGAGTTATGTTAAAATCTTAAAGGAAAATTAGCCAATACTTACTAAAATTAGCTGTACAAACACAAACATAATTATTCATTTGTATTTAACTTTTGACATGAACAATATTCATTCAATATAACAAATATTAAGAAAATAGTTTATTTGAGGGTATTGGTATGAGGTATTGCTATGTAAATTCTGTAGACTAATTCTGTAGACTATAATTGCATATATTAAAATAGGAGTTTCAACTAAGCACACATATTCCTGTTTGCCATTCATTTTAAAACTTTTTTTTAGCACCTAGCGCTATGCCAGGTTCATAGTAAAGATTCTCAAACTTTAGTGTTTGAATGGAAACTTGCTGAGGAAGGAAATTTCCAGCCACATCCTCGAAGACTCTGTCAAGAAGCTCTGGGGTGAGTCCAAACATGTGCATTTCAAACACACACTCCAGTTGTTTCTGGCGCAGATAGTCAATGGCACACACTGCAGAAAGCACAGTCTACATGGATACAAGGATTTTAGATGCAAAATGCAAAAAATAAAAAGAAATACAAGTCAGGTAAATGGTCAACACATGAGACACTATGGGATAATGCCATGTAAGTGATATAAAGTGTGAAAGAATTTCAAGAATATTTTGATTATATATTATATATGTCCAATTTTGTTACTCAATATGCTACTATTCAATAAAATGAAGAATTAAAAAATATTATGATACTCAAACATATAAAGACCTTCAATACTGAATTATATACCATCTTCAAAAGTGTGATGGTATGACTCAACTCTGAAGAAATTAAACTACATCATATCTAACATTATTTAGAAGTACTTTACTATTCCACTTTTTTTCCACCAGATTCCCTTCAACTAAGTACTTGCATCATACTTGGAATTTCAACTAGTACTCTGGGAAATATACATTTTTTTCACTGGACCTAAGGGATTTAACCTCTATTTCTGCCAAAAATAATTACAAATAGTATTATCCCAATCTGTAGCTTTTTCCTGTTTCTAACTATGTTCATTCCTTTTGTATCAGTTAGCTATGCCTGGATGAAAAACTACTTAGTGCCTTAAATCAAAAAAATTTATTTAGCTCATAATGCTGTGAGTTGGTCTGAGATGCCTATCTTGTTCTCCAGGGGCCCACTCAAGTATCTGACCAGCCAGTTGTTGGCTAGAGACTAGATGGACCAGGAAGCCACAAACAGAGACCTGGAGAGTGGTATCTTGTCAGCCACAGTGAAGGAGACAACTAGGATTCATACGGCCCATGCTAACTGGAACATACAGAAAAGAGTATTCTGGGAAAGTAGCTCAGCATAGCCAAGTTGACACTTTACAAAGTACCACAATGCAACAAAGCTGTGAAACACTAAACAATTAATAGTGTACACAGTACAGCGATTAGAATTTTGGGGCCCTAACTTGAAACAGTCAAGAGCCCCAACTGTTAAATGCTTAAAAACGTTGTATATAATAGGTGTAGCCTCTTAACTGAGGGTATATTTTGGCATATGTTACTGTTCTTTTCTATTAGGGTCTGTACTCGTAAAAATTAATGCCAGGAGCATCTTCTTATAATTTAATTAAAAATATACAGTCTATGGATAAATGAATAGACAGATAAGAGCTAGAAATATGGCTAGAACTAGAGCTGAAAGAGAATGAGAAAATGGGGGAACCAAGATAAATATGAAACATACTACTTATTCCCTGGATATATTGTAATATTCAGTATAATTTTTAATCTTAAAATAAGGTGTTAAGAGAATACACATGTGTTGCTGTCCTGTGTAATCAAAATTTAAACTCTTCATATAGATTTTTTTCTCTCTTCCATTTACTCTAACATGGCCCATATTGAAGGTTACAATGTCTGACTCATTCACTTCTACAACTGTGGTTCCTTGGACAGTGCCTGATCCATACTAATAACAATAATTCATGAACAAATTAATTCTTTTTTGGAAGATTTTTAGAGCAAAGTTGGAACTGCTGTATAGGGGAAATGAGTGCACGCAATAACAATTAAAAGATTTATGGATACTCTACCGCAAGAATTAATTTGGTTCTCATCTATACCACTTTTCTTTGTTAAACTATTTTATTTTCCAGTAATTGTCATTTGGCCATTGGTAGGAATGATTATGACTGAACAGGGTCTTTTTATTCCTACCTATGTTTGAAAGGCTTTCTGTTTCAGCTGACATAATAATAAAAAAAAGAGTAACAAGAGATTCATAAAATTTAAGCTCTGTAATTTTGAAACATATCAGGCGAATTACATACTGTAGCAAAAAGTACTATGACATGCCTTATTACAAAAGGTGTTTCAGAAATGGAAATCTGGCAGATCTATCTCTACATTGCTTTCAGGCATTCTTCAAATGTCATCATGGGACATGTCAATTGGATGACCAAAAAATTAGCTTCAAAATTCATAGGCCCTGGGAACAATCAGAAACTAGCCCAGGCCTCAAAAGAATTGTTTCGTTTAACATTCTGAAGACATGATATAATTTTTAGCAAAGACTAAAGGAATAAGCTTTGAAGATAAACTTCAAAACTACTCAGTCCTTTCCTCTGATTAAAATATAAATTGACTTACAAAACTTCCATTACCTAAACCTGCTACTGATCCAAGCACATATCAAGAGTAGTTTTTTACTATACAAATCAAGCAAGACTGCATTATCTCTCCAAAACAAAAACTGCATACACTCCTATGCCTATACAAGAAAAAAAACATGGGCATGTGATCTAACCGCACCTCATAAGTAGATGCTGGTCACACACTACTTGAGAGTAGCCACAGGTTAACAGCATTTATTGAGCAATCATAAGGTGAGAATTATTCCACACATTTTGGGACATTATGGTGAAAATGAAGTCTAGAAATCAAATGAAGGAAAAGAATAAACTTATTCAAAATACATACAAAAAAAGAACAGGACATACAACACATTCATGGCCCATTTTCTAAGAATTACTAGAATAACTGCATAAACAGCATGAAGAGAGAGAGGTCAGAAGAGGTTTTGTCAAAGTTCCATACTGAGGAAGGAGTGTAAGTGAAATAACTGATAGTAATGCTACAAGGGACGGAAGAGAGGGATTAGGAATATTTTGTTATTATGAGGTACTTGCACTACTGTTAATTAGTATAAAGTTATTTGAAAGTGGACTTGGGTTAGTTAAAAATGTATATTGCATCTCTAGAGTAATGACTAACAAAAGCAAAAAGGGAACTATAATTGATGTACTAAGAAAGGAGATAAAATAGAGTCATATAAAATGCTCAGTAAGAATCAAAAAAAGCAGAAAAAGTATGGAAGACAAAAATAGGAACAAATAGCAAGGGAAAAAATAGAAAACAGTAACAAATTTGGTGCTATTAAGCAACTATTACTACGTTAAACATCAATGAACTAAATATGCATTTAAAAGACAGATTGTCTTTTATATATTAATTACACAGCAAGGAAAGTTATCAGGGGTAAAGAGGGCCACTGCATAATGATAAAAGGATCAATACTCCAAGAACACATAACAATTCTTAATGTGTAAGCACCTAAGAACAGAGCAACAAACTACATGAGGCAAAACCTGATAGACCTGCTAAGACTTTAACACCCCTCTTTCAAAACTAGACAGATACAGCAGGCATAAAATCAATAAGGACACAGTTGACCTCAATAGCACCATCAATCTACTGTATATGATTGACACCCACAGTATACTTCATCAAACAACAGCAGAGTACACACTTCTTCTCAAGATCACAAGACACACCACATTCTGAGCCATAAAACAACCTTAAAATTTTAAAATAGGAATCATACAATGCCTTCTCTCAGATCACAATGGAGTTACACTAGAAATCAATAGGAGAAAAACAGCTAGAAAATCCTAAAATACTTTAAGATTAAACAATACCTCTCTGAAGAACACATGAGTCAAAAAAGAAATCTCAAGAGAAAAATTTTAAATATTTTAAACTAAGTGAGAAAAATATATAACTTATAAAAATTTGTGTAATATAGCAAAGGCAGTGGTTAGAGAGAGATTTATAGCATTGAATGCATATATTAGAAAATAACTAACTAAAATCAACCATCTGTGTTTTTACTGTAGGAACCTAGAAAAAGAAATGCAAATTAAATCCAAAGTAAGCAGAAGAAAATAAATAATAAAAATTAGAGCAGAAATCAATGAAATTGAGATACAAAATCATAAGAGAAAATCAATAAACCCAAAAGCTAGTTCTTTGAAAAGATCAACAAAATTGATAAGCCTTTAGCCAGGTTAAGTAAGAAAAAAAAAAGACACAAACTATTAATATCAGAAATGAGAAGCGGCACTCGAGGTGTCAAGATGGCGGTGTGGGAAGACATGGAGTTACTGTCTCCCCACAACTAGGGCACAGGCCGGTGGCTGGTGGGGGACTCTGACACCCAAGGAGACGGGAGGAACCCCAAAATGAACCGGTAGGATGTTGGGGGACTTAGGGGGGAGGAGAAGTGGGGACTAGAGAGGATCTGCACCCCTGAGGCCCGGGAGATCAGGAGAGGCAGGCAGGAGGGACTCTCTAGGAAGAGCAGGAGAGGAGTGGAGGGAGACTGCCTGGTCCACTCAGGCAGGGAGCCTGCTAAGTTCCCAGGCCAATACTGTGCCTTCCAAAGCCCCCTCCAGGCCACACAGGACACTGGGGGCACAGGAGGGTAGCAGGGGAGATCAGGAGAGGCAGGCGGGAGGGGCCACCCAAGACCAGAGGAGGAGAGGAGAGGAGGGCATTTGCCCTACCAACTCGAGCCCAGGAAGCCTGCTGGGCTCCCAGGGGAGGTCCTCCACCCTCTGAGACCAGGGGTGGGGGGCACATCTGGGCCCCTTCTGTTCCTTGAGCCTAAGCCCCACCCCACATAGCCCCCAGGGCTTTTTCCAGCCCTCTGAGTCCTAAGCATAGGCCCCACCCACCACCCAAACCTCGCCCTAGCTTAGGACCTGCCTCCATAGGCAAGGCCTTTTCCACCTTTTTTTTCTTTCTTTCTTCTCTTTTCCCTCCTCTTCTTTTTTTACTACTTGCTGTACATTCCGGTGGTTGATTCATCTATGTTTTTATTTTTATATTCTTTCTAATGTATCTGTTAGTTTCCCAGTCTAATTTTATTTTTTACTTTATTATTGTTCTCTCTTTTCCTTTTTTTCCACCCCACGCAGCTTGCAGGATCTTGGTTCATGAGCCGGGGGTCAGGCCAAGGCTACTGTGGTGGGAACTCCATGTCAGAACCACTGGACTAACAGATAACCTCAGAAGCCAAGGTATACTCATCGGAGTGAGGTCTCACAAAGGTCCTCACATCAGCACAAGACCCACCTCTACCCAACAGACTACGAACTCCAGTGTTGGAAGCCTCAGGCCAAACAACCAGTAAGACAGGAACACAATCCCACTCATAAAAAGACAAAACAAAAAAAAACGAGATGGCAAAAAATATGTCACAGATGAAGGAGCAAGGTAAAAACCTACAAGAACAAACAAAGGAAGAGGAAATAGGCAATCTACCTGAAAAAGAATTCAGAGTAATGATAGTACAGATGATCCAGAATCTCAGAAATAGAAAGGAGGCACGGACTGAAATAATACAAGAAATGTTTAACAAAGATCTAGAAGAACTAAAGAACAAACAAACAAAGATGAACAGCATAATAAATGAAATGACAAACACACTAGAAGGAATCAATAACAGAATAACTGAGGCAGAAGAACAAATAAGTGAGCTGGAAGACAAAATGGTGGAAATAACTGCCAAGGAGCAGAATTAAAAAAACAAAGAATGAAAAGAATTGAAGACAATCTTAGACACCTCTGGGACAACACTAAAGGCACCAACATTCGAATTATAGGGGTCCCAGAAGAAGAAGAGAAAAAGAAAGGGTCTGAGAAAATACTTGAAGAGATAATAGTCGAAAACTTCCCTAACATGGGAAAGGAAATAGTCACCCAAGTCCAGGAAGCACAGAGAGTCCCATACAGGATAAACCCTAGGAGAAACACACCAAGACACACACTAATCAAACTAACAAAAATTAAATTCAAAGAAAAAATATTAAAAGTAGCTAGGGAAAAACAAAAAATAATACACAAAGAAATCCCCATCAGTTTATCAGCTGATTTTTCAGCAGAAACTCTGCAGGTCAGAAAGGAGTGGCAGGATATACCTAAAGTGATGAAAGAGAGAAACCTACAACCAAGATTACTCTCCCATCAAGGATCTCATTCAGATTTGACAGAGAAATCAAAAGCTTTTCAGACAAGCAAAAGCTAAGAGAATTCAGCACCACCAAACCAGCTTTACAACGAACACTAAAGAAAGTTCTCTAGGTGGGAAACACAAGAGAAGAAAAAGACCCACTGAAACAAACCAAAAAAACAATTAAGAAAATGGTAATAGGAACATATATATCGATAATAACCTTGAATGTAAATGGATTAAACGCCCCAAGGAAAACACAAAGACTGGCTGAATGGATACAAAAACAAGACCCGTATATATGCTGTCTACAAGAGACCCACTTCAGACCTAGGGACACATACAGACTGAAAGTGAAGGGATGGAAAAAGATATTCCATGCAAATGGAAATCAAAAGAAAGCTGGAGTAGCAATACTGATATCAGATAAAATAGACTTTAAAATAAAGAATGTTACAAGAGACAAGGAAGGACACTACATAATGATCAAGTGATCAATCCAAGAAGGAGATATAACAGTTATATATGCACCCAACATAGGAGCACCTAAATCCACAAGGCAACTGCTAACAGCGATAAAAGAGGAAATCAACAGTAACACAATAATAGTGGGGGATTTTAACACCTCACTTACACCAATGGACAGATCATCCAAACAGAAAATTAATAAGGAAACACAAGCTTTAAATGACACAGTAGGCCAGATAGATTTAATTGATATTTATAGGACATTCCATCCAAAAACAGCAGATTACACTTTCTTCTCAAGTGCGCACGGAACGTTCTCCAGGATAGATCACATTGTGGGTCACAAATCAAGCTTCAGAAAATTTAAGAAAATTGAAATTGTATCAAGCATCTTTTCTGACCACAACTTTATGAGACTGGAAATCAATTACAGGAAAAAAAAAAAAACTGTAAAAAACATGAATACATGGAGGCTAAACAGTGCGCTACTAAATAATCAAGAGATCACTGTAGAAATCAAAAAAGAAATTTAAAAACACATAGAAACAAGTGACAATGAAAACAGGACGACCCAAAACCTGTGGGACACAGCAAAAGCAGTTCTAAGAGGGAAGTTTATAGAAATTCCACCTCACCTCAAGAAACAAGAAAAATCTCAAATAAACAATCTAACCCTACACTTAAAACAACTAGAGAAAGAAGAACAAAGAAAACCCAAAGTCAGTAGAAGGAAAGAAATTATAAAGATCAGAGGAGAAATAAATAAAATAAAAAGGAAGAAAACAATAGCAAACATCAATAAAACTAAAAGCTGGTTCTTTGAGAAGATAAACAAAATTGATAAGCCCTTAGCCAGACTCAACAAGAAAAAAAAGGGAGAGGATGCAAATCAATAAAATTAGAAATGAATAAGGAGAAATCACAACTGACACTGCAGAAATACAAAGGATTATAAGAGACTACTACAAACAACTATACGCCAATAAAATGGACAACTGCAAAAAATGGACAAATTCTTGGAAAGGCATGATTTTCCAAGACTGAACCAGGAAGAATTACAAAATATAAATGGACCTATCACAAGAAATGAAATTGAAACTGAAATTTTAACAGAAATAAAAACAAAAATAAACAAATGGGACTTAATTGAACTTAAAAGCTTTTGCATAGCAAAGGAAACCATAAACAAGACAAAAGACAACCCTCACAATGGGAGAAAATATTTGCAAATGAAACAACAGACAAAGGAATAATCTCCAAAATATACAAACAGCTCATGGAGCTCAATATCAAAAAAACAAACAATCCAGTTAAAAAATGGGTGGAAGACCTAAATAGACATTTCACCAAGGAAGACACACAGCTGGCCAAGAGGCACATGAAAAGATTCTCAACATCACTAATTATTAGAGAAATGCAAATCAAAACTACAATGAGGTATCACCTCACACCAGTTAGAACGGCCATTATCAAAAAATCTAGAAACAATAAATGTTGGAAAGGGTGTGGTGAAAAAGGAACCCTCCTGCACTGTTGGTGGGAATGTAAATTGATACAGCCACTATGGAGAACAGTATGTAGGTTCCTTAAAAAACTAAAATTAGAACTACCATATGCCCCAGCAATCCCACTACTGGGCATATACCCTGAGAAAACCATAATTCAAAAAGAGTCATGTACCACAATGTTCATTGCAGCACTATGTACAATAGCCAGGACATGGAACCAAACTAAATGCCCACCCACAAATGAATGGATAAAGAAGATGTGGCACATATATACAATGGAATATTACTCAGCCAGAAAAAGAAACAAAACTGAGGTATTTGTAGTGAGGTAGATGGACCTAGAGTCTGTCATACTGAGTGAAGTAAGTCAGAAAGAGAAAAACAAATACTGTATGCTAACGCATATATATGGAATCTAAAAAAAAAAAAAAATGGTACTGATTAACCTAGCTATAGGGCAGGAATGAAGAGGTAGACATAGAGAATGGACTTGAGGGCATGGGGTGGGAGGGGGAAGCTGGTGCAAAGTGAGAGTAGCATCAACGTACGTACACTACTGAATGTAAAATAGTTGGCTGGTGGGAAGCAGCAGCATAGCACAGGGAGATGGGCTCGGTGCTTTGCGATGACCTAAAGGAGTGGGATAGGGAGGATGGGAGGGAGGCTCAAGAGGGAGGGGATATAGGGACATTTATATGCACAGGGCTGATTTGCTTTGTTGTGTAACAGAAACTAACACAGTATTGTAAAGCAATTATACTCCAATAAAGATCTATTAATAAATAAAAAATAAATAAAAACAAGCAACACTAAAATATGGTTACAAATTAAACTGTTGTATACTAATAATTCTCTTTTCTAGCATCACTTTACACCCATAAGGTGAAAAATTTAACTTCTGTGCTGATAGAAATTGGCAGCACACCAATAAAATCATGTGATAGCATAAAAAAAATGAAAGAAGGTACTTCACTACAGATCCCACGAACAATAAAAGGATAATAAAAAATATTATGAACAACTCTGTGCCTCCAAATTTGATAACCTAGATGAAATGGACCAATTCCTTGAAAAACACAATATGCCAAAATTCACATAAGAAGATAAAGACAATTCAGATACACCCATATCTATTAAAGAAGTTGAATCAAAAAGTAATAACCTTCCAAAACAGAAAGCACTAGGCACTAATGAGTACACTGGTGAATTCTACCAAACATTTAAGGGAGAAATTATACCAATTATCTACAATTTCTTCTAGAAGATAGAATCAGAGGGAATGCTTCCCAACTCGTTCTATGAGGCCAGTATTACCCTAATACAAAAAACAAAGACACTACAAGAAAACTATAGACCAGTATCTCATTAACATAGATGTAAAAACTCTCAACATAATATCAGTAAATCAAATTTAACAATGTATAAAAAGAATTATATACCACAATCAAGTATGATTTATCTCAGATATGTAAGGTTGGTTCAACATTCAAAAATTAAATAATGTAATCCATCACATCAATAGGCTAAAAAAGAAAAATCACATGATCATATCAATAGATGCAGAAAAAGCATTTGACAAAATCCAACAGCTATTCCTGATAAAAGCTCTCAGCCAACAAGGAATAAGGGGGAACTTCCTCAACTTGATAAAACCTAGCTACAAAAAATCTATAGCTAACATGGTGAGAATCTCAAAGCTTTCCTGCTAAGATCAGGAATAAGGCAAGGATGTCCCCTAACAACACTGCTTTTCAAGACTGTACTGGAAATCTTTAGATAATACAATAAAACAAGAGAAGGAAATAAAAAGTATACAGATTGGGAAGGAAGAAATAAAACTGCCTTTGTTCAGATGATGTGATCATTTAGGTAGAAATCTGAAAGGCTCTACACAAAACCTCCTGGAACTAATAAGCAATTATAGCAAGGCTGCATGATACAAGGTTAACATACAAGCAAACACAATAGATGGCAAAAAAAATACAGCAAAAAATAAACTATGTATACAGATGACTTCCCCAAGGAAATGAGGAGACAGAAAGTTAATAGAGAAGTCCAATACTGCTCATTAGGGAACACTTACAACTAATGGGAGAAAGAAAGATCAGCACAGGAAAATCAAAACTCTTCCCAGTATTTTCATCTTAAACAATTAATATAAAACGGCCATACTCTCCATTGCCCTCATGACTTTTTCTTTCTAGTTGTACTGAAGAATTCCTAAGACTTTTACATAATGAAGCAGAACACTGAAACTGCTGTATATTTTGGTGGTCACCCACCTGATTGAGTAATATTTTTTTCTTTATTTTCAGATCTAGGCATATGTGATTGATTTTGTTCATGGAATCTCTAATATATTTATGTTCAAATATCTTACTGTTGTAGGGGCTTCACTGGTGGCGCAGTGGTTAAGAATCCACCTGCCAATGCAGGGGACATGGGTTCAAGCCCTGGTGCAGGAAGACCCCACATGCCATGGATCAACTAAGCCCGTGTGCCACAACTACTGAACATGTGCTCTAGAGCCCGCGAGCCACAACTACTGAAGCCCACGTGCCTAGAGCCCATGCTCCACTACAAGAGAAGCCACTGCAATGAGAAGCCCACGCATTGCAATGAAGAGCAGTCCCCACTCACCACTAGAGAAAGCCCGCATGCAGCAACAAAGACCCAATGCAGCCAAAAATAAATAAATTAATTTAAAAAAACAAAACAAATACCTATGGTTATGAAAGTATGCATTGAAATGGAAGAATCTTTTCCCTCATTCTGGGACATCCACTTCTCTCAAGGTTCCTTCAAGATTAGTTGAAGGGTCAAGTCCTCCATGGAGTTTTCCAAACCAACAGTGGCCAATCATTTCTTCAAAATTCTTTCAAGATCTGGTGTACTTTTTGTACTATGTCACTCAGAATTTGTATGAGATACTAAGGAAGAGGATGGTCTTTGAGGAGAAAGGCTTGAATTTGAATCTTGGTTCTGTTTAACACAAATAGGATATTATGAGGAAAGAATTTATCCTCTTAAAGCTTTAGCTTCGTCATTCAAAACAATGAGGATAAAATATGTCTTCTTATAGATTATTATAAGTAAATTAAATTAGATATTTGTGCAATGTTTATCCCAGTATCTAGGATATACAGTAAACATTTAATAATTGAGAACTATGATTAATTCTTAAGTCATATTGAGTTTTTTTTCCTCAATTGAATCTCATGTGATTAAGAGCAAGATTTATATATGCTACTTATTATTAATAATAATAGCCACTATTCATTGAGTATTGACCACTTTACATGAAATGTCTCATTAAAATTAGTAACAGTCCTATAATGCAGTTATTATGATCCCAGTTAACAGATGACAAAACTGAGCCATGTAGGGGTTGAGAAACTTGCTTGAGGTCACAAATTATTAAATAGAGAACTTGGATTAAACTCTAAAGCCTGTGCAACAAACAACAAAACACAACACAGGGACCTCCCTGGTGGTCCAGTGCTTAAGACTCCACGCTCCCAATGCAGGGGGCCCGGGTTCGATCCCTCAGCAAGGAACTAGATCCCACATGCCACAACTAAAGATCCCGCATGCTACAACAAAGATCCCACACACAGCAATGAAGACCTGGTGCAGCGAAATAAATAAATTAAGTTTTTTAAAAAAACACAAAACCCAAGCTCTTAAAAACAAACAAACAAAAACGCACAACACAAAGAACAGAACCTAAGCTTAGTTATGTATTCAAGTAGACAGCAATAAATCCTCAGGGACCTGATAAAAAAGAGGTGGATCAACATAGTCTGATTGTTACTGTTGAAGGAAAAAAAAATAAGATTGGTGGTAAGGAATCAAAGCTCTCAGAACTAGGCAATAGAATAGAATCAGAGTCCAGATGTCCAGTTTCTATTATCTCATCAACATAAGTGGCCACAAGCAAGGCCAACAGCCCTCCCTGATCTCAGCAGTAAGATGAGCAGTAGAATAGTGCTGTCATATTGGAATGAAATACTATCATGCAGAGAATACTATAAAAATTATATTGTGTGCATATATTCCATACAAACAATAGTGAATGTCAACCAAAGCATTGTGAAACAAATGCAAGTTAAAGCATAACTAATTAAAGGAAAGATTCCTTATGGGAATGCTATTTAACAAAACCTTGCTTTGTGAAAAAAATTAGAGAAAAGATATTAACAAAGGATGTGAGAAGTAAAATTATGGAGAATGAAAATCTAAGGGGGTATCAGGAAGATCCTGATCTCATAGAATGCCATAGGGCATTTCCCATTTGCCTGTTAGTTGACAAGTCTAAAATGTGAAGATAATATAATGTGGAGTGTAAGAGCTGAGAAGCAGAGAAACTTGAAAAGTGATGAGGGGACCCAAGAGCAATTAAATATAAAAACGGAAAGGTCGTATGAGGATTTTCTTTTTTATATATTTTGCTAAACCTGTTCATAGAATTTAGTTGTTGGCAAAGAGTCCCCTTAAACTTCAATGGGTATATGAATAATAAAGGAGACAATAAAAAAGAAACACTAGAAATGTCAACAGTCCTTATTAAAATGTACATGTTGCTACTTTCTAAAGATAATGACACTCCATCTACTTAATTGTGTGATTAGGAACATCCTTCTGAAAAGATTAGGAAATTGCTGTATCAAGTATAATTTTGACTTGTGTCCTAGCCTAACCAAAAAGAAAAAATAATGAGGGGTTGGAAAAGGAAATAGAAAGCCAATTATATGCTGATTTGCTAATGTTATTTTTCAGATTACATGCCACTTCAAATTACAAAACCGCTGGTACTTGAAGCTGTCAGTTTTCTGAGAACTTTCTTGAGAAGTCTTGTCTTAGCAAAGAGAATGTTGAAACTCAGGGCCCCTCAGGGGGCCAACCAAACTCTGACAGAGGTTTAACAGTCCTTGAAATTATATCCCCAAACCTTAGAAAGCCTGCTGATTCAGTGGGAAAAGACATAAGCTGAGCAAGTTATAAATAAACTCTTTTATCAGAGGCGATGGTGTCATGGTGACTTCAAAGACCAAACCACGGATAGCAAGTTCTCTGATGTTTTGAAGACAGTAAGAACTTTATTATATTGGTCAGGCCATTCGTGGACCTAAGGTGAAATTTGATATGTTTCCTTTCTATATGGACAATTTTGAATGAATTTCTAATCAATCAAGGTCACTAATATGTACCATTAAATTTAAAAGTAACAAGATAGCATATATTTTATGGCATATTATTACCGTTTCTGTTTCACAGAAGTCAAGTTTTCTAATACAAGATACCATCATGCATGGTGTTCCCCATAGGAAATATCTGTTCTGGAGAGCAAAGTTAAATTCTTGAAGAGGCACAGAACACATTACCTCTAGACTGACCTGAATAACTTGAAATAATTCAACGTAGCTTTCTTGGTCCCATAATAACCATGAAGGAAATAAGACACAAGAGGGAATCTTGCTAGTTTGGCTCAGTGAATTTAGTTTCTGATCAGGTCACTTTAGACTCTAAGAGAATAGTGAAGATAAATGTAATGTAATAATGGCCAACAAACATATTAACTTCCAAGGTAAATATGTATAGTTATCCCTTGGTCAATATAGAAAGATTTTTAAATATTAGCCGGAAAATAATATTCAAAGAACTTTTTGGAAAATATTGAAAGTATAATTTAAAAATCACTTGTAGGACAATTGGAAGTCTAGTACCCCAAAACACAGTAAGGAAATTAAGCAGTTACACAGAAAGTATATCACACTGTGCTGAAAGTGTTAGCACCTAAAGAGAGATACGAGCAATGGTCCTTGTGTATAAGCTTACAGACACTATGAAAGTGATGCCAACAACCACCTAAGACATTAGACTCGAGGTTTTTATATCTACTAACATATATTAGAGAAAAACTAAGAAGACATTTAATTCTGACATGATGGGGCTGTAACAGTCAGCTACAGTAAAGATCTCTGCAGCATCTGTTTGTGACTCTTTTGCCAACTAGAGTCAAATGAACACTTCTGTGTGGTGTGTGTGCATTTGTTGTAGGGGAAACTTTGTCAGAAAGATACCCCAAAGGAACTCAAAAATGAAGAATACTGTCATTGGCAAAGGAAAGAAAATAAATTGAAGACTTGCCAGTATCTGAGGAAACAGGTGGAAGGAGCTTTACTCCAAAGGATTCAGAACTTCTAGTGCAGAGGTATTAGAATCATTTATGTGAGACAAAGAGAAAAATAAAATAAAATGAAGAGTTGCAACTGTGTCTTATACTAGGGAAATAGTCCCTAATTTAGATTTGCAAAGTGGTTGTTAAATGTTGGGGACATACTCATGTTTGCTATTCTATACACGGTTCTGAGGGCAGCATACTCTTTCTGCTAAATCATATGAATGACATGTCACAGCATCTCACAGAAAAACAGAATGGACAGAATATTAACAGTCACACAGAAAGCACGTAATCTTTTAAACTAACAGTTTTTATTGTTTTAGCAAAATGAAAAAAGTGTCTTAAGTCACTTCTTTGCTCTATAATTTTTTTCAGCTTTGCTATGAAGTCAGTTTTCTTTCTTTGTAGGCTGGAAATTCTAAGAAGATCCACAATATAAGTAAACAAACAAGTAAAATAATAACAAATGTGATGTGATAAGGAAAATAAACAAGAGACAGATTTCTTTTTTTAATTAACAATAAACATCCTTCTAAAAAACTGATACTTGGGCTGAGACCTTAACATAAAGGAGGTGAGAGGGGAAGAGGAACAAAGAAAGGAGGGCGGGGCAAATTCCAAGAAGCAACAAGGCATTTATGGAGGATACAGGGAACATTTACAAGACCTGAAGGCAGAAGGTTTGAGAAAGACCTATTTGATTGGAGTGAAGTGAGCCTCGGTGAAAGCAGCAGGAGATGTGTAGGAGAGCTAGGTAGGACCCATTCACCCAGTTTTGTAACATATGGTGAAAATTTAGAGCTGCATTCTAGGTGCCAAGGAAAGCCATTGGAGAACTTTATGAAGAGAAATGACGTGACTGAATTTACATTTTAAAAATACTTAGATGCTCTACTGAAAACTGATAAAGAGGGAGTGAGAGAGGTGAAGCTTCAACACAAACTTGTGAACTGGGAGTCATCCAGGGCAGAGAAGTACTCCTTTGTCACTACCCAGTTCAGGACCCTGTCTTCACTCCTTAGCTTCCTCTCCAGCCTCTCTGCCTCTTATCTTTTATCCATGTTACACCATGCTGCATCTAAGGGCCAATTTGATCTTTGGAAGAATGGAAATTTCACAGTGCTTGATTTTCTTCTGGATTAGGTAGGTCATTAGCCTCACAGCAACTCAAGGATATTACTGCAACCACATTTGCTAAAATGCTGTCTAATTTCTCAAAATATTCTCTCAGTTCTGGCAATTGAACTTCTCACCATTCCTTAAGACATTCTGTGCCCTTGGCTGCCTCCATGATTTTGATGAATTGCTACTAGTACCTAGAATTCTCTTCTTCATCTCTTTCTCTCGGGGTTTAAGCATACTTCATGACCCAGGAAAAAAATCCCTCCTCCATGAAGTTTTCCTAATTTTCTGAACCAGAAGTTTCTTCCCCCTCTGCATTTATTTCTATTCCACATTGATTTTGAGGCCATTATGGTGTACATCAAGAACTGTCTGACACTGAGTTTTTCATGTAAATGTCATTTTGCTTATTACCATGATGCTGTGGGAAAACACACATGCTCTGGGTCCAGAAAGACTTTGGCTCTGTATTCCGGTTCTGCAGTTAATGAACACATGGCCTTTAGTAGGTTATTCAACTACATTAGTTTTCTCATCTATAAATAATGGATGATGATCTATTAAAAATGTTTCTTGAAGTTCTGAAAACTAGAAGTTGTCATAAATTTTAAAAATACTACATAAAATGACACATGGTAAGTGATTAAGTCATATTATTTATTTTTTCCTTTTGAGATCACAGACTATGTCATAAACATCTTTGTACCCTTGTAGCATTTATTTTACAGCTTGCACATCCTAAGTACCAAATAATAATACTTCTGTTCTATTGCTTCAAACAATTTTGAGCACATATTACATGCAAATTTTATAATAAATCTTATAACCTACTAACTCAAAGGAGTTTATTATAGAACAGAAGTATAACCAGGGAAGGGGTACTAAACAGATTATTAATAGGTTAATACAGTCAAATATCAGAGGCCACCTCACTTTACATTTGGGAGGAGATAAGAATTTGGATTATTGCCCCCAGTCCTTAAATATGATATAGTCTCACAAACTCCTTTTTAAGATGAATAAACTAAGCCATGAAAGGCTTAAATTTCTTGCCCAAGTGAAAACAGTTTAAGGTTGTAGTTACTCTGTGTCCTAATCCAGTATTCTTTTAATTACATCATGAGACAAAAGGAAAAGCAAAAATAAGAAATTTCCCATTTGACAATATCTTATATGAAAATTTTTAAGGAAAAAAATACCAGATTTTCTCTGATTAAACTTATTTCAAATATTTGAAAATGTTATTTACAATTATTATAACTATAAAGATGACAACTCATAAATCCATATATATTTGTGTAAAACAGAGGCCAGGGCTATGGAACAAATAGGAATGCATTGCTGTAGTTAAGGAAGCTATGGCCTGAGCAATCCAAGATTAATTTATTTCTAGGTAAATTTCTCCCTCCACCTTCTCCTATCTTCTAAAATCTGAAAGCAACTGTGCTTGTGCCAATGTAGCAATGGTGTCCGTGTTTTACGTCCCTTACAATAACTCAAACTTCAGCACAATTAGGGATCAAAATTGTTAGTACGTCCTTTAATAAATACGTAATATTTCATTGGACTATGGTACTATTTTTGGCAAAATCAATTAAGAGATCAAATGGAAATATTCCGTAAGACTTCTTTGAGAAAAATACTTATTTCCATTGAAATTATTCCTTGTGATTACATACAAAGTCAAGATTTTCATTTATCTGTATCTAAAGATATCGCTTTCCATACATACATGTTTTTTGGTGAGCTCTCAATTTTCTCCTCACTGGAAGCCTCTATATGCCATCTGGGGTAGGAGCCCTATCAGCCTTTCTTCTTTTCAACTCAGTTTGCTGAAGCCCTCAATATCATCAATGATCCCAGCTGTGGCTTTCTGAACAATACTTCCTTTTGTGGCAGCTGTCAACTCGATTTAATGTAACCAAAGAGAAAAAAAATTCCTAGAAAAATCTAAGTTGTCACTCAAAGACAACTCTACCAAGCTCCTGACAGGCTACAGAGAAATTATCTACTTTGATAATTCTGAATTGAAATACAATGGATAAATTTTAATACCATTATAAACAATGTGAACCTAGGCAATACAGTAGTCCTCCCTTGACAGTTTCACTTTCTCAGTTTACTTGTGGTCAACTGCAGTTTGAAGATATTAAATAGAAAATTCCAGAAATAAACAATTCATAAGTTTTAAGTTGCATGTTGTTCTGAGTAGTGTGATGAAATCTCACGCCATCCTGCTCTGTCCCACCTGGGATGTGAATCATCACTGTGTCTAGCATATCCACACTGTATACACTACCCCACCCATTAGTCACTTAGTAGCTGTCTCAGTTTTCAGATGGACTGTAGCAGTATCACAGTGCTTGTGTTCAAGTAACCCTTATTTTATTTAATGATGGCCCCAAAGCACAAGAGTAGTGATGCCAGCAATTCAGATATTCTCTTAACTGTGCCTAATTTATAAGTTAGACTATATCATAGGTATGTATGTATAGTAAAAACATAGTACATATACAGTTCTGTATTATCCAAGGTTCAGGCATCCACTGGGGGTTTTGGAACATATCCCCTTGCAGATAAGGGGGGACTACTGTACTCATGTATAAATAAAGTGCTTACAAACTCAATTTAAAATAAAATCTAGCATACACATATTTTCTCTCTAACCATAATTAAACAATCTCTTCTATATACTGGTACACACAGGGGGATCCTGAACTAACATTTTTAGCACATTCTCTATATAGTAGGTGCTTTATATTTCTAGTTAAACTTAGTTCATCCTTTGCTACTTCAAAGTTATCTTCTTTTCACAAATGATGAACTAGACTTAAAATGTCGCAAAAACCTACAAGCAAAATGTAAGAGAGCTCGAAACCAAAGGCTGTACCATTTTTCTTCTTCTATGTAGAACAAGAAAAGATTCCCCAAAACCTTTTTCTTGATATTTCCAAATGGGTAAAATGGAAGAGAATATTATTTTGGCAATATTAACCTTCAGATTTATACTTAGTCGAGGTATGAACTCACCATACATTTTCAGTTAAAAATGAATAGGAAAGGCTTTCAAACTGTCCTAAAGGGATCTAAACCTCCTAGAATTTAGGGTAAAATATATCTTCTTTCACATTCAAATTAAATAGAATCACAAGCATTCAAATCGTTCCTTTTTTTTCCCCTCTGCATTACAATCGATCCTAACTAAAGCATCTATTTAATTGGCTTAAAAATACCACAGGACATGTGCCAGCTAATAACCAGATAAATTTGAGAGAAAACAAAATAAAGTTTGGTTTTTTACTTTTTTTTTTGAGTTCTCTATATATTTTGGATAACAGTCCTTTATCTAATGTGTCTTTTGCAAATATTTTCTCTGAACTGTGGCTTGTCTTCTCAGTCTCTTGAAATTGCCTTTCACAAAGAAGTTGTTTGTTTTAATGTAGTCCAGCCTATTGATTATTTCTTTCATGGATCTTGCCTTTGGCGTTGTATCTAAACAGTCATTGTCTTACCCAAGATTATCTAGGTTTTCTCTTATGTTATCTTCTAGGAGTTTCATAGTTTTTCATTTGACGTTTAGGTCTGTGGTCCATTCTGAGTTTATTGGGAAGGGTATAAAGTTTGTGTCCAGATTCATTGTTTTGCATATGGATGTCCAGTTGTTCTAGCACCATTTGCTGAAGACACCTATCTTTGCTCCATTGTATTGTCTTTGCTCCCTTATCAAAAATTAGTTGCCTATCTTTACAGGGTCCATTTCTGGGCTATTTCTGGAAGTTGATCTATTTGTCTATTCTTTTGCCAATACCACACCTTCTTGATAACAGTTTTATAATAAGCTTATAGTAAATCTTGAAGTTAGGTAGTGTCAGTCTTCCAACTTCATTCTTCTCTTTCAATATTATGTTGGCTATTCTGGGTCTTTCACCTCTCCATATAAACTTGAGAATCATTTTGTTGAAATCCATGAAATAACTTGGTGAGATTTTGGTTAGGTTTGCGCTGAATCTATAGATCTCTGAGAAGAAATAACATCTTGAAAATACTGAATCTTCTTATCCATGAATACCAAATACGTCTCCATTTGTTTAGTTCTTTTTGACTTCATTTAGTTCTTTTTGATTTAATTTCATTTCATTAACTTTTATTTTTTAATTTTCTTTACAATTATTTATGCTTTGTGTCCATTTATAGGATTAATGGTTTAGTCATTCAATTATCCATAAGTTCTGTTGGGGAAATAGATACTGCCTGTTGAAATCCCAGAGTTTAACTTATTCATCATTGTTTTTCTCTAAAATTAAGTAAAAGAGATACTCATGAATGTATTTCTGCTTTAGTCTTCATATGATAATAAAATACATATTTCTTAACTGTGTAGCACTCAGGCTTTATATTCAGATACGTGTAAGAATCAATAGCAAAAGAATGAAATGCTTGGTTTTGATTTTTTAGAAATAAATACAAACTTTTAAATTTATATTAACTAGGAAAAAAATCTTCCACTCTGGTATTCCAGTGCTGGGTATAATACTCCAGGCTCTTCATTTAGGAAAGAAAATGAACGAAGTCATCCTAAGATTAGTATCTATAAAACACACAAACTCAAGCTTTACTGTCTCCTCAACACTAATTGGGCTCTATCACTGCATCTGTTAGATAGTTTAGGTAATAATTAGAATTCAGGGTAACTGGCATAAACCTAACAATTTTGGTTGCTAGTTTGTGATGATCATTCCATGGTTGTCATTCATACACCAGTGAGTCCTTAAGAATTTAGAATTACTTCCCCAAGGATTTGCTCTGACTTTTGCAAACTCACAATCACAGCAACTCCTAAGATGTAGAGCAATCACATTCTGCAACAAATGTCAACGGTTCCTCAAGATATCTTACATTAAAAATAAAAGATTTCAACCATCTCACATCCATTAGGGTGGTTACTATTAAGAAAAACAAAAACAAACAGAAATAACAAATGTTGATGAGAATGCTGAGAAATTGGAACCCTTTTGCATTGCTGGTGGGAGTGTAAAATGGTTCAGCTACTATGAAAAACAATATGGTAATTCCTCAAAAAATTAAACATAGAATTATCTCAATCCAGCAATTCCACTTCTGGGTACATATCCAAAAGAACTGAAAGCAGGGTCTCAAAGAGACATCTGTACACCCATGTTCATAGCAGCATTACAATAGCCAAAAGGTGGAAACAACCCAAGTGTCCATCAATGGCTGAATGGATAAACAAAATGTGGTACATATATGCAAAGGAAAATTATTCAGACTTAAAAAGGAAGGAAATTCTGACACATGCTACAACATAAATGAACCTTGAGGACATTATGCTGAGTGAAACAGTCCAGTAACAAAAAGACAAATAATGTATAATTCAACTTACATGAAATACCTAAGGTAGTCAAAGTCATAAAGACAGAAAGTAGAATGGTGGCTGTCGGGGCTGCGGTTGGGGGTGAAAGAGAATAGAGCGTTGTTGTTTCCTAGGTATAGAGTTTTAGTTTTGCAAAATGAAAAGAGCTCCAGAGATGTGTGGTGGCAATGGCTGTACAACACTGCAAATGTATTTAATACTACTGAACTGTACACTTAGAAATGGTTAAGATAGTAAATTTTATACTGTATTTTAACAATCAAAAATAAAAGTAAACTAAAAGTAAAAGATTTCCTAATTTAGGACTATTTGGTATACCATACATCACTCTGAGCTGATGGGAATATAAAATAATTGGTAGATGATTCTATATTTTAAGGTTGCTAATAATACTGAACATTCTTTGAGTGATTTCTGTGTTCAGCACTTAAATGCATCATCTCCTTTCGTTCTCACCCTAGTAGAAGTGAGGACTATTAGTGTCCCAAGTTTACAGGTAGGGAAACTATATTATAGAGCACTGAGGTGCCTACTTAAAGTCATACATGTCAATGGTTGAAAATAATTTTGCACCCAAATCTACTTGTCTCTCCAGCCCACAAACAAATTATATGATTTACTCAAGCAATTGTTTTTTCCCCAAGTATAAAATGATACATGAAATTATTTAACAAAACATTATACTAAATCTTTCATGAGAGGCTTTGTGTAATTGTTAATAAGTATAGAAGAATCTTGCTCACTATTATGCCTGACACTGACAAGCGGACATTTAGAAGTGTAGGCATTGCTAATCCAGTATTGGGACTAGCAATCTGGTGGCTTGAGCGATTGATATTTCTGCTTCTGTTGCTGACATTGTAGCTTTGGACATCATTGAGTCTTAAACTTTTCATTAGGAATACTGGATAACTTTCTCTTTTCACTCACAGTGTAGTATATTGGAAAGTGCTCTGTAATGAGACTTGGTTTTAATTTTAACAGGTGTCACTTCGCTATGTGACTTGGGAAATATCACTTCTTTTACTTTTCTTACCACACAATGAGAGTTGTGTGTCCTTCCGAGTGCATGTTCCTAACTCTATTTCAATGGGAAAACATGAGGATTGATAATGTAACTGTTTTATCTTGAGTTCCTTAAACATTATAGATTGATCTAAATTAGTATTCATTATTTTCCAAAACTAACATTTAGGTGTAAGGTTATAAGCCATAAGCATGTATAGCTGAACAAATAATGCTCTCCAAAGTACAAATAACTAAATAGATCTTGTAAGAAAACATTTTTACCATATTGTTTAAGAGAAGTTTTACATTTTATTTGTATTTTTTTCTATCTTTAGGAATACCACCAGGAAAGAGAAAGAATTCATTACCACACTATTTACTTTCTTTCTTGTCCTCCTGCACATTGCAGTGACCCTCCTCACTCCATCATTCTATCATCATCTTGACAGTCTCCAAGCAATATTTCATCCTTTCCTTTTCATCACCATCCTTATTTTGTACATTCCTTCAAGAAGCAAAAACAACTCTCTCCTCTCAATCACAAATAATTTAAGAAATCCCTATACATATACAAAGTACAGCTTGTTCAAGTTCTCTCCTTAACATCTTGCATTTCCATGAAGTTCCATTTCACTCGCTGAATGTGGAAACTTTGGTTTCAATCTCTTTCCGGATACAATTCTACACAGTGTGTCATTCATCTTCTGTTTTCAGTAAACATGATATTCTCTAATCAGTGAAGAAACATTCAACTATATAAGGATGGTCCACTCAGGTCTTTACAGGTCAGCAATGCATTCCTCAGAGAGCTGGTCAAAATGTCATGATGGCTAGATTGAAGATATAATTTGGATAAAATCTTTAGAATTTGCAAATACCAGATTCAGATCAATGTGCTTAATATGTCTCTTGACTGATTCCAAGTTTTCTTTATATGCTGCATAAAGCTTTCTTCAGGCTCTTTTTAAAACAGATATAATCTTCGTTCAACTTTTTGACCAATATTACCTGTTACTTAAGTCAAACATCTTGATTTGATCTTAAAAAATAAAATAAACAAAAAAACTGTTCTTAAAATATCCATTCTCGTAAAACTGTTGTATATATTTGTCATCAAATCTAACATGTTAGTTTAGATTTGATGCGTCTATTTACACAAATTCAAAAGTTCATTTTGAGGGCAGATTTAAAATGTTGTGAGTAGACCCAGTGCAAACTAAGAAGACACTTTGGTGATTCCTCCTGTCCAGAAAAAAATTACTAATTTGTGGAGTGAGCTATTGTAACATTATGTTATGTGGCCCATGCACCACTGCACCACTGCATAAAAAGGGGCCCATGGCATTCTTATTCTTGTGACCTTCCCTCCTACAAAAGAATGAGATTGGCAGAAATTATCTTTCTTCAAAATAGGAAATGTTGGACCTATGGCTTCAACTACTCTACTAAATCCTTTTCCTAGGCTTCCTATAACCAAATTCTCCTAACTAAGTGAATACAAGTAGATAAGTCAGAGAATTCATTACATAAAGCAAAATAGGAAGGAGTCTTTAGAAGCAGTTTGACAAAATTTTATATTACAGTTTATGTTATTCTGCAGTGAGATTAGAAAAAGAGCATTTGTATATTTATATTAAAAATCTATTGGACTAAGTATCGATTTCAAGTAAGATCTGAAAAAAACGAACACTAATATTCTGTCTTCTTTAAAGAGTTTTAGCTAAGCATATCAGTGAAAGTGCCAGAAACATATAAGGATGTTCTTTGATCCTTGCATAATATAAAAAATGACTGCCATCAATGTGAGAGTTCAGAAAAAAGAAAATTCCAGCCACTTAGAAATTGGAACACTGGTCTTTAATAAGTACTGCACTATTAGAGTTTCCTTCATTTCACTGTATATTTTCATTTGTAAGACTTTATAAAAGATATGTATGGAAGAATCCACAGGCAAGTTCAGTAAATATGAAAACCTTAATAAAAAGAAATAAAGACATCTATCTTGTAAAAGCCTGCACAATGTCTCCAATTAGGCAAATCCTCTCTCATTACAATTCTATTCTTTACAACCTGTTATACAGTCACTTAGATAGTTGTTATCAAAACAGGCCTCTTGATTGATTTATCTAGAAGAGTGGTTCTTAACCTCTTTTGGAAACACAGGACTTCATATTTTAACTTTTCTCTAGGACCTTAATTGTCAGCAATTTTTCACTAAGTCATCTGCAAACGATATCACAAAAAAACTACAGAAAGGAATTCTAGGCAGATTACGCATTTTAATTAGTTATTCACTTTTCCTTTCAATGACAACCCAGCTAGCGGATGTGGCTTCCAAAGATTTTAGTTTAATGTCCTCAATGTCAAGATACGCCATGATGAGGAAAACCAAACAAACAAACACTTAACACCTTAAGGTGCAGAAATGTTTTTCTATGAAACAATTTCTCTCACAATCTTCCTGCTCTAAATATTACTCTCTGTGAACTTACAATATTAAACACTGGTTACGAAATAAAGAACTGTTTCCCATACTTCCCCATATGTAAACCTTTTAACACATTAAAGGGCTTTGTTGCTTAGTTTTATTGAGTTTATTTTCCTCCATTCGCCTTGGCAGTGACCCCATAACCATCAGCGGATCCATTATTAGTGTTTTTCTAATTGACACTCAGTTTCACAATTAGGTTGATAAAATCATGAAGAAAAGAAAGTCATATTTCTCTACAAACTCCAAGTGATATTTAACACGGAATCTTGTAGAAAAAGTATTTGTTTTCTTGCTATAAAAATAAATTGAGAAGTAAAAATATCAATATAATCCACTGCATGGTTTAAGAGCAATTGTTTTCTGAGAACACACTGCATCTTGTGTAAATTCTTTGATGGCCACCAGTCTCTCAGTCTTGGGTGGGTTGCATTCCACTGCTGATGTACTTAAGTGTTGTATTTAATTCAAATATCACCATTAGGGATGTTGGTTTTTCAATGTTTTAGTCTTGGAGACCCAACAAATCTGCAGCCAATGAAAACTCATTCTTTTAGTTTCATGCCCAAAATATATCATCATGTAACTTTTTAAAGATCATACTTTTTATTGCAATATCAGATGGGCTACATTTGTTGCCTCCCAGCAGATTAACCTCCAAGACTGTACCAATTCATTAAACATGCACATCAGTCACCAGACTGCAGTATAATTTATTGCAATTAAGCACTTCTGTGTTGGGGAACCAAAATAAGATTGTCCATTATCAGTGCTGTTAATGGTTTTCTGAACAGTCGCCAGTTCATTCACCCCACCCACCCTTCAATAATAAAATAATTTTGACAAAGGGCCCATGTTTCAACATTTTTAATAAAAACAAAATAGAAAAACCATCAGTAACTGAGCAGTAAAGTTTCCTCTCTCTTTCTTCCTTGCCAAAACTAACAGAAAGGAAAATGTCAGTCTGGCTTCTTGCCAAAAAAAGAGGAAATTGAATGGTCTCAGTTCTTATTCTTTGACTAGTAGCATTGTGTACATAGAATGCTTGGCTCTTGGGCTCATTTTGACAGAACTGAAACACAGATAAGAAGTTTTGAGGACTACATTCTGCAATTTATAGACCTTGATTCTGTTTAAGATCTTTCAATACCACATAACAAATCAATGTGATTTAGAAAATAACGTTGTTTCTGCCATTGACATAAACCATATGTGAACTGCTAAGCTACTATGCAAGCCACAGCCATAAATTCTGGTCACTTGCAGAAGATTCTTTATTATTTGGGGGCTCAAAATAATTCAAACCATTATCATCTTGAGTGATGTCGCACTAAACTTCTGCCTGGTAATGAGCTGAAAGGTCTCTCACACTAAGGGCAGATAGACCTATTCGTAAATAAATTTCCCAGGTAATTCATTCAAAATAATAGGACAGTAGCCTCTGTTTAAATAGAACAGATTTTGATATATCAAAATCATCAAATGTCCCTTTCACAGACACTATGAATGCAATCTACACAATTCAAACATCTTACATAGACAATGTTTGATCCAGATAGTAGAGAGATTAATTACAAAAAAAAATTAAAAACTAAAATAAGTGTGGCAATTTGTCTTCCTGCAGAAAACAAAACATGTTCTTGCTGCTCTATTAAACTTAGTCTGAAAGTCTCACCCAGAAGGAACCAGAACGCTCATCATTTTTGTTGGAAACAGCTGAATTAGTGTATATGGCAAAAAGGACAGATGAAATAGTAAATTTGTCCACTGGATGGAAATTTTTCTACTTTGTTACCCTCTTTTTACAGTGTATACAAAGTATGGTAATGAGACTGCTTAGTCAGTATGAACCGAATCTCACATAAAAATAAATCTAAATTATTAAGACCCTCTTCAGATTTAGTCACTTATTCTGTTTCAGGCATACATATACATTTTAAAAAAACTATTCAGAATCAGAAAGTATTTTTAACATCAAAATCACTATTAAGCTTCACTTGTAATTGTGGGGAAAGCATTTATCTCACAAACAAAATGAGATTAGATTATGTTAAGAACAAGTTTCCAAAGACTACTCAGAAGCTATCATCTCAAGATGTCTTTAATGGTATTCTAGTCTCTGCATTTTTTCTTCTTTTCTCTCAAATGTTCATTTTTATCCACAACTAGCCTCTTATTTTATATTTATACACAGCCATTCAACTCCTTAGCCAACTTCTAAAACCAGTTCAAATCCTCCTTCATAATAATTATGAGATATACTTAATCGCTTTATAGAACTTTAATCCCCTCACATTCTAGAAATTCTGGTTTCAAAATGCATAACCAATTAACCTTAAAAATCCATATAATATTCACAAAGCTAAGAATAATTAATTATATTAATTATATTATTGCCATAATAATACAATTATTAAGCTAAGCAAATTAATTACTGATTTTAAAACATTTTCATTCTTCAAAATTGAACATTTTGAGATGACTGGCTATTTTAAAAGATCTACTTCAGCTCAGCGCTTTGTGACCACCTAGAGGGGTGGGATAGGGAGGGTGGGAGGGAGGGAGATGCAAGAGGGAAGAGATATGTGGACATATGTATATGTATAACTGATTCACTGTTATAAAGCAGAAACTAACACACCATTGTAAAGCAATTATACTCCAATAAAGATGTTAAAAAAAAAAGTAAGTTAAAAGAAAAAAAAATCTGCTTTATTTAAAATGATACCACATGAAAACTACAAAGAGGTCTTGGATTCTTGGTGTGAAAAGTAAATATTTTTTAAAGTTAACCCTACGAAATGCAAAATATTTATTGAACTAGGATTTTAATTAACATCTATCCTCTTATCTAAAAAAATGATTTTTCAAATTTAAGAAATGCACAGAAACAAAACTCAAAAATGTCATTTGCTCAAGTTTGAAAACAGAAAAAGAAAAAAATTAAACATTTTTCTACAAATTTTATAAACATAACATAAAAGATATATATTATATATTTGCGTATATATTTAAACTTGTATATAATACCTTGTATTAGTAACTAAGGGAGAAATTAAAAAGTCTAAGATAAAGATCCCTGAACAAAAGAATTTACAACATCATTAAGAAAATAAAAGAAATATTCATTAAGGGGCATTGTCTAGTGGGAAACTGTTCAGGTTTGTTATGGATTACATCTGTTACGGATGAATTTGAAAGAAAAGGATTAGACTGTCCAAGGTGGAGAAGTTTCCTGGAGTGGAATGTGCAGAATAAAAGCAGGAGGGTTGAAGGTCCACCCCATAGGTGGAAGGGAGAGAAGCCAGATAGTCAGTAAGGTGAAAATTAGGTCAAGTTACCAATAAAGAAGCTGAAATGAAACCTGAGTGTGAAGCAATCGTCTTCTAATTATATATATGCTTGGCTAGGATGTAGAGGGTGAATTGGCAGGGAAAGACTAACATTAATTTTGGTGGATGTGTTGTTATAAGAAGTAGTCCTGGGACTTCCCTGGTGGCATAGTGGTTGGGTATCTACCTGCCAATGCAGGGGACATGGGTTCAATCCCTGGTCTGGGAAGATCCCACATGTCACAGAGCAACTAAGCCCATGTGCCACAACTACTGAGCCTGCACTCTACAGCCCGTGAGCCACAACTACTGAGCCCACGTGCCACAACTACTGAAGCCCGCACGCCTGGGCCCATACTCTGCAACAAGAGAAGCCACCGCAATAAGAAGGCGGTGCACCGCAACTAAGAGCAGCCCCCGCTCGCCGCAACTAGAGAAAGCCCGCGCACTGCAACAAACACCCAACGCAGCCAAAAATATATAAATAAAAAATAAATTTATATAAAAAAAAGAAGTAGTCCTAAGGAGTTTAGAAAGTCACTGAACATTAGAGTGTAAAGTATATAATACAACCAATTAAAGATGTGGAAGTGGTATGTGACTGCTGTGATTTATATTATCATCTTGTTTTCAAATGAATGGTTGGGTTTGGGAATCAAAGAGGAAAGTGGAAACCATGCTTGGTTCATTTCTACCCTGGAAAAGAAAATATAAAGGATGCTGAAGTAACGCTTCTTACACAGCACTGAATAGCATGTAATCAAAAAATAATAACGAAAAAAAACAGATCGCCTTAATACATGGATGACAGCTTGAAGACAATTAACTAAGATGGGTAGTGATTAAATGTATATGTGTGTGTATATATATATATATATATACACACACATATATGTGTGTGTATATATATATATATAGCAAAGGGTTATTTTAAATGAGATACTACTACAGATTGGGAGATTACACTAGAATAAGGGAAACACAATCCTATGATTAAGCAGGACCTTGCATAACATTAATCTTTACCTATTTATGCCTCTGGAAACAGCAACAGAGCTGGGTTCCCTAAACTTTGGTTGTCCAACCTTATCAGAAGCATAAAAGTAATGTAATATATATCCCAAGAGAATAGTACTTGCAAGACCTGCTTGAGAGCTGGGGGAAGGAGCTGGCATGTTGGAATGGCTTCAGGGAATGTGGCCTTTGTTGAATGGTATGTCTGCAAGTTGGCTGACAGGTAGAAAGAGGACTTCCCACAGGAGCAAAACTATGCAGAGAAAATGAAATAGGTGCTTCCCTATGTTTCCCCTCCCTCCCTCCTTTCTTCTCTTCCTTTTTCCCTTCCTTCCTTTCCTCCTTCCTTCCTTCCTCCCTCCCTTCCACCTCTGAAGGTGAAGTACCTGCAAGTTTCAAGAAACTGTTAGGAAAGGACTGGAAGATGCTGGCATTGAAACCCCCAGTTCCTCCCCTGACCCTTCAGTTTAACCGAATTGACCAACACTTTTCCCATGATCAACTGAGGAAACCCAACTAACACCAAAGTCATTATGGTTTTACCTTTTCACTGACTTTTAACATATCTTCAACACAAGTGAGACAAGGTGGAGAGAGCATCTGTTTCCATCACCCTGTAACTAACCTGAGATTTTAGTATTCCCTTGTCTTAAGGCTGCCTCACAGAGGTTCAGGCCAAGGACACCAGGGTGGATCTGTGGTCTTTATAACATCCATGAAATCGCTCATACACTGTAGCATCAATGAACCTCAAAAACTAAACTGTGTGGAACTCAATTTATCTGCCTCAGAGGGATTAAGAGTAGAGTTCATTCTGCCAGGATTCAGGACTCTGGTTCCGTAGAGTCTAGGTACTAAAGACCTAGGACTGAACTGTCTCCCCAGCTATAATTATGCAAGTCGTGTATGGCTGAAAAATGCTATAATTAAAGTCACAAAATGTTTTTTATCATAATTTTCTTTTATTGGCATATAACTGTAGAAAATATGCTCTGTTTTTTCTGAAATTTTCTTCTCTGGCATTACACATCTCTCTAAAAAGACTTGGATAAAATAGCGGGTCGACTCCTTTGGAACTAAGATTGTATGAAAAAAATACAAAATAATTACAAGAGTTAACATTTTTATTTTCAAGTTGAACTTTGTATTACCAAAATGTCTCACATCTTCCAGTAATAATATTTCCTATTCTTAGGTAAGTTCCCTTGAAAAGTTACTGCAATGTTTTATTGTTATTAGACTATCTTAACTAAAAAAAGGCATTTAAGAATTTTAAAAGAGAATGTGGGGGAAAATAAGTAACTAATTGACTATTAACCTGAACACTTTCCTCCAATGAAGCATTCTGTCTTGCATTCTGTAAATTCTGCATGTGCATGTTTTCTTCCCCCAATTTAATTGTAATTCCATGATGCCAAGGTTGATGTGTGAAGTGTCCTTGTTTCCCCTATGACACCTGGAACAATACCATATGTGATAGGTCCTCAACAAATATTATTGATCCCTTCAGTCCAGGAAGATGTCTTACTTTTCTGAAATTGCCTATCATTTATAAGTTAACTACAATTTTAATAAACTAAAATACTCATGGATCTGAAAATATAAACTTAAAACACATGGGAAATATTATACTGGGATTTTTGTTGTCGATTTTGTTTGCAGAAATCAAGCAAATAAAACCACCTAATAAATTAAGAAGAAAAATTATGATGTTTAATATAACTATAAATAAATGTTGGTCATTTGTATTAATAGAAGAAAACAAAAGGGTGAACAATCCAAGCTGACAGATCCTCCCAGGAAAGCTTGTGCTTTGAATCAGGTGATTGTGTTTTTATACTGACATCTGACTAAGATGGAATCTGCTCCTCTGGGGATCCACTCCAAGGCAAATAATAACGTCCTATTGTAACAACACCACACAGGAGGCTCAATAAAGTTGTTCAGTTTCTTTTTCTTCAACCCTTTTCCTTCTTCATATCCCACCCCATGCTGGGAGTATATCATTGTGGAACACAGTCACATAAAATCTTCCCTCTTTCAATTTTCCCCAAAGGATTGCAAGTGGTTCCGTTTTCAAGTTAAAAAAAAAAAAAAAAAAAAAAACTTTGTTAAATGCTAAGGTGGAAATGACGACAAGAATGCCAAACACACGATGTGTAGTTAATAATTTTTGCTTGAGGCGTCACACAGTGAATACACTGGTTAGTTGTGACTGTGAGGCAGATATTTATTCCAGGTAATAAGAGATATGAGTGTGTGTCCTAGACTTGGATGTTCACTGGAGTGAAAGTGTTTTTTCCCTAGACCCTATTATGGAAAGAACATTTTACAATCCTACAAATTAAAAACAAAATCCTAAAGGTTTTACTTATTACCAGTGGAGTTAATAATCTCACAAGTTGTAGGTAATTTAAAATATTTTTTTCAATAAAACTAAACTATGCTCCAAAAACTCTCTCTGGCAGCCTCTGAAATATAACAAAGAAACTTTGTTCACCTTAATGTGCTCAGAAAAATAGAAATTTAATTAATCCCATAAAAATGACTACATTTTAAATTTGATATTTCAACCAGCATGTCACAGTCTAAATATGAAATCAGAATGAATCAATAAAGTAGAGGGGACAAATACCAAGAAGACAAATGACATGTTTGTTTAGTTCTCTCACTCTCAGTGCCAAGAACAATGTCTAAAGCACAGAGTAGCTCTTTAAAAAGTATTTATGAAATGAATGAGTACTCCACCAACACATCAACAGACCTTTCACTCAGAAGAAGGAATCGATGAAGGGAATTAAAAATTAAGACCCTCTCCCAATATTAAACTATTCTGCCAGTCACTGAAGGCAATCTCTGGAATCCTAAGCATATCTGCATTAGAGAAAGAGTGAGTGAGTGAGAGAGAGAGAGAGAGAGAGAGAGAGAGAGAGAATACACGCGCGCATGATGCAGTCGGGAGGGATGGTGTATCCCAACATTACACCCCTCAAAGAACTTAGAGTTTAGATATACAAAAGTTAGTTATAACACAAGGCAGTATATGGTAAATGCAACAAACATGTTTATTTGTTCATTTATTCAACAAATATTTGTTGAGCATCTCCAAAGAGCCTGCACTAAGAAAGGCAACAAAAAGTGGAAGGAAACAAAAAGCGAACTAGAGAAACCATAGGGGATACATGGCACTATTCCAGATATATTTAAGGCTTGTTTTAAGTGGCAGGTTGAATTTGACTTAAGAGAGTTAATAACAGGCAAGATAAGAAGGAAGATTTTGGTGCATTTTTAAAAAATAGTAAGGAGTCAAAATGTAATGAGTGACATTTCTAAGCAAAAGCACCTGAAAAAAAATGCAGGCAGTAAAATATCCCATGTAAAGAAGCATTTGCCTCAGTTACTCCCTAGAGAAGAAAGATATTTTTGTTCTGAACACAGAGCATGTAGCAAAGACACAGACTCCAGAAAATTTATTTCAGGCATGAGGGGGAAAAAGCCAAATACCAAGAAAAATATGTTCCAGACTATGACGATCAGATCAAATCATATTTTTATGAAATACTATGTGGGAGCATCCTGCATGGCTTTTTATTCTAAATTTTTTTCAGACCAAACTAGCCAAGTTTTCATATGGAATTACTGCCCTGTTTTGAATCTGTAATAGTAGATATTATAGAATTGTCAAAAGAGGTTAACTTCAATTTTTGGCCATTTACATTCTTATGCATTTTAAGAATCACTCAACGGGAATATTTGACATTAACTTTGAAAAGCTTTCCACTTTGAGAAAAGTGTTAGATAGCTTACGAAACCACATGGTTTATTATTTCTGACTGTAATAGAAATGCTGTCTTCAGTACTTTTTTCATGAGGAATGTTTGTGTGTTTGCTTAAATGCTAAATAAAAGGTTCCTAACACGGTTACCATATAGGTCTGGGATAACACTGCTTAATTGCATCTGAAGATTTTAGATCAGTATTAGTGTTTAAAAATAAATATGTAGACGATTATCAAGACAATGGATTGGTTCAAAATAAACTAAAACATTCACAGAAAAAAATGTAAGGAAATAATGTGTTTGTTTTTCAAGTCCTTGTACAAATTAAATGTCATGGTAGCAAGCTCTGAGAGATTGTTCAACTTGGGCTTTGGTTCTTCCTAATTCATGTGCGCACCGATGTGGCTGCATCGGTTTGCTACCATCCTTATACAATCTCAGAACAAACTCTCATATTCATTAACTACAAAAATGAAGAACGGTTCTTCTCTGCAGTGGGGAAGGACCAGGAAGGGCTGGTCCTACCAGACACAGAGAGTGGGCTGAGAAGCAGAACACCTATAAATTCACATTTTATTAGCCTGGTTCACATCCTGCTCAACTCCTCTCTCACCCAGCAAGAGAAAATTCCTGTTTACATGCACAATCTCCTTGGGACCATGGAGGAACATGAACTGTGCTCTATGAAAAGAACTACAGTCATATGTGGGGAAAGTAGCTTAATATGACATGTGAGAGCTATACATCTCCTAATCTAAATTCCTCTTAAGAGACCTATCATCAGTCCAATGAACTCAAACAGGAACCTCCTGTGAGCATCAGTACCTTTAAAAAGTTCTACAGTTAATAAACCAATAAAACTGACGGTGGACTATGACTGACATTCTTATTTTGAAAATGAAGATAGGGCTTCCCTGGTGGCGCAGTGGTTGAGAGTCCACCTACCGATGCAGGGAACACGGGTTCGTGCCCCAGTCCGGGAGGATCCCACATGCCGCGGGGCGGCTGGGCCTGTGAGCCATGGCCGCAGAGCCTGCGCGTCCGGAGCCTGTCCTCCGCAATGGGAGAGGCCACAGTAGTGAGAGGCCCGCGTATCGCAAAAAAAAAAAAAAAAAAAAAATTCAAGTAATAGAGAAAATGAGGCTTATATATTATGAAAAACCCAGAGACTAAGAATTCAGAAGTAAATGTGTACATTTCTGCAAAAGAATTAAAAGTGGCCATAAATATAGTTCTGAGTTCTCTACCAGACAAACTGAAATGAGAAGCATAGTTACTTATAAAATGATCATTTTGCATAAGATAAAAATACAACTGCTGGTCCAGAGAAACACACATTTTCCTACACTGAAGTCTGCACAAATTCTCCCACAGTTCTTCAGAGACGGGACACTCAAGAGCTTTGGGGATTTCATCTTCAGTCATATCCCTACAACACATAGAGAGCTCCTTAGAGCTGTTACTTACTGTGGCTGCCCCACAGTGTTCAACAGGGAATTCATGCCAAAACACAGTTTAATAAACACAGTTTGAAAAGACTGCCAAAACCACACCATCTATGCGCACAGCTTTCTGATAGCATAACTTTATCCAGGGATAAATTTCTACTCTATTTAGCAAACTGGAGGGACTGGGATGCAAATCCTTCAGGCAATATTTTTTAATATTATTTCTCAAAAACCAAGTTTTGATAAGAGTCGGGTCACCAAGGTTATCCCTGGTAACACCCTGTACTGCATATGGCTAATCCTGATTGACAGTTTGTCCAATCCATTTCCAAAATTGCCTCTATTGGAAACCTACAAGAGACTAGTCTGAATCGTTTTCCACTTCAACTCCACCAAAAAGTGTACCAAGGCAATATCTTCAGAGAGTGCCAAGATTATTTTAGAAAACTATTTGGTTGTATTGGGTTGGCCAAAAAGTTCGTTCGCGTTTTTGGTGCAATGTTCTGGGAAACACCCAAACGAACTTTTTGGCCAACCCAATACTAAAAACAGATACATTATATAACACAGTACACGTAACATTAGAATTTAAACTCCTCAAAAGTGGGGATGTTTGTAGAGACATGGATGGACCTAGAGACTGTCAGAGTGAAGTAAGTCAAAAAGAGAAAAACAAATATCGTATATTAATGCATATATGTGGAATCTAGAAAAATGTTACAGAAGAACAGGCTTTTAAGGCAGAAATGAGACGCGGATGTAGAGAACAAATGTATGGACACCAAGGGGGGGGGGTGTGGGGGGTAGGATGAATTGGTAGATTGGGATTGACATATATACACTAATAAGTATAAAATAGATAACTAATGAGAACCTGATGTATAGCACAGAGAACTCCACTTCGCTGTACAGTAGAAACTAACACAACATTGTAAACCAACTATACCCCAATAAAAAAAAAGTGGGGCTCTCTGTCCGTTTTCTTTAGTGCTATATGCCCAATGAGTAGAAATAGTGTCTGGCATATAGTTGATATTTAACAAAAAAATATTTTTGGTAAAAATTGGCTAGAAAAATGATAATGAATAAAGCTCCTAAGAATCAGTGGTGATAAAAACTGAACTTATAAGACCAATCACAAGTAATGAAATTGAAACTGTAATTAAAAATCTTCCAACAAACAAAAGTCCAGGACCAGATGGCTTCACAGGCCAATTCTATCAAACATTTAGAGAAGAGCTAACACTCATCCTTCTCAAACTCTTCCAAAAAACTGCCAAGGAAGGAACACTTCCAAGTTCATTCTAGGAGGCTACCATCACCCTGATACCAAAACCAGACAAAGATATCACAAAAAAAGAAAATTACACACCTCACACCAGTCAAAATGGCTATCATCAAAAAATCCACAAACAATAAATGCTGGAGAGGGTGTGGAGAGAAGGGAACCCTCATACACTGTTGGTGGGAATGTAAATTGGTACAACCACTATGGAGAACAGTATGGAGGTTCCTCAAAAAACTAAAAGTAGAGCTACCATATGACCCTACACTCCCACTTCTGGGCATATACCCTGAGAAAACCATAATTCAAAACGACATATGTACCCCAATGTTCACTGCAGCACTATTTACAATAGCCAGGACATGGAAACAACCTAAATGTCCATCGACAGAGGAATGGATAAAGAAGATGTGGTACATATACACAATGGAATATTAGCCATTAAAAAGAATGAAATAATGCCATTTGCAGCAACATGGAAGGACCTAGAGGCTGTCAAACTGAGTTAAGAAAGTCAGACAGAGAAAGAGAAATATCATGTGATATCCCTTATATGCAGAATCGAAAAAGAAATGACACAAATGAATTCATTTACAAAACAGAAACAGACTCATAGACTTAGAGCATGAACTTATGATTACCAGAGGGGAAGGGTGGGGGGAAGGGATAGTTAGGAAGTTTGGGATCAACATGTACACACTGCTATATTTAAGATGGATAACCAACAAAGACATACTGTATAGCACAGGGAACTGTGCGTAATGTTATGTGGCAGCCTGGATGGGAGAGGGGTTTGGGGGAGGATGGATACATCTATATGTATGGCTGAGTCGCTTTGCTGTGCACCTGAAGCTATCACAACATTGTTAATTGTCTATACCCCGATATAAAATAAAAAGTTCAAAAAAAATTACAGACCAATATCACTGATGAACATAGATGCAAAAATCCTTAACAAAATACTAGCAAGCAGAATTCATCAACACATTAAAAGGATCATACACCATGATCAAGCAGGATCTTTTCCCAGGGATGCAAGGATTCTTCAATATACACAAATCAATGTGATACAACATATTAACAAATTAAAGAATAAAAACCGCATGGTCATCTCAATAGATGCAGAAAAAGCTTTTGACAAAATTCAACACCCATTTAGATTTTAAAAAAACTCTCCAGAAAGTGGGCATAGAGGGAATCTACTTCAACATAATAAAGGCCATATATGACAAACCCACAACAAACATCATTCTCAATGGTGAAAAACTGAAGGCATTTCCTCTAAAATCAGGAACAAGACAAGGATGTCCACCTTCACCACTATTATTCAACATAGCTTTGGAAGTCCTACCCACAGCAATCAGAGAAGAGAAAGAAATAAAAGGAATCCAATTGGAAAAGAAGTACAACTGTCACTGTTTACAGATGACCTGATACTATACATAGAAAATCCTAAATATGCCACCAGAAAACTACTAGAGCTAATCAATGAATATGATAAAGTTGCAGGATACAAAATTAATGCACAGAAATCTCTTGCATTCCTATACACTAACACCAAAAGATCAAAAAGAGAAATTAAGGAAACAATCCCATTCACCACTGCAACAAAAAGAATAAAATACCTAGGAACAAACCTACCTAAGGAGGTAAAAGACCTGTACTCAGAAAACTATAAGACACTGATTAAAGAAATCAAAGATGACACAAACAGATATATACCATGTTCTTGGATTGGAAGAATCAATATTGTGAAAATGACTGTTCTACCCTAAGCAATCTACAGATTCAGTTCAATCCCTATCAAATTACTGATGGCATTTTTCACAGAATTAGAACAAAAAATTTTACAATTTGTATGGAAAAACAAAAAGACCCCGAATAGCCAAATCTTTCTCAATCTTGAGAAAGAAAAACAGAGCTGGAGGAATCAGGCTCCTTGACTTCAAACTATACTACAAAGCTACAGTAATCAAGATAGTATTGTACTGGCACAAAACAGAAATATAGATCAATGGTACAGGATAGAAAGCCCAGAGATAAACCCACGCACCTATGGTCACTGAATCTATGACAAAGGAGGCAAGAATATATAATGCAGAAAATACAGTACCTTCAATAAGTGGTGCTGGGAAAACTGGACAGCTACATGTAAAAGAATGAAATTAGAACACTCCCTAACACCATACATAAAAATAAACACAAAATGGATTAAAGACCTAAACGTAAGACCAGACACTATAAAACTCTTAGAGGAAAACGTAGGCCCTATAAAACTCTTAGAGGAAAACATGCATACCCTTTGACATAAATCACACCTCCTAGAGTAATGAAAATGAAAACAAAAATAAACAAATGGGACCTGGGACTTCCCTGATGGTCCACTGGTTAAGACTTCGCCTTACAATGCAGGGGGTGCAGGTTTGATTCCTGGTCGGGAAGCTAAGATCCCACATGTGTCATGGCCAAAAAACCAAAACATAAAACAGAAGCAATATTGTAACAAATTCAATAAAGACTTAAAAAAAGAGGTCCATATAAAAAAAATGGGACCTAATTAAACTTAAAAGCTTCTGCGCAGCAAAGAAAGCCATAAACGAGACAAAAAGACAACCCTCAGAATGGGAGAAAATATTTGCAAACAAAGCAACTGACAAGGGATTAATCTCCAAAATATACAAACAGCTCATGTAGCTCAATATCAAAAAAACAAACAACCTAATCAAAAAATGGGCAGAAAGGCTTCCCTGGTGGCGCAGTGGTTGAGAGTCTGCCTGTCGATGCAGGGGACATGGGTTTGTGCCCGGGTCCGGGAAGATCCCACATGCCACAGAGCGGCTAGGCCCGTGAGCCAGGGCCGCTGAGCCTGTGCATCCGGAGCCTGTGCTCCGCAACGGGAGAGGCCACAACAGTGAGAGGCCCACGTACCACAAAAAAAAAAGGGCAGAAGACCTAAATAGACATTTCTCCAAAGAAGACACACAGATGGCAAAGAGGCACGTGAAAACATGCTCAACATCACCAATTATTAGAGAAATGCAAATCAAAACTACAATGAGGTATCACCTCACACCAGTCAGAATGGCGATCATCAAAAAACCTACGAACAATAAATGCTGGAGAGGGTGTGGAGAAAAGGAAAGCCTCTTGCACTGTTGATGGAATGCAAATTGATACAGCCACTATGGAGAACAGTATGGAGGTTCCTTAAAAAACTAAAAATAAAACTACCATATGACACAGCAATCCCACTACTGGCCATATACCCTGAGAAAACCATTATTCAAAAAGACACACGCACCCCAATGTTCATTGCAGCACTATTTACAACAGCCAGGACATGAAAGCAACCTAAATGTCCATCAACAGATGAATGGATAAAGATGTGGTACATATATACAATGGAATATTACTCAGTCATAAAAAGGAACAAAACTGGATCATTTTAGAGACGTGGATGGACCTAGAGTCTGTCATACAGAGTGAAGTAAGTTAGAAAGAGAAAAACTAATATCGTATATTAATGCATACTCGTGGTATCTAGAAAAATGATACAGATAAACCTATTTGCAGGGCAGGAATAGAGATGCAGATGGAGAGAACGGATGTGTGGACGCGGGGGTGAGGGAGGATGAGTTGGGACATTGGGATTGATGTACGTGCACTGCCATATGTAAAACAGATAGCTGGTGGGAACATGCTTTATGGCACAGGGAGCTCAGCTCGGTGCTTTCTGGTGACCTAGATGGGTGGAATGGGGGTCCAAGAGGGAGGGAATATGTGTATACATATAGCTGATTCACTTTGTTGTACAGCAGAAACTAACACAACATTGTAAAGCAACTATACCCCAATAAAAAAATTGAACTTATATTTTATTATTCACAATGCATATATTTACATTTAATAAATAGTAGTATGCAACATTTTTATTGTCTACAAATAATGCTTTTGAATATGTGAATTCAAGGATGCCTTATATTAACTTGGATGTCCCCCAGGGACTCATGATCCGTTGGTTGTGCAGCACTGGATACAAGCTTCACTTTTATTATTTTGGTCTTGAAATTTGTCTCAGGGTATATCTGAAATTGCCCACCAAGCTGCTAAAAAAACACTGTGGTTAAGTGCATGGGATATGAACTCTGCAGACCTACATTTCATTCATGGCTCCACTGTGCTCTAGCTGGATGACCTTAGGAAATGCACTTTACTTATCTGAAGTCTCTTAAAAGAGCATAATTATATCTGTATGTCTAAGTGTTGTGAGGACAAATGAAATAATATATGTAAAGAGTTTCACACATAGGGAGGGCTGTGTAAAGTGCTCCCTTCTTTCCAAGAGATGTTAGATGGATAACAAAATTTAATTCATAAGAAAACGTTTGGTTCCTTATAAGAAATCCATTTCATTAACATTTTTTTCTGTTCCCTGCAGCAAGAGGACCAATAGCCAGAACATTTGAAAACATTATCTGATCTGCCAGGGAATTTTCTATTGACCCTAATTTTGCAGCGTCATTAAGATTCAGGTTCTAAATAAATTTAGTATCTGGATTTCTCATATGATGCTCATGAAGCTCATTTTATAAGCAATATACTGAAGTTAGGAGTGGAAAGCAAAGAATCAATTAAAAATAAAACGCTAATAACCTTCTACAGTTGTCACATTTCTCCACAAATATTAAATACTTGGTGGCCTTCATCCATATCAGACCACAAAGACAAACAGCAGCTTCAACAGTTTCCTGGTGAAACACTGACAATCAACGTGATACTAATAAATGAGCACTGTTTTAATATTTTTACTCAATATTTTGTTTAGCGTTATCCAAAAGAAAATCTAAACAATCGATGACCCTTTAGTGTGTCTATAACAGGGATTATGGGGATCTCTTTCATCTTTTCCCTTTTCTGCAGCACCAGACAATAGTCTCTTCATCGTAGTTATTACTGACATTAATGCAGATATTTCTGACAAGTGGAAAATCTCCTTGTAATTAAATTTCTGTTATACTTTAATGCTTGTTCCTTAAAGAAAGTCCCTGTCAACAGATTTCAAGCTGTGATAATAATATTTTCTTCCTATGTTATCAGAAGTTGTAATCTGTTTTCTTTCCTAGACAGCATTCAAAATAGCAATAAGATTTAAGAAAACTGGAAAAGATATTTTTTTCAATGTTAGGGTGAATTGTTCTTGAATGTCAACTTAAAGTTTCAATAAAATGAAGTACACTAGCAAGCCAATAATAACTTGATTTGGAAATTCAAGTCTCAGCAAATGTTACAGTCTTGAAACTGCTGACTTTGCAGAGGTGGATGGGGATGTAGGGACGGAGGTACATTAAAGGAATGGAGGGCTTCCCTGGTGTTGCAGTGCTTGAGAATCTGCCTGCCAACGCAGGGAACACGGGTTCCAGCCCTGGTCCGGGAAGATCTCACATGCCGCGGAGCAACTAGGCCCGTGAGCCACAACTACTGAGCCTGCACGTCTGGAGCCTGTGCTCCGCAACAAGAGAGGCCGTGACAGTGAGAGGCCCGCGCACCGCGATGAAGAGTGGGCCCCGCTTGCCCCAACTAGAGAAAGCCCTCGCACAGAAACAAAGACCAAACACAGCCAAAAATAAATAAATAAACAAACAAAATTTTTTTTAAAAAAGGAATGGAATTTATATGTGCTTTTAGAGCTGTAGCTTCCGTTAATTAAGTTTTAACTTTTGAATATGATACAAACAAATCCTGAAAATAATCTTATTAAGCTCATCTCCTTTTTTTTTTTGGTTTTTGACTTATTTACTTAAGCCTATCTTAGCTTAAATTTGAAATAACTAATAGATTTGGGAAAATAAAATTTCAGCTCCCCCAGATAATTACCTTTAAGCAAACTATGATACCAAATTCCTTCATAAATAAGACTAAGTTTAAGACAGACAGAAGTCAGCGTTTTAAATCTTTAAATTTGTTTTTCTCATACACCTATTTTGAGCTTTTTATTACTTTCAATTGTTTTTTAAAAGGAGCCTCTCAAATAAAACCACTTTTTAAAAAAAACAAATGAAAATAACTGCCCCAGAGAAATTAAAAGACTTAATTAAGGCATTAGGCTACCTTGACATTACCCTAGGACAACAACTTAATTAAGGCTGTTGACTCCCATACTGTTGAGGTCTCATGCTAGAACATTTTTATTCATAGATGTTTTACAGCTATGTGAATGGAGAATCCACATTTCCCAGATGGAAATCAGATTTTTTTAAGTATTGGCAATTCTTTCTTCTACCTCTGCAAAACTAAATCGTGGCCCCTGCAGAGATAAGCTATCAACTCACTGTGGACGTCAGGAAAATGTATCTCTAGAACATTTGATGAAAAGAGGATTTATAGTTTATCACAAGCCACTTAAATGGCCAAGAGGTAGGATAGTTCAGAGACTTCTGGCTTTCATTAATAGATAAAGTTATAAAACTTGCTCCCATTTCAAAGATGAATTGCCTATTTGTAATCCTTAAAACAAATAAAAATAACTATTAGAAAGACTCAGAGCTTCAACAGACTTCAAATGGACTTGTTTGGGTTATTAGTACTTTAGGCAACAGATGCTTCCTTCAATGAAGACAGAAAATTATCATCATGGGAGGTTCCTGATAAAGGTAAAGGTGAAACAAGAATCAGCACAGTCTTTACCACAAATGTCTGACAAATTTTAATTTTGCCACAATTATTAATAATCAATTTATCAAGGAAATATTGACATGTTTCACCACTAACATTTTACTCCTCTAGTTCTCATTCTAGGCAGTTAGTGATTCTCTTTTTAAAACAACAACTTAAATTCCCAATCTGCTAATGCCATCAGAGAAAGACCGAGCCCTTTCCTAAAAAAGACTTCAGTGTGCCCCAGACAAGTTAATTCCAATCAGAAATCCCAACTCCTAAATCATCACACTGAATGGTGGCCTAAGCCCAAAGACTCGTTTCTGGTACCATATACTTTCTTCCCTAGAGCTTTCAAGGAATAATTCCCAGGGCAAGGAGATCATATTCAGCAGTATTCTGCATCCCCCAGTCTTGTGAAAACTTCACTTCCTCTAAAATCCTTTCTCCCTTATCCATCCTACACACACACAGACACACACACACGTTGGTTAGTCTTTAGCAAATTTTGAAAAGATGAGGGATAACTAGTATTCAGTGAATTCCAACGGCAGAAAATTAATCTCTCCATGGCAGAATTAACCAAGAAAGCTGTAGGCCATCAATACTACAGCTTCATGCCAGATACAGGAAAATTACTTGCTTCCTGAGTGGTTTGTTTTACAAGAATGTGGAGCTCAAGGTTTTTAATTACAGTCATATCACTTACAATGTAACTTCAGGCTAGTTACTTAAGTTTTGTACCTCATTTTTCTGATCAGTAAAATGGGGATAAAAATAGTTCCTACCCTTATAAAGTTATTATATGAGCAAATTGAGATTATATATATTTACTGTTTAACACAGTGCTCAGTAAATAGCATTTTCATTAGATACCTTTTATTTTTTTAAAAAATTCTAACAATATTGAAAATATTGTATTTGGGAACACATTTACAAATCAGACCCAAGAAAAGAAAAGCTATGTGGCTCTCTAAATCACTCTATCCAGAATGCATGTTCTTTATGTGGTAGACAAGCAGTCGTATAAAGAGTATATGTTTACAGTATTAAATATGCAGTTACATATACAAATCTGTACAGAACAGTATCCAGAAATATATAATGTAACTAAAGTAAGAGTAAGGAAATAGGTTTAGGGAAAAAATTAATATATGAAAAGAAAGCCTTAAGTCTTGTAAACATTTTAGAAGTGGGCTATATATTTGGCTCTGAGTTTTCTAGCAGCCAACACAAAGGTAATGTTATTATTACATGAACCACAATGTTTACATAATAGAAACACAATAGATATTGAGGCTAGGATAAGTGATTTAAACACTAGTGATTACTATAACTCTAATAATGCATTGAATCCTGATGAAAAACTGTAAAACTGTCTAAGGATAGCAACAAATAATGTAAGAGGAATTTACTCAGGGATGAATGAGACAATATTTAGGAAAAGAAATTATATTATTGAATTTGATAAAGCAACTCATAGTATTTCTCAGCACTATTAACTAATATATATTTAAATCTAATACTAAAGTGGTTGTATAGTACTGTAGTATTTTGATGACTGTGTATCTTCATTTCTTACAATTAATGTCTAATATTTAATGCATATGCATTCAATCAGAAAATCGAAGCAAGGATTCTAACATTTTTGTAAATCCTGGTTTTAGTGTAGGCAGACCATATTATGTCATCTTCTTCAGAAAGCACATTCCGAAACAGCAACTTCTGAGAATTGAATGATTTAGGGATATCCTTGGGAAAAATCTACTCTTAAATTCTCTATCTCACTCTAGTTTTCAAGTTAAAAATGTGCTCTAAAATCTAGAGTTGCCTGTTGATGCATAAATGTTGAAGATGGTTACTAAAATCTTTAGGAATCCTGCTGGCTTTATACTATCAAACAATATAATGATTATAACCACATGATGACTTAGCATTAAATATATTTTAATATAATATTTTACATATAAAGAACTAAGCTAAAAAAAGCAAGTTATATATATACTGAGAGTTTTTATCATAGATAAGTTGATCAATAAAACAACCCGTAAATATTTTTCTCTGTGGCTGAGGTAGAGAAATAAAGAAGTAAAAATAATTTTTCCACATCATTTTAAATCTAAATTCACACAACAAACTGTCAATATATGTGAGTTACTTCAACTAAATTCTCTGTTACCTTAAATAGAACATAACATTGGAGATGTTTACTGAGAATTCATCTTTTCATCATGTAGCTCCTTCTTTAATGCTTGTTTAGCTTTTGACCAATCAGGATAACTTTAGGACATCTCAGAATAGAGATACTGTTCCTTGATCTTTTACTGCCCAAACTCTCCTTTTATTTACTTATTTTGAGTGAGGGGTTTGGAGAAAAGGACTAATCATTCCTAATGAATTTGGTGCTGGTGAAAAATGCCAGATGGGCAGTCACAGAGACTGAAGTTCTTTTATTCACAGACTAAAGCAGAACATTTCCCCCTGCACTTTGCTTTCAGATGCAACCTGGAGTACAAAGCTATCTTGCATTCCCAGACCTGTCCAATCTCTTCTTCATTAATCAGCATTTTCACATTTCATCAAGTATCATTTCTGATAGGCATATTCCAGATACACAGAAATCACCATTTCTCATTACTCATTTCTCAGACAGCTTTGTAAATATAGACGTTTCACATTAGCAATGTATTTTGACAGAAGGGTTATATAGTGCTGAAGGAAAATTAACTTAGGGAAAACAAAATAATATATATGACGATCTTCTTTGTTCTTCCAGTCATCTAGCTTAGAACAGATTTATGCCAAACCAATAGATGGTTTTATACATATTGAGCCAAACTGCCCACCTTAGAGCATTCCTGATTAAAAAAAAAAAAGAAAATTCATATTGGCTCATGATGGTGTTCCTTATTATGCCAAGAAAAATGTTCAATTAGAATGAAATAACAAGGAGATGCCACAATTAATTTTTTATAATTGTTATTTCCGCAGTTAATTAACATTTTAACTGTGTCTACAAAGTGCTGGCCCCAAAATTCTGAAAGACAGATTTTTATTTTTAAAAATGTGAAGAGGGACTTCCCAGGTGGTCCAGTGGTTAAGACTCCATGCTCCCAATGCAGGAGGCCTGGGTTCCATCCCGGTCAGGGAACTAGATCCCGCATGCCACAATTAAGAGCCCCCATGCTGCAACTAAAGACCCCGCATGCCGCAACGAAAATCCTGCACATGGCAATGAAGATCCCGTGTGCCACAACTAAGACATGGCACAGCTAAATAAATACATACATACATATATAAATACAAAAATAAGTATTTTTTTAAATGTGAAGATCCCAAAGGACTTAGATAACTCGCCTGAGGTCACCTAGATAATCAATGAAAAGAATCGCAATAAACCCTGAGTTTGTATGAACATAAAAATCTATGCCATACTATTTCTCCACTGTCAAACCTACATCTCCAGACCAGAACTCTAGTCTCGTGTCCAACTGTCTCTGAAATATTTTCAACTTCTATCACCATGTCCAAAATTGGGGGCTTCCCTGGTGGCGCAGTGGTTGAGAGACCGCCTGCCGATGCAGGGGATACGGGTTCGTGCCCCGGTCCGGGAAGATCCCACATGCCGTGGAGCGGCTGGGCCCGTGAGCCATGGCCACTGAGCCTGCGCGTCCGGAGCCCGTGCTCCGCAAGGGGAGAGGCCGCAACAGTGAGAGGTCCGCGTACCGCAAAAAAATTAAAAAATAAATAACCTTTAATATGATTTCACCGCAAAAATACGGAATAGAAAAAATGGTGTCACAAAAAGGTGTATTTTCTCCTTCTATTGCCAGTACCCTTATGGCACTAACTCCTCAGGCACTTGTCATTCAAGTTTACCGCATACTGTGTTCCCGACCCAAGCCATTCTGCAAAACTTTATGCAATTGATCTTCTTCAAAAAAAAGCATTTTAAGAATAGCTCCTATCTAAAATACTCCAGCAATTTGTTCCAAGTCTAAAACACTGGAGGGAAATTAAAGACTCTCCATAACCTTAGCTTACTTTCTATTTCCAGTATCACTTCTCTGAAATGAGCACTTCACTCCTCCTAGTCATCACACATTCCTACTTCCATCCTTTATACCTAAAAAGCAGTTGCTACCTTTCCTTAAATAATACCTTTTACTGAGCATTTAGTTAACATGCCAGTTCCTTTATAAACCCTTCTCAAGCCTTACTTTTTGCCTCCTCCGTGTCTTAGGAATAAAGTATCTACCGCATATTTAAACACTTGTTTACTTAATGCTATGTTATATTAGTCCCTTTTCTTTGTTTTTTGGGTTTTGTTTTTTTTTTGGTACTTCTTTTCTTGAGACCAAGAAGTGGGTCTTATCACCCTTCTCTTGGGCATTCAAGAGCATACAACAACATTCAGTAATTAGAAAAGGATTAATAAATTCTGGTTGACTTACTGATTGGAATTAATGCTACCTTCTACAGCAGACATTTATTTTAAAACACAAAACGTTGACTTTTCAAAGATTTTATGAATTTTGTCTCAATTCAAATATTAGCATATTAGAAAATTTAAAAGACACTCAGGAATGAATAAACAGTGAGTTCCTAAGCTTGATAAGTTAGGTTTTGGATTGGTAAACATACACAGGAATTTCCTATCCAGACAACTTCTATGGTTAAAAGGAATTATATTTATATTTTAAATTCTGCATTCTTAATAAAATGAAACCTCAGTAATTTAGCTGGTGTTTGGATGGTGCTTAAACCAAACCTGAAATCCTATCATTAAATTATCCCAGAATCATACACTCTTAGAAACTTTATGTTACCATTTAAAGTAACTGTTAAAGATATTCACTGCATAATAAAGGCAAATGCTGTTCTTATATATTTAATTCTACTGAAGTTATTACAAAGTACTATTACAAAATTTAAGCATTTATTGCCAAATATTAGCACGCTATAGATATATATACATTGCAAGGTTTGCAAAACTATAAGAAAAGGAAATGAGCGTGTGAAAATATAAAAACATGAAAAATGAGCAAGAACAACTCTAGCTTTTCACAAATGTTACCAAAACCATCAAAACTTTATAACTTATTACCTGACTTTCTATTCTGGAGTACAAATATTTTAATGGAATAATACATAAAACATGAAATAAATACCTAGCATTTATACAAGCAGGTAGTTCAAATCTAATTTTACTGTTAACAGGTATGGACCTTGGACAAGTTCATTAACATCACTGAATTTACAGTTTCTTCTTCATCTGAAAAAACCAAATAATAATTTTTATCTGTAATTATGATGAGAAATAAATGTCACAATGTATGTAAACTGGAATAGTGAATTGATGCACATGAATCATTAATCTTTTTACTGCCTTTACCTGATCAATGAGATTCTGGAATAACCAGTGACCCAGAACTGAGGTTGACTTTTAACTCCTCAGTCTTCCCTTTCATATATTTTTATACACTTCCCTGACCTTATTGTTCCACTCTGGATGCTTACCTAGGCCCCACAAGAAGCATGAATATTTCTTAGTGGTAAGAACACGGCCTCTGTTTCCAGGTTATCCTTCATCTGTCTAAGTCAACCTTCTTGCTTATTAGTATGGCTTCCTCGCCCACTACCTCCTTACTAGCCCCTGGGTTCTTCAGTGCTTAACTCTCCTGTTTCCCCAAACTCTATTTGTTTGTTTGTATTTGTTTTCTCAGTAGTTGTGGCTCACAGGCTGTAGAGCACAGGCTCAGCAGTTGTGGCACACCTGCTTAGTTGCTCCGCGGCATGTGGGATCATCCCGGACCAGGGCTCAAACCCGTGTCCCCTGCATTGGCAGGCAGATTCTTAACCGCTGCACCACCAGGGAAGCCCCTTTTTTTTTTTTTTCCCCTTTCTTTCTTTATTTTTGGCTGCATTGGGTCTTCATCATTGGGTTGATATAGGATAAGGCATCTCCCTGTATCCCCACTTGGATTCCTTAGAACAAGAACCCAACTTGACCTTTATCCACAGAATACTTTATCCACACAAATACCAAGTTTTATGATCTGCACTGCAATTTACCCCTTTTTAAGTGACCAGTTCAATATAATTTAGAGCTCCTTTTCTCTCTTATCTACCATGGCATGGCTGCAGGGATTAACAGGCAAAGTAAGAGTGACCAGATTCTATAGGTATCTAGGAGGTTGAATACATTATTTATGCCTTAGAGGTGCAATCGTTCTATCTCTGTTCTACTTAAAAACTACACAGTCACTTCAGTATAAGAAATATCACTTTAACGACTAGAATAGATAAAAGAATCTAAACCATATCACAGTGAACATTAGATTCACCTAGGGAGATTTTATAAAATGCTTCTGCTTGATCCTAGCCCAAATCAGTTAAATAAGAATGAGTTGGGACCCAGTGTTCTAAATAACACGCGAACATGTGCATTTGCTCACTGAGGCTTTCATGCACTCTTACCGACATGGCCACCTGCCTGGCTTCCATCTGAGCAGACTAAGGTTTCAGGTCCTTGGTATCTTAACAGACTTAAAAGTTCCTGGGCAATGCCATTATATATGCCTGTTTTCCGTGCTATGAAGAAAACTTGGCAATGGCTGTGCCAGATGCTAGGACAACAGATAATGTAAAACTCTGCAAGTTTGACTGACTTTTATTTCAAGACAAAGTGACTCAAGAAAATGCATTTTGGAAGATTAATCCATGTTTTTGTTCACTGTGATAATAAAACTTTATCTGAGAATTGCTGTGAAACTTTTGTGGGTCCCTCTGACCATTTTGAAACTTCGGTAAAGTAGAAAATGACACCACTTATTTACCAAAGTGATAAAACATGCAGGCTTCACATGTAGTCTCTATATAGTTTTTCTTTAAACAACCTAATGGTTTCTTTAAGGTTCAATTTAAGGAACTGATATCAATTCACATTACTTGAGCTGTGTTTACATTAAGATTTAGCTTCCTTTCTTAAGTACTTTAAACATAGTAGGTTCAGTGATGCTCAGTGCATCCAGACACTCAATAAATGCTTTTTGATGATGATAATGATGAAGTTGATTTTAACATGGGTGTTCTTTCCCTTTACTTACACTGAATGTCTTACTGAAGTTCAGACCACAGGTTGTCTTATCAAATGTTTTTCCTTAAAATTATGTAATGTGGTTGGCATGTAAGTCTTTTTCCTCTTGGCTTCATTTTCTTAACGTAATTTTTTTTTTTTACTAAAAAAAGACTGTATTCTCTTAAACCAAGCTGGGGTCTTCTATAAGTAAAACAGGTAATACAGAGAAACTTCACCATGCCGTTTTATGTTCTATGCCTTGTTTTTCTTTGCCTCACTCCCCTCATTTTCCTAAATAGTTGCTCTTCTAGTTGAGACAGTGTTCCCACAGGTAGTGCTATGAAGTGGGAGTTTAGGATCAGAGGTCAACAGGCTTGCTTTCATGTATGTAGCTCTAACTGTAACCCAATGCATCCCTTTCCCCTGAGCAAAGCATTTGTCTTCTCAGCATGAATTGTCTACACGCAGAGCAGGGTAGGACCCTGCAGACTGTTTGAGGATGGACCTTTGGAGAGTTAAAACTCACACTTGAGGTTTAATTGTAATACAGTTGATGAGAAAACAAATATTGAACCAAAGCTCACACCTCATTATACTTTGAAAATCTGAAAATACTGTCTTAATTTCCCAAAAGTAGATCTCAAACATCTTACTTGACTATAGATTTGCATGAGAGAACGAGTCGTGCAAAGCTATTTGTTGCAGTGGCTTCCCTATAAAACAAAGAATAGCCAAAAACACTACACAGACCCCTTCCAATCAAAGAGTCTGAGCTTTAAAAGTTAACTTTACTGCCTGATTCTGAAGTTTTCATTTTCCTTGCCAGACAGGTTCAAAAAGAATGTCTGTTTTCATTTCATCAAGCTTAATCCATACATAACATCCTTTCCCACTATTTACTAGACTACGGCTATCAAATGAAGATATGATGTCTGTGTTTGGGTTAGTTACTTTAAATTCTAGTGACCATGATGTAATCACTGTAATCAAGAAAAGCTTGTCTGTCTTTAGATTTAGGTCCTTTGCCATTGGCCTGGCACACTTTCGAGTCTTTTCATTAAGCTAACCACAATTCTGCCTAATTCGTAATTATCAGTGAGTCAGCTTTACACAGTCTTGTGGTCCCAAATTAAAGCTTATTCCATTGGTTTTTGTTGTGGTGGTTGTTATTATTCTGGCAAAACAGTTTACAAATATTTGGATAAGAAAATTTTACCGGCAATACATTTTTTACTCTACTGATGTGTTTGTGGATTTGAGTGTTTTTTTTTCAAATTATGCATTTTTTTACATTTATATCTAGAGATTCTCCTCTGCCCTAGTAAATGTTTAGAGAAACTTGGAAGTTTAGAAAGAATTAAGTTAAAAAAAAAAAGAGGAAAATTGTAAGGAGTATACATGATACATGCAGATGTAAAATGTTTCTCTTAAAATCTTAATTTCTTTGTGTTTTGTAAACAATAAAAGTTTTCATAAATAAAATGGAAATCATACACATTTTCCTTGTTTGAGTTAAGTTTAGCTCTTGTAAAAAAAAAATCCCACTATGTTCCTATTCTAGGTAACAACTTTTAAGAATTTCAGGATTATCCTTTTTAGTTGTTCACTAAAAAGTAACCACAAGATTCTCTTTGTCTTTTTTTCCAGGGAAATATACTTTCTAATGAGTTTGGAAATCAAGGACCATTAAATAAATAATTTTTATAAAAATTACCATTCCAGTCGATAGAATTTTGCTACTAAAACTCACTTAACGCCCATTTCATCACAGTTACCCTGGGTAGCATTCAAATTTAGCTACCCTCCTGACATGTCTCTAAACCTATGAAAATCTTGTGAATCTGGATGTCCCTATGCTTAATATGCACATATGGGATATTTTTTTTTCAGTCTTTCAGGTTGCAAGGTGAGTAGACCAAAGGGGAAAGGAGTGAATGATTTAGTTGCTAAGCAACAGACTGGTAAGGATCAGGGATTTTTCAGCTAAAGTCTGATAAGCTTTCAGTAGTGTCTTGGGAAAGTGATAGAGAAAGGGAGCATTCTTGAACTCCTTCTGCCTATTTTTTCCACTTCTTTTAAACTGAGAGAGATGGTCTATTCAGATAGGAACATGAATAGCCTTTGCTTCCCAGTATGTAAATATGACTGTGGAAGACTCTAAACCTTCCAGTTCCTGGTAATGCCTTTATTCCTTTGCCTCAGCAATGGCAGATGTGTAGATGGATGGTCATAATTAACCCCCAGAGGATAGCTTCCAGAAAGATTAATTAATTAACCTACATTAATTATTCATTAGGTTGGCTGAAATAAATGGATTGTCATGTATACTTCAGCACAATAATCTTTTGGTAGATGCTCTTTCATTTTCACCAATTTAAGTAATTCGTTAAGACCAATAAAAAGAAAGATATCAGAGTTAATTCCACTTAAATAAAACTCTCTTTATATCTTATTACATGTAATTTTAATTAAATAATAATTTAAATGCCTGCTGTCATTATGACCAGTAGAGAGAATTTCAGAATGACAATAGTGACTTAGTTCCAGGAATTTAAGGGAACAACAATTTTCTTAGGTGGAAAATGGAATAAAATACAACCAAATATGACATATAATAGGGTGTTTAGGCTAATAGGTATAATGCATGTCTATTTTAAAAAGTTGTTGTTGAAGCCATGCCTGTTAACCTTTAACCCTAGAGCCTTATTTAGCAGTTAACTTGCTTACCAGCAGGATATCTTTGTAACTTCTTTAACTAGGTCTAAGCATAGAGAAGTCCTGACAGTGTGACAGGAAGAAAACAATTCTTCATGTTTCCTAGAAGAATATATTCCTCATATTTCTTTTAGGAGAATTTTGATACACTGAGGAAAAAAATCATGATTTTAACTTTAATAAGTGATAAGAAAACTATATCTGTTTTAACATTATCAAGTTTTAAAATGCAAAAATTCTGAAGAACCATTGACCAAGAAATTCAAAGAACCATGAAATTTACATGCATGCTTTTAATCTTTATTAACTTCTAGTAAATGTTCATTATGTATTTTTATGTGTGTACACATTCATGAAACTGAGGTGGAAATTGATGTTAATTGCTTTAGTTCTTAGATTTTGTTTTCAATTTAAATGAATAATTTTTTAAATAGAGATTTTAGTGATACCCTTGAAATTAATGGAGTTACTCTCCCATGACACAAAACTAGGATTCTAATTCTGTATCCTAAAGAGATGCAGATGATGTGGGCGACTCATACAGATTCCAGTGGCACCACCGGTTATACTGTTACATCATATCTCTTATAACATTCTAGTGATCTGTTATTTAATGCTCCATATATTTAACTTAATTTTTAAGTGTTTATGTGTTATATGCCCAAAGATACTATAATGTCCTTATGGGACTGTATCCCAGCAGCATTCAACACAATGCCTCACATACAGTAGCATCTTAAGGAAATGTCTGTGGTCTTGGTTTGACTTAACTCTTTTACTCAGAAGGTTCAATTAGGCTAAAAAGAGACAGGGAGAGAGAGAGGAAGTGTTGGCAGTGGGGAGGGGTAGGGCTCGAACATCATGAGGAAGGGAATGGGGTAAGACAAACACAAGTGAAGAATTAGCAGCTGTGTTTGAAGAAGAGGAGACTTATAAGGAGATAATGAAAGGTGAGGCAAAATACAGGTTCAGTGACCACTGTGGTGGAGCTTGGGTATAGGATGAAAGCATACATTTATCCTTTGGATGCATCAGTCACAAAACCAATGTGACAGAGTTCCAGGGAGCAAAAGGTCATGAGTTAAGCTCACCTGGTGGAGACAGTAGTAGAACAGAGGCAAAGTGGAGCACATGGTCCATGAAATGGGCATGCCAATACTCAGCTCTAGCAATGAGTGACATTTAGGAATCCAGGCACCGTGCTGTCAGACCTTCAAATCTTTTCAATAGTAGGCAGAAATCTATTATTTTCTGAAATATCCTAATTTTAATTATAACCTTTATTGACAAAAAACATTGTATAGGTCAAATAAAACATATATACAAGCTTGACATGACCCACAAACCATCAGTTTGTGACTTCTAGTACTTGCAAAGAGGAGTTATAGAAGATTTATTTTGTTTTTTAAAAGCACAAGAAGTGACATTTTTACTGCTGCTTTCCTATATAGTAAAAGACGTGATATGACATCACACGACACACTTGGGAATTCAGAAGTGGTGATGCTGGCTCAATGAACAACCAGCAATTTTAGCATTTGTACAGAGCATTGCCCAAACTATAGGTGGGTCAGTAATCCTCGAATATGCTGAGAAAATGTAGCTCCTTTATTCAACCTATAATTAAGCTGATTCTCTTCTTAAACTCCTACCTAATAAGTGGCTGGGAGGGAGGGGGGAGATCAAACACTGGCTTTAACTGGTTTAAAACTCAGTCTGATGCACACATGAAAAAAGTCTCTAGGCAGTAAAGTATATGACTACCTTATATGACTCCTCGGCATGGCCCCTCCCAGCCCCTATGCCAACCCTCTCCCTAAACTGACATCCATACACACACTGGCTATATCTACTTGTTCCTAGCATAATGCCCCCAATCCACCTGGTTTCTGGGCACCCTGCTGGCTTCTGTTTCTAAACTCCACAGCTGACTAGCTCATTGCCCATTCTTTGGGCCAAGGGGATTTCCCCAGAACACATGGGCCACCTGATCTTTGCTGACCTTCCCCTCAGTTATAAAAGGTTTCACACTCAGGTCTCTGTGGGTCTCCAGCTGGCCCCTGGCTTGATGGTCCACTTCAGCCTCTGCTCTGGCTCACCCCACCCCACCCAACAGGCTCACTGGATCTCACCTCAGCAACCAGACCCATGGGTGGCTGGGAGGCACAGGTGGACCACCAGAACCATCTATGTTGCACTGCCCTCTTATGACCAAGTTGCCCCATGCTGGTGTGTCTCTTGCCCAGTGATCTCTTCGAAAAGGGGAACTGGGTGACAGCCTACTGTTCTCAGTGTCCCAGCCCAACTGTATAACACAACTCCTCTTCGGTCAGCAGACAGGTGAATTAGGGACACATATCTGACTACCTTTCTCTTCTCATTTTCCTCCATCTCCAATCCTTTCCACATTTCCCCAAGGCCAGAGGGTATTTTCTTCTGCTCTCTACAAGTCATATCTGTTTTCTATCAGGAAAGTGCCTTGCTTGGACAAGCAGAAGGGACGTCGTATCTACACCAAGGCCCAACTCTATGCATGGGTCCTCCAGGCTGGATCTTTGACATCTTAATGTTGAAGTGGAACAGAATACTACGATCCTTGCCACCTCCTTGGCCCCATCCTCAGCCTGACTTTTGTCTGTGGCAAAACTTTAGTCAAAGAAAAGCTGAATCAGAGAAATGAGAAAATGCAGAAACAAAGGAAAACAGTCCAACAAGACTAAATAATAATAGTTTAGTCCTTAAACCAAAGTCAAGGACCTTTATTTCCTCTTCGAGGGCTATCGATAATATTCTGAGCCATATCCTGTGAGCTGTCTTATAGATACTGAAACCCTCACAGGTTTAAGAAGCTAACTACATGATGACCAGACTGTAGCCATGACATAAGCTGCCACAATTCTGAAAATCAGCCTCAAAGAAATGCAAACAAAGAGACCCTGGAAGTGAAGACTAACTGTACCTAAAACAATCAAGATGACGCTGGTCAGACCATCACACGACCAATTTCAAGATGACTGCCAGAGCTGACTGTGCTGTTTCTACATGTAGCCCCCTCCCTCCAACTATAAAACTCTTGATCACTGGTTTTCAGTGGGGGGAGTCGACCTTTGGACAGGAGTCTGTCCTCCCTGCGCCCCCTCCCCAACTGGTTGCCGACATCTAAAGTAAAGCAAACTTTCCTTTCCACCAACCTTGCCTCTTTAATGGCTTTTGAGCAGCGAGCAGCCGTACCCACACTTTTGGTTACAATGTGAGCTGAAGAAATCGGGACAATCTTCTTTTCCCCCAAACTCGGCTCTCAAGAGTATTATCTTCTTGCAAAAGTGTAGCTAAATATTGCTTAAAGTCTCTCTCTCTCTTTAGAAATGTGTCTAATCTACATACCACCCTCCATCTCAAGCCCAATCTCAGAGACAGAGAAATGCTCAAATGTAGTATGCATAAAAGTCATGTATCCAGAAATACAAAAGGGAAAACCATATCAGAAATTTTAAAATATGACCTGTGTTACCTAACTTTTGTGGAGAACAACAGAAATCAAAATTAAGTGAAGCTACGTTATCTTCATCCCAAATTTACTAAACCTCTTTTGCAAATCCTGTTTCTCCACTTTAATTCCAAGGCAACTTTTAAACACTCAAGGCTTACACATTGCAGGTCTGATATAAATATGCCATGAACTTTTTCTGATACGAGGAACACAGATTCTGAGGCTTTCAGACATATTGAACAATTTATCTTTTCACTCTAACTAATTTCTACTCTCTGAATCTAGAAGGCCCTCAAAACACAAAATGATTTAATACAAATGATGTAATGCCATATATATATTTTAGGCTTTTCCTTGCCAAAGTTCCATTTAGAAAAAAAGGAAGAAGAAAGAAAAAGAAATTATTCTCAGAAGACACTGCACATGATGAAAGCTATTTATATCCCTCCACTCCTCCATTGCTCACAATGAAAACCTCCTCTTAAAAGCTTGTCAACAAATCTTTCAGTACGGTATAGTAAAGAATCCTTGTTTTTAATGTGTCACGGTTAATAACAATGCTTGAATTTACTGCCTTCATAAAAAACAAATATTCTTTGATTATGTAAACAAAATCAACATTTGAACCCCAGTGTTTTTATGTTGTTTCAGAAATATACAACAAACCAAGATTATATGTTGAAGGATTTGAAGTTAATGTACGTCATTCAAGTCCATTCACGTATAGATATTGATTAGGTAATTAGTGTATAATCTATACTAATTTAAAGATGTAGATTTATCTTCACAGTGCTATGTAAAATCAATTTTATTTTTAAAGGAGAAAAGAAAACACAATTTCTCTCAATATTCATCCCCCCAAACTTAACAAACTGTTGTTGAAATGAAAACTGTGATGTTATGAAGAACTGTAACTACTGAATGAACATAAAAATAGAAAATAGCAATGTTTAAGACGTTTGCTGTTCTTATTTTAGAAGATGACTACACAAAGCCAGCCTAAAGAGGGGGATAAGATTTCACATTTTATTGGCGTTTAGGGAAACTTTATACCCTGTCTCTGGAAAATCAGAAAGGGAAGTGGTTATAAGGAATCCACATAATAACGTATGGGAAAGCCAACTAGAATTTACAAGGGAGGGGACTCTGCTGGTGAATCAAAGAGTTGCCAAGTCACATGTTGCACAATTTATTAATCATGAGCTGCTCCACCAGCCAGCAGTTTTCTCCATGTTCTCCTCATTTATGACTCTATTCCCACTAAGCCACTAAATTATTTTTGGTGCAAAATATGTGTTATGAGTGAAAACACAACACAGGACAAAATGAGAAGAAAGTAAACATTTGGCAGCTTTCGAAAGCAGGTGGAATGGGTCCAGATTGTACACTGTCTACATTTTGAGACTTCGATTTTGTCCAGGGAGTATTATTTTGTTAAATGCTACACAAGTCTGGGTTTGGTCTTCAAGGAACATGGACTCAGCACCGTTTGAGGTCCAATTACTGGGGATCCACTGGCACTAAGAAATGGTATGTGCCCTTGACCCTGCTCCAGGTTCCCAGCTGTGACTCCAAGTAAAGGAAGTTATGGTAGTCACTGACAGAAAGGATTTTTCTAAAAGAGCTCTTAAAGACTTTACTCACTTTGAAAAAGGCTAAATGTTATATATTCTACCTGTGCATGAATTTCTAATTTTAAAAAGTATATAAAGTTACCTATATAATCTTCATCTTTGAGAAAAAAATATCTTTATGTATGGCCAATATTTTAAGATATTTAATCTCTTAAATGCATGAGAGTCTATAAATCTGGATAACAGAAGAGGTTTGGCTTGGGGTGTCTCACCCTGCATATTAAGATGCTGCTGACTATGGTAATTTGGGCTAAGCTGATGGCGGTGAGGAAAATCCTAATAACTTATCTATACCTGTTCCTCTAAATGAAATGCAACGGATCAAAGAAACATCATCTTCCTTCCAAGCAATATCAAACACCTTTTGCCCCATGACAAGCCTGCATGCCACTGTGTTTTTCAGTTTTAGTGAAAAACTAAAGTTTTAGTCCATCTCTCCCTACACTCACCAGAAAGAATATTTTTTAAACATTCTGAATTATCACTGTCTGCCTAAGTAAACACAGAATATAGAGAGTTCATGCAGGCAAAGACAAATGTAGACACAAAGTAATCTATGCCCTCACTGCTGCTTGGCAATTTTCACTGCATCTCCTCTTGCCATCACATTCCTTAGCAGTACTTGCAGATGTTATTCAGACCCCTCTAGTTCCCTCTCCATGTCCCTTCATTCCCAGAAAGGAAACCTCACTTGTTAGTTTACTGCAGTGTCTGAGCCCAATCAAATATACTACCTCAAATACCTTCTAAAACCCTCCTTATCTTTATCTATCTTCTCTTTCCTCACTGCTAATTACCATGCCAACCTACCATAGCAAATGTCCCCGTCTCTGGCTTAGCATGCATCCCTTCCTCCGTCTGGAGGAGTCCTGAACCATCTTCACTTCTGTTTTGCTTCATCACTATCTCTACTTCTGCTGACCAATGCCCTTTATTCACAAATGTAATCAAGCCATCTTTGTACACAACACCTCTATATACCCACTCCCTAATCTCTTGAGTTTTTAAGATTCATAGAATCTTAGACTTCAAGAACATTAGAGTTGGAAAGAAACCTGAAAATATGTGTTCTTAACTAAATCATGTTACAAGTAAAGGGAAAAGCTCATGTCCTTTTTCAGTCTTTCCTCTATGCACACAATTTTAATATATCCATTCATTCAAAAGTAATGAATGACTCAATTACTTTTTCTTAGTCTTTTATCTTTTCTGGCTTTGCTATTTTGGGTAACTATTCCTTCTCAGAGAAGTTATTTCCTCCCAATCACCTACAGCCATAAACTCATTCCAACACACAGACATCTAGGAACATCCCAGATCCACACAGCCTTCCCATCAAGGGTTTAACCCAAACTCCTAGAACTGTCCTTGACTCCGTCCTTCCTTTCATTTTTACTTTAAAAACAACCTGAAATTACATACGTCTTCTTCCTTTTTTCTATTGCCCCTTTGTGGCTTTCATTTTCTCTTCATGAATTGCTACAATAGGCTCCAAAACAGGATCCTCAGTCATTTTCTATCCTCCCCAGTGAAATTCTGATATGGTCAGTTCACCCTTAAAACCATTCTTAAGCTTAGAGCTCCAATCCCTAATGCAGTTGCCAACCAAATAAACTACAATGCCTAGCATTCAAAGCCCCTTGGAATCTGGTCCCAATCTTTATTGCAAGTTCATCATTCACTACTCTTTTTTGGAACCCTATATTGTAGTCAAAATGAGGGCCAGGATGCTCTCTAAATATATTCCATGCTTCCTGCTTGTATACCATGACACACTTTGTTACGTTCATCTCTAGTTTCCTATACTTCCCTCCTTCACCAACATCTCTGTCAACTAAAAGACTCATGATCTGGCAAGGTGAACCTCAAGGAACATCTCACTCATGCAGTCCATCCTGAACAAATAGAAAAGGATTTCTCTATTCACTGTGTATTCTTGTTCAATGTCACCTAGGATATTCTGTCTCACCTTAGAGAGTCTTCAATCCTTGTATCATTCCTTCCCTGACAGTAAAATTTTGAGGCTCAGAAATGTTTAATTTTGATTCTTTCAGAACTCTTACCATAGTGGCTTTTTTTAAGGTATTCAGCTATAGATTTAGGTGTTGTCTTACAGGTTCTAGAAAACTCAACATGTTTTAGACTAAACTCTCCCCCTATGCCCCAACCCCAACTCAGTCCCTCACTACACTTTCTCTATACAAAAAATTCCCTACACTGGGCTAATGGTCCAACTAGTGACTCAGTAATCTAATTCAAAAAGCTGCAAGTCTTAAATTTCTCACCTTTCAGTATAATTCCCACCAATCATTTACACTGGTAAACAAGTCTTATTGATGTTCTCTTCAAAATTCCTTATTAATCTCTCATTTCTTTCCATCAACTTGCCTCTGTCTCTCCTCCACATTTCTTACCTGGACCACTGCCATAGCCTGGAAACTATGTCTGACTTCTTTGTAACCTGTCCTCCACACTACCAGAGTAATTTCTCTGAATGACAAAACTGATCATTTTCTTCTCCTTCTCCTGCTTTTTTTTTTTTTTAAAAAAAACCACATTTGTTTATTTATTTTTGGCCGTGCTGGGTCTTGGTTTCTGTGCGAGGGCTTTCTCTAGTTGTGGCAAGCAGGGGCCACTCTTCATCGTGGTGCACGGGCCTCTCACTATCGCGGCCTCTCGTTGCGGAGCACAGGCTCCAGACGCACAGGCTCAGTAGTTGCGGCTCACGGGCCTAGTTGCTCCACGGCATGTGGGATCTTCCCAGACCAGGGCTCGAACCCGTGTCTCCTGCATTAGCAGGCAGATTCTCAACCACTGCGCCACCAGGGAAGCCCTCTCCTTCTTCTTTAAATTTTCCCAGACTCTCTAACCTACAGAGGCCCTAACCTACAGAGGAGTGTCCAAACTCTTTCTATGGCTTGCAAAGCCTTTCAAAATCTGGCCTCTAACTTCCTTTCCAGATTCATTTTATGCCACCAGTATACATAAATCACACAAACATAAAAAAAGCTTTGAATGCCATTCCCACTTGCTTAAGTAAAGCCTGTTCATTCTTCAAGGTTCAATTCAATCCTCCTCCTAGTACATATCATAAGGCATTTGGTGTCCTTTCTCTGTCAAACTATATAGTAACTATGAGTTTGTCTATTTTCACCAAAGAATGAGAAATCCCTCCCCAAACTGAAATACTGTTAGATTTTGGTTCATATTCATAGAGCCTAATGAACTACATGGAATAATATAATAGTTGTAGAATTAAAAATACATGAATTAATTACAAGCATACAATAATTTAGCTCTGATTTATATCAAAACACATGGTACTTACAATATCCCTTTTATAAATCCAAAAACAAATAAAGCTAAATAATATACTATTTAGGCTTACATATTTAAAAGTAAAAAATAAACAAGGATACATTAAACACAAATGTAAAGATAACTGTCAATTCCGGTGGGAGGACCAGGAGAGATGGGATAGAGGAGCAACACAGAAGTAGATATAACATACTGTTAACCTGCTTCTTTGGCTGCGTAGTAAGTTTACCAGTAAGTTTACTGATGTTCATTTCATGTTGATTAATTATGCTATTTAAAATGTGGCCATTCATAAATCAAGAATGACAGCGTGTCATTAACCAAGGATTGTGATTAATCTAATTTAATGGAGTGTCCAGAAACCACACTGGGCCTGATATTTATTTGGCTACTAATTAACAACAACAACAACAACAAAGCCTGCAACTGTTATTATTTAGATCTTAGTAATCATACTTTTATAAAAAGAGGCAGCTGGATCTTTCCACTATATTCTTTTTGATCTATAGTGCCATGGGGAAAAATATAAAAATATGACAGAACATACAGACCACTACAAATGTGAACAAGTAGGCAAATATATCTACCCTAATATTCAAATTTGTATGTGGAGCTTTAATTACAAAATGGATCATTTCCCTGAGGAAAAATAACTGCAGTAGAGAGAATAATCACAGAATACTCATTCTCCTTGATACACTGATAAGATTCACTCATTCAGTCATCAAGCATTTATTGAGAAACAACTTTATTCCAGGGTACACCAGACATGAGGGATACAGAGATAAATAAAACAAGGCTCCTGACAAGAAAAAACATACAGAGGCCAAGGCTTCCTCCTTGTGTCACACTTACACTTCGGAAAACTGACTTTTCAGCAACTTGATAGCGTGCAATTCACAGAAATAATTTACTCCTGAATCTAGTTCAAGGGGAATTGTGGAAAATTTCAGAAATATTTCTTTATATCAATTTTTTATATCAATTTTTTAAATGTATTGTTTATGACACCTTAATTCCCAAGAGATGAAATTCTTTTTTTATTCTCTAACACAAAGTTTGATCATTTTTAATCTATAGGTTGACTTCTTGGAAAATGAATACTAATTGCAACAGTAGCAATTATATTTTTAAAGTCTTATTATTCAGTAAATTATAAATGGGGTATTATATAATTTTATTTAAAATGAAATAATAACTTTGGTCCATTGTATAGTGATTTGGCAGATACTGTTTAATATGTGAATCAAATGTAAGTACTTACTCTTTGTTTCTGTAATTTTATAGTAAATATTTATAGACCTTTTAGAGATATACACTTTACACATCAATTAACTGTTTATGGGTCACACAGAAGAAACAAAAACAATTCAGATGACAGTGGCATAAAATATATGTACTTTTGAAGATCAGAAATGTGAAAAAGTATAAATAAAACTCATTATAGCTTTTATACAGAGCAATATTACCACTGGGTAATATGCATGTGGGAAATGTTGTAAGTTGTGTCTAGTATACTGAAGATTCAGCTCAGCATTGTTTAATGGTAAGTAAAGAAATTGAAGGATACAGTGACAAAGTAGAAATTTGAGACTAAGGTAAATTTAAAATGCTGAGTCTTTTTACTTTCATTTTACTAGTATTCAACACATATTTCACAATTACCATATGATTCACAGGTGACATGTTTGGAGGGGGGAATCCATGCTTAATAGATGAAAAACTTCTATATATATAATACTACAAAATCTACTTATATATAACATTACTCTTTGAAGTGGAAAGTGTAGTCTAAGTCATCTAAGTCATCAAAGCTTCATAGAAGGAGAAGAAAAATAAAAAGAGGAAAGAAGGGAATGATAGTTTTGTTGTAAGGATAAGCTTATGAAATTTCAGTGATTTATCATAATGGAAAGGCAGTAAGTAAAGAGAGGAAAATGAGAGCTTTAGCAGAAAGTACTCAACATAAAACTTCAAAGAAACTTTCCATAATGTCTGTTATCCTACTTATAAAGAAAAAAGAACAGAAAATAGCCATCCACTTAAATCTAAAACAAATGGTCATTTATATGGCATAAGTACCCTTCGTCCAGGCAGGAGGGTCAAACCTTACAAAAGAAAGAGGATAACAATTCCCTCTTTAGGACACAAGGAAAACTAGATTTCATGGTTACATTTTCTAATGTTAAAAATGGAATATCCGGGCTTCACTATTCTAAATTCTCAGGGTTTTTTTTTTGTTTGCTTTTTTGTGGTACGCGGGCCTCTCGCTGTTGTGGCCTCTCCCGTTGCGGAGCACAGGCTCCAGATGCGCAGGCTCAGCGGCCATGGCTCACGGGCCCAGCCGCTCTGCGGCATGTGGGATCTTCCCAGACCGGGGCACGAACCCGTGTCCCCTGCATCAGCAGGCAGACTCTCAACCACTGTGCCACCAGGGAAGCCCCCAATGTATGTAAATTATATGTCAATAAACCTGACTTTTAAATTTAGAAAAAAAAGGGGGGCCAAATTCGCTATAGATTAAAGGCTGCTCTGGTCCTGCCTAACAAAGCTTAAACTCAATCCTTTGGAATATCAAATTATTTCTAAGTTCCTTAGAAGAATCCCAGAACCAAGCCCATACATATTTAAAAAAATACAAAAAAAACCAAAATTAGGCTCTAATATAAAAGTATCAAAAATATAATGACTAGCATCCAATCAAAAATTTCTAAGCATTCTGATAAGCAGAAAAATATGACCAACAATAGGGAGAAAACCAGTCAATAGTGGTAGATCAAGAAATGACAGAGATGATGGAATTAGCAGATAAGGATATTGAAACAGCTGTTACAAATACATTCCATATCTTTAAGAAATTATGGTAGAGGAAAGCAAGAGCCTGATAAGGAAAGGTATGGACAATATAAAAATACCCAAATCAAACTTCTAGAGATAAAAATACAATGCCTCAGAAGAAAAATACACTGGATGGCATTAATAAAAAATTAAGTACTGTGCAAGAAAATGATAGTAAACTTGGAATTACAGTAAAAATACTAGAAGCTATCAAGATACATTTTATCTTATTTACTTCTCTTTGTGGGGAGGAATAAATTAGGAATTTGGGATTAATAAATACATACTACTATATATAAAACAGAGAAACATCAAGGACCTACTATAGCACAGGGAACTATACTCAATATCTTGTAATAACCAATAAAGGAAAAAAACCTAAAAAAGAATATATATACATACACACACACACACACACACACACACACATATATATGCATGTATAATTGAATCATTTTGCTGCACAGCTGAAACACTGTAAATCAACTATACTTCAATAAAAATTAAAAAAAGAATATTATTTTAAATGTGAATTGGGCATTTTATGCATTGCTATTTCACCTTATTTTGTCAAAGCATATTATGCATATCAACTCATTTGATCATCTTGACAATGCAGTGATGTGCTTTGTTATATTACAAATAAAAGCACAATGACAAAAACATTAAATACCTGACCTAAGAACCCAAACATGTCAGAGACACAGCCTCTTCAATACTACTGAAGGTCTTCTGTTATTTTAAATCTTTTTTAAGAAATTAATTATGCTGGTTTATGGAAGCTTAAGCTTTTGGAATCAGTAGACCCAAAAGTGTATGGCCATATGGAAGCCAGAATCTGGGCATCCCCACTTGCCACATTTTGAAAAGGCCTTAAAGTGTCTCCCATTACCATCAGGGAGAATTCAGATGAATTCATTCAGACTTTGATTACTAACACAGGAGACTTGCCTTGGGAGGTCACCTCTATCTTCATCTTGTGATTCAGTGTCATGTAACATCCAGGTCAACCTCTTAGTATTTGTGTTCTCTCTCATGCTAGCATCAGATGATCACACAACTACAAAAATTATGCAGACAGTACATACTGACTATAGAAAGATGAAAATCAAAATAGATCAATCATGATGCTTTGAATATACAGCTGACCTTTGAACAATATGGAGGTTAGGGGCACTGACCCTCCACATTGTTGAAAAACCGAGTATAACTTTACAATCAGTCCCAACCTTAGATCCTGTAGTCCTGTAATACTGTTGTATGTATCTAATGAAAAAATCCATGTATTAAGTGGACTAGCCAGTTCAGACCTGTGTTGTTCAAGGATCAACTGTACCTTGAAAGCTTCACCAAAAGCAAGGTGGTATAATGTGCAAGTATTACTTAAGTTAAGCCAACTTCCAAGTGCCCACCAAGAAAGCATTTGTGAAAACTGGTCAACTGACATGCTAATCAAGAATACCCAGTCTAACTATAAAACTCTTAGCGGAAAACACAGGCAGAACACTCTATGACATCAATCACAGCAAGATCCTTTTGGACCCACCTCCTAGAGAAATGGAAATAAAAACAATAAACAAATGGGACCTAATGAAACTTAAAAGCTTTTGCACAGCAAAGGAAACCATGAACAAGACAAAAAGACAACCCTCAGAATGGGAGAAAATATTTGCAAACGAAGCAACTGAAAAAGGATTAATCTCCAAACTATACGAGCAGCACATGCAGCTCAATATCAAAAAAACAAACAACCCAATCCAAAATTGGGAGGAAGACCTAAATAGACATTTCTCCAAAGAAGATATACAGATCGCCAACAAACACATGAAAGTATGCTCACCATCACTAATCATTACAGAAATGCAAATCAAAACTACAATGAGGTATCACCTCACACCAGTCAGAATGGCCATCATCAAAAAATCTACAAACAATAAATGCTGGAGAGGGTGTGGAGAAAAAGGAACCCTCTTGCACTGTTGGTGGGAATGTAAATTGGTACAGCTACTATGGAGAACAGTATGGAGGGTCCTTCAAAAACTAAAAATATAACTACCATACGACCCAGCAATCCCACTACTGGGCATATACCCTGAGAAAACCACAATTCAAAAAGAGTCATGTACCACAGTTCATTGCAGCTCTATTAACAATAGCCAGGACATGGAAGCAACCTAAGTGTCCATCAACAGATGAATGGATAAAGAAGATGTGGCACATATATACAATGGAATATTACTCAGCCATATAAAGGAACAAAACTGAGTTATTTGTAGTGAGGTGGATGGACCTAGAGTCTGTCATACAGAGTTAAGTAAGTCAGAAAGAGAAAAACAAATACCGTATGCTAACATATATGGAATCTAAAAAAACAAAAAACAATAAAACAACGGTTCTGAAGAACCTAGGGGCAGGACAGGAATAAAGACGCAGACATAGAGAATGGACGTGAGGACACAGGGAGGTGGAAGGGGAAGCTGGGACGAAGTGAGAGAGTGGCATGGGCATATATACACTACCAAATGTTAAATAGATAGCTAGTGGGAAGCAGCCGCATAGCACAGGGAGATCAGCTCGGTGCTTTGTGACCACCTAGAGGGGTGGGATAGGGAGGGTGGGAGGGAGATGCAAGAGGCGGGGGATATGGGGACATATGTATATGTATAGCTGATTCACTTTGCTATAAAGCAGAAACTAACACACCACTGTAAAGCAATTATATTCCATAAAGATGTTAAAAAAAAAAAAGAAAAAAGAATACCCAGTCTAAATGCCTCAAAGATGCAGCATACTATCAGAATGGGCTAAACTTGAGAGGTGGCTACACAGCCTTCCTAAAATTTCTGTCTCTGACCGATAGCCAACATTTCACTAATTAGGTTACTGGATATTGAAAATGGGTTTTTATTGTTGAAACTAGTGACATAGCTTATTAATTTGATAAAATGGGCACTCACTGCTAAAATCAGAGGTAATCAAGATGTGTGAAGGTAAAAAAAAGATGTACGGAGACCGTAAAATAATTTACAACTCTGAGTAGCAAAGGTGTAAATTATTTTAGGGTCCAGCAACATCAACATCACCCAGAGGCTTATCAAAAATGTAAAATCTCAGGCTCCATTCCAGGCCTGCCATATCAGAATCTTCATTTTAACAAGATCTTCAGGTGATTCCCATGCACTACTTTAAAAACATTCCCCACCTTTTATGAGTCAGTTAAAAAGAACTCTAGCAAGGCCTGTAATTTATACCTTTAGGAATACTGTCTCAGGCTCAACTCTGTGGGGTCTGTCCAATCACAACTTTGGACTCTGTTGGCCAAAAGAATAACATAATTCTGCTCTGGAATTTTGCCTTTGCCTTAAGTAAATCTTTCATTCAAAATGCTGAACAGAGTACATAACAGGGCAAAAAGTTTTCATTATCCATCCAGGGCAGCCTTACTTTATGTCTGTTGTCCCCGTGTAATTACTAATAATGCCCCATTTCACTCTCAAAGGTGATAACTTATATGGTCACTCTAAGACCAGGTCATGTGAATTTTCACTTTTGTGCTTGCTTGCTTGCTAATAATAAACTTCCACATTGATGGTTTTTATAAGGATAAGAGATGGGGAACTTTTCCTTTTGGGAACCTCTAACATCTATGATGTCTCATGGTTACCAGCTTATTCTGCCATCTTGATACTTCATCCTATCTAAAAGAATTATCAAAAACGGTGAAAACAGTATTTGTGGATTAAGAGATACAAGAGAAATCAAATGACTTTCAAACTTACAGTCTGCTACCCATTACTCTTTAAGTCAGTTCCTCTACAAAACATTTTGTAATTTAAAAAATAAGGTACGATGGAAGATACTCCAGTTCTAAACAAAGTATTGTTGATGTGGAAGTAAATCAATATTAAATTTTAGAATGCCTTAACCCAAAAACTTAATCCAAAAAATCTTAATCCCCAAAAATCCAAAACACCTCATTTTTATCCAGTCACATCTATGCAAGTATTAAATCAAACACCAGAATCATATACATTTTAGCCAATATTAAATCTTAATGTTCTGAATCCCATCACAATTTTTTACACAATGAAAGTTAAAATGAGGGAATTTTAATGCTTTCTAAGTGCCAAAAATTGAACCATATCATCTAAACCAAAATGCATTTGTAACAACACAATTCAAGGCCATCATTCAGTCCTAAGTTACTGTTTTTTAAAAGTAAATAAAACAGTTTGGAGCTCTCGTTTAAACAGCTTCTAGATCTGTGGTACAGTTTTGGCAATGATGAGTTTTCTTGGTACATCAATGTTATTACCGTAATGGTTACGGAACTGATGAACATAGCATTTGTGGTAACCAGTTTACAATTGAGAATTCAAAGATGCATTTTCAGGATCATAAATAAAGCTAAATACCCTCTTATTCAAGAGAAGGAATATCCAAACCTAACCAATTGTACAAGGATCCCAATTAACTAAGACATTTCTTACTAGTGTGCAGGCCACTATGTGATTACCCTACAATTATGGAAGAGGATCACTGTGGACTTACTGTCTTACACAATACCCTTTAAATCACAGGGAGTTTCAACTATTCGTGCTTTAAACGTGGCAAATCACTTGAACATTAAGAAATAACCCATAAATTTACATATCAGGCAAGTCCAAGAACAAAATGTTAAACTGATTGAACTATTCGATTGATCACAGAAGTTTATTAAAAAGACGGAAGTTTCTGAGAGGCTAAGTAGTTATATTTTGCAATTCTTTATTGTCCATATTCCTTTCTTCCTACATTTTGGTATGACTTCTGAGTTGCTTAGATGGGTTATTTTTGCAGTGTTTCATGGCCAAAAGTTTCTTTGCCTTCCCAGGAATTAAAGCACAGTTTAAGAGTTTTAAAATGCAATTATACTCCAATAAAGATGTTAAAAAAAGAAAGACAATTTAATTCTCACCATTCCCATCATAACAGCCATATCAAATATATTGAAGACTAAGTTGCTAGGTAGGAGTGCCTTCCAAATCCCAAATCTGTGAAGTGCAAATGTTTTTTCTTTCCATTTAGCAAAATGAAAGTAATGGACATAAATAACCTATATGTGGTATCCACAATAAATTAATACCCTGTAAAGAGCACTGAATCAGGAGTTAGGAGACATCCTAGGAGTCTCATCTCTATTTAACTATTCTTGTTTTATTCTTAACCAGTGAGAGCCCATGATCTGAATATGTTCATATCCTAATTCAGCCACTTACTGGTCATGGTGAACTTGGGCAAGTTACTCACCCTTCCCTATCCCACAGCCTGCTCATCAGTTATATGGACATAACTTGTAATAGTTTTGTTTTGAATATTAGGCATGATCATTCATTCAAAGAGATTTAAAACAGTGTCTGGCACAGAAAGTATTCCATAAATACTTCAAGTGTTTTTTTACAAAGATTTTAAGACAAGTGCTTTTATAACAAGTTCTAGACTAAGTTTTCCCTTTCCTCTACATCCTCACTTGAATAGATTTGATGATTTCTAGGGTCCTTAGACTTCTAAGAATGTGTACATTCTCCTAAACTTCTAAAAAATATGAATAACATGGCAGTCATCTTCAAACCTTTTATCTTAATATTGCATTGCTCAAGCAATCAAAAAGTACTCTTATCTAAACTTGTATTTTTCAAACAGGATATGTATCTATAAGGAAATAACAAGGGAATATATGAAGCCACAAAATAGCTGTCACACATCTATCTAAAAGTATAATCATAGAAAAAATTGAGGAGAAATGGAAAACCAAATGAATAATTAAACAATTTGAACAAAGTTATGAAGTAGAAAGCAGAAGTCACTACATTTTATTTTTTCAACCTCTTTTTAAAAAATTTTTCTTGGAGTATAGTTGCTTTACAATGTTTTTGTTAGTTTCTGCTGTACAGCAAAGTGAATCAGCTATATGTATACATACACCCCCTCCTTTTTGGATTTCCTTCCCATTTAGGTCACCACAGAGTATTTAGTAGAGTTCCCTGTGCTATACAGTAGGTTCTCATCAGTTATCTATTTTATACATAGTAATGTATATATGTCAGTCCCAGTCTCCCAATTCATCACACCCCCACACACACTTCACCGCTTGGTGTCCATATGTTTGTTCTCTACATCTGTGTCTCCATTTCTGCTTTGCAAATAGGTTCATCTGTACCATTTTTCTAGATTCTACATATATGTGTTAATATGCTATATTTGTTTTTCTCTTTCTGGCTTAACTTCACTCTGCATGACAGACTCAAGGGTCCATCCACATCTCTGCAAATGGCACAATTTTGTTCCTTCTCATGGCTGAGTAATATTCCACATCTTCTTTATCCATGCATCTGTACATGGACATTTAGGTTGCTTCCATGTCCTGGCTATTGCAAATAGTGCTGACACTGGGGTGCATGTGTCTTTTTGAATTATGGTTTTCTTAGGGTATATGCCCAGGAGTGGGACTGCTGGGTCATATGGTAGCTCTATTTTTAGTTTTTTAAGGAGCCCCTATACTGTTCTCCATAGTGGCTGTACCAATTTACATTCCCACCAACAATGTAAGGGGTTCCCTTTTCTCCACACCCTCTCCAGCATTTATTGTTTGTAGATTTTTTGATGATGGCCATTCTGACCAATGTGAGGTGATACTTCATTGTAGTTTTGATTTGCGTTTCTCTAATAATTAGTGATGTTGAGCTTGGCCATCTGTATGTCTTCTTTGGAAAAATGTCTATTTAGGTCTTCCTCCCATTTTTTGATTGGGCTGTTTGTTTTTTTGATATTGAGCTGCATAAGCTGTTTGTATATTTTAGAGATTAACCCCTTGTCAGTTGCTTTGTTTGGAAATATTTTCTCCCATTCTGAGGGTTGTCACTACATTTTAAAGTAAAGCATGAAGAGAGATACTTCTGTAGAATAATTTGAGAATCTCTGCTCAAAATGATAAAGAAGTGTGCCTTTTTAAACATTTATCTCTCTATGATTCGTGCAAATAAACTTAGACTATGGATTCTACCACTGACATGGCTGTTGACTTGATTTCAGCAACTCTGCCACTGGAGGCTGAGAAATGCCAGCTGTCATTCTTGACAAACTGCTTCTTTTGTTGACAGGTTCTTCTTTAAGGTTGCCTTTAGATACTGAAGACATACCAATTTATTATGACCAAAGACTCAAGCACACAGGTTTCTATAAAGCCATCTGAAAGTTGCATTTATAAGCTTTATTTTTGGGAAAAAATTACTACTAAAACTATGTATTTTTATAAGTGCAGGGTGGTTCAAGGGAAAACACTGTTTTTGTCACCACACAAAGCAAAAGTACCTTTAAAAAAACTTGAAACAAAAAGTCATCCATCAAATTCATCTCACTTATACAGAAACCAGAGAGAGTTGTTTGGCAGGGTGAAAACCTGAACACAGGTGAGTTTTTCTCATGCTATAACACATAAGAATTTTGTATAAAATGTAATCATATTAAAACAAGCACATGGTGGGCCTTTTAAAAAAAAAGGGAAATCCTGGTTTCCAGAATTATAGAGATAAATCAAACCTAGAGTGGTAAGCAGAAGAGAGAGCTCATGGGAGTTTCAACCCATGTGTACGTTCAAGGGTGTGATGCTTGGGATCCTACTGCTTGTATAGATAAAGGAGATGAGAAACATGGCAAGCAGAGCATCTTTAATGGAGTCTGAAAATGTACTCTCTCCTTGAAAAGGAAACACGATCATTGACCCACAGCTAGGAAGGGATTCTAAAAACTACAGTAAACTAAAATAAAAAACAGAGAAATCAAAATTCCAGGAAGGAGTCAAACAATTATAAAAGAATAGCAAATAACAGGGACAAATACTAAGCCACTCCAAGAGCAAAGGCTCTGGAACATGCAGGAGAACAGTTCCACATAAAGCAAAAGAACACTAAAGTCAAGTTAATTTGTTATTTTCTACGAGGTTATTAAGAGGACACAAAGCAGACAAAAATTTTCAGCATGATAAATCACTCAAGTGATTTTGTTAACAATAAAAGCAAAAAATTCTCCATATATATATATATATATTTACTTACTTACATTTATGTATGTGCATTTGAGTCAGAGTTGGTTTGTTTTGATCACCCTTGTAAACTCAGATCAGATATGTCTATCATTTGCCTATATGTATTCATAAATATTTGCTGAATGAAAAAATAAATAATTGCTATAATTTTTAAGAATAAGTAAATATAAGGGGGAACTAATATACTTGACAAAAATAATGGGAAAAATAAGATTGAGGAAAGCAGAGTTAAGGCATTCTTGAGTTACTTTATGGTTCCAGAGAAAGGATCAAAAGGGTAATTAAATTTAGGCTTCTTAATTCAAATACAAATGCTTAACTCCCATACCACTAGAGAGAAATTAAAGGCAGGAAGACATGACAAGAGGGGCAGGAAAATAGAGACTGCAAAATAAAATGGTTGAAACTATTCCAAATACATCAGTAATTAAAATAAGTATTAAAAAATCAATCTTACCTATTGAAATATACATAGTTTCAGCCTGGATTTCAAAAAAAAGTAAAATCCACACATATCATGTTGAATAGAGTATTCCAAAAATGAATAGGAAACACTTATAATTAAACTAGGGCAAGGAAATTAAATAGAAACTATAAGAAAATGGAAAAGAGAAAACTAAATTGTTACTTTGCATAGAAAATAATTTTCTGAATAAATAATGCATAGCTATCTACACAAAAGGGCAAAGTTAACCAAGAAAGGCAAAAATAGCCAAGAAAAGTTTAAAGAAGTAAAATAAGAGTGACTTGCCCTACCAAGTATCAAATCTCATCGTGAAGCAAAAGTAAAATTTAAAAGCATGGTAATAATTCATGTTTTCAACAAACAGGTCAGAATAGGGAATGCAGAAAGATACACATACATTCATAAGAACTTGTTATGTCACAGAGGTAGCATTATAAATCAGCCAGAAAATGACAGGATAGAAAATAAATAACAGTGGGGAAGTTAACTAACTATAGGGAAAAAAGTTGGATCCCTACTGCATACCATCCATAAAAGTAAACTCCAGAGGATCTAAATACAAATGTAAATAAGAAACATAGAACATTAAAGAATTTTTAAGAAAATGTAAGAGAATACATTTATTACCTCAGTATGGGAAGTATTTCTTTAATGCCACAAAAATTAAAATTCATAAAGAAACATTTTGAAAATTATAATGTCTAATATATACTGGGCACCTTCTCCATACTGCTATACCAAAACCTTTGAAGTAGGTGTTATTGTTATACCCACTGTACAAATGAGGCCCAGGGAGGCTAATGGAGTCGCCCAAGGTCTTAGAACTTACATGTAACCAGGACTTGATCCAAAGCCCATGTTCTTGACAATCATTTTATTTTCCTCATTCGACTCCATAAAATGAACATCTTCAGTGTGTACTACAAACTGAATCTAAACACAAGCCAGAAACTGAGAAAATACTGTCAGCCCCAACCCACGTATGATAATTTTTGAAAAACACTAAAAATCAATCAAAAAAAAAACCTCCTGTAAAGGTAGTAAGATAACAGCAACAGTAAACAAAGACACAAGAATTAAAGCTATATATACCCATTTACATCCACTGGATTGGCAAAAAATTTAAAGTATGCAAACCTAAGCATTTGTGAAAAAGTAAAGAAACAGACACTTTTAAAATTCCATTTTCAATGTGTGAGTGGTGGAATAATGATTTTATCCTTCTCTGAAAAAATCTATATGCCTAAATTATTTCATACTTAATTTAGTTTTTTGTTTCTGGGGTGTTTTTAACTTTTTCTTTTATACTGGAGTATAGTTGATTAACAATGTTGTGTGGGGACTTCCCTGGTGGCACAGTGGTTGGGAATCCGCCTGTGTCCCTGCAGGGTACACAGGTTCCAGCAAAAAAACAAAAACAATGTTGTGTTAGTTTCAGGTGTACAGCAAAGTGATTCAGTTATATATATATACATGTATCTATTCTTTTTCAAATTCTTTTCCCATTTAGGTTGTTACATCATATTGAGCAGAGTTCCTGATGCTATCCAGTAGGTCCTTGTTGCTTATCCATTTTAAATATAGCAGTGTGTACATGTCAATCCCAAACTCCCAATTTAGTTTTAAAAGGAAAAGTCAGAAAGAAAAAGAGAAAACAGTAAGCTCCAGTAAGAGGGAATAAAATTGAAGCAACTCTTCTGAAGTAATGTGGCATGTAGTAACAGTGAAGATCCAGCTATTTACAGCCTTCAGAAATTTAGGGTATTTCTTACTCAAGGAGATGTATACAAGGATTTTTATTAGATCTAGATCACTAATAATATCAAAATTTTTGAAAGTTAAAAGTCCATCAACACAAGAAAAGATTAAAAATTTGGTTTATTACACAATGGAATGCTATATACATGACAGTTAAAAAGAATGCATAGGGACTTCCCTGGTGGCGCAGTGGTTGAGAGTCCGCCTGCCGATGCAAGGGACGTGGGTTCGTGCCCCGGTCCGGGAAGATGCCACATGCCGCGGAGCGGCTGGGCCCATGAGCCATGGCCGCTGAGCCTGTGCGTCCGGAGCCTGTGCTCCTCAACGAGAGAGGCCACAACAGTGAGAGGCCCGCGTACCACAAAAAAAAAAAAAAAAAAAAAAAGAATGCATAATTTTTCACCATAAGTTCATCTAGAGCATATAATGTTGAGTGAAAAGACTGCAGGAAAACAAGTACACTATATCTGCATTAGTTCTTTGTAAAAATTAAAATACACTAAATATACTCCATATTTGTAAATACACACTTTTACGATAAAAAATATAATAACTAAATACACGGTTGGGAGAAAGACAAGCAACTTCAGGATGGTCATTACATCTGAGAAGACAGGGCAAGACATGGGTCCAGGACTCCTACTTTATCTCTGATGCTTCATCCTTTAAGCACAAAAGGTCTGAAGCAAATATGACCCACAATGTTAGCATTTAAGAAATGTCTAGTAGTGGAATAATGATCTTGTCATTCTCTGAAATGTCTAAACTATTTCACAATTAATTAAACTTAGTTTTCAAAAATAAAAGGTACAGAAGGGAAAAGAGAAAATAGTAAGCTCCAATAAGAGCGCTGTATGAAATGATTTTTAAAAGTCACAAGAGAGCTTCCCTGGTGGCGCAGTGGCTGAGAGTCTGCCTGCCGATGCAGGGGACACGGGTTCGTGCCCCGGTCCAGGAAGATCCCACATGCCGCGGAGCGGCTAGACCCGTGAGCCATGGCCGCTGAGCCTGCGCGTCCGGAGCCTGTGCTCCGCAACGGAAGAGGCCAAAACAGTGAGAAGCCCGCGTACCGCAAAAAAAAAAAAAAAGTCACAAGAAAGAGACATTTAAACCACCTAGGAACTTAGTAAAGGAAAATGAACAAATGTCATGTCCTTCAGGTAATTCTCCATAAATGTAAGTTTTATTTTTCTTAAAAGGGAGCTTTCCGATGTCCGCATCGGCAGGCGGACTCTCAACCACTGCGCCACCAGGGAAGCCCAAAAGGGAGCTTTTGATTAATATTAGACATCAGGGATCCCAAAGTTTTACTTTCTGACAAATAAGTATAGATGTTGCCAGTTAAAGGGAGATTCCTAATCTTAAAAGGAGAGCAAGTTGATATTCTCTCATAAAATAAAGACTAAAAGGTACATAGCCTTCCATCCTCATCAAAGATAACACTCTCAGAAAATAATCTGAAGTTAATTTTAAGCCATGGAACAATGGAGAATAAAGTATCCAATGTTTTATCCCACAAAATATAGATACATTAATTTTAGCATATATAATTCCATAATTCCATAGAAATCAATGTTATCAAACTATCATTGGAGCCATTCTTTTAAATTAGCAGTCTGAATAAAATTTCATTAAAGAAATCTGAAAGTAATAATTACTTTAAAATATTTTTTAAATATGGGAACAGAATTAGTATTTTATTCTAGAATATCTGCCTTTAAACAATTTTAAGTCCTCAGATATTCCTTCACACAAATTAACTGTAAAAATATGTTCTTAGATATAAAAAATATCTAGTAAGTCTATTAGTAGCCAATTAATTTTTTAAGGATATATACTATGATGGTTTAGGTTTATGCTTTAGAAAAGCTGATCTTAAGGTATCATTAATTTATTTTTTAAGTTACTCCAGGTTCATGTTAATAAATGCTTGTTATCAATGTATATTAGGAAAAGTCCCTCTTGGCTTCTAAATAGTGGAAAAGGAAGAGAGGAGGAAAGCTTCCATTCAGTTCAACTGCAAGCTGGAGCAAGTCATTTAGGCAAAAGAGAAGTGGAACTACAACACAGACATGTTTTATCCCACTGGAAAATACTGCCTTGTTCATCAAAGGACCCTTCCAACCTATATTGCCAATCACTGTAGCAGGATGGTGCAGGTTATTTTAAGAATCACTAACCATTGTCTGTAAAGCTCAGAAAGTCTAGCTTAGTGTTTCTCAAAGTGTCCTAGGACCACAAGCACCAGAAAGATCTGGGGAGCTTGTCAAAAATGCTGATTCCTTGGCATAACACCAACTCTATTGAATAAGAATCTCTACAGAGCTTGGGGGAACCTGCATTTTTAATATGCCTTTCAAATGAGTTTTATGGAAAAAAAAACACACCAGAATTTACGAAATGATTCTAATCTGTAATCAGTATCTTTTAAAATTTGACATTCACTACATTAATCAAAGTCTTCAAAGTAAAGTAAGACACAGAGTCTGTGTTAGGAGGACAGAAATTTCTCCATTTAAGAAACCCTTAATTTATGAAAGTATTGTTGCTTTTGTCTGAGCAATAAAGGTATTTTTCTATGTGTAAATATAAGCATATTTTAAAAAACAAAATTCTTTATATTTGCAACTATGAAACCATTCCTCTAGGGTCCTATAAGATGACAATTTTGTAATTGTGAAGAGTATTTTGTATTATCACTTCTGTAATAATACAAGATAATTATTTTTACATTATGTGTCCCGACATAATTTAGATATTAGCGTCACAGGCTTCTAAGAGAAGAAAGAAGTAATTAAGGTCTAGGCCAGTTATCTAAATCAGATCAGTAAAAGCAAAAGAAAAATGAAAGACAAACTCGCAGACCTGGACCCCTAACTTTGACCTGTGTCTTGAAAATACACTTCCCTGGTTGAAAAGTGATTTGGAAGAAGCCTGAATGGCTAAATATAAATACCAAGAAGTAAACTCAAACTGCACACTAGGCTAAAAGAATAATATAAGTATTAAAATTCAGTCAGTCTAGGAAAGAAAGTTGTCAGAAACAGGACAGAACTTTTTATCAAAATAAGCTAAAAAATCATTAGCCTTTAAAATGTGAAGTTGTAGTACATGGAATTCCACGTGATCAGAGTGGTATAAAAGTAATGACATTTATTTTCAAAACATACAAACAACAAAACAAAACCTATATATGTTTTTTGAACTTACTGAAATAATTTAACCACTATTCACAATGCTATGCTTCATATTTTCCATTTAGCAAACAATGGAATTTCATTCAAAGGCACAGTACCTTCAGATATGGGCAGAAAATAGAAACAGGAAGAGATACTTTTATTAAAAGAAAAAATTTCATGGAACATCTCCCAACCTCATTATAAGAAAAAGAGGACAAATATAAAGATGGGAAATATGGAAGGAAATATGTAGCCACAGAAAACAGAACAAAGAAAAGAATAATACATCAAAGTAATGAGTAATAAAAAATTAGTAAATAGGAGGTTATAAAGACACAGCATATCTTCTATCATTTTATATTTAAGGAAGGTTCTCTGGGAAAAGCATATAGTTGTGTCTTGCTATATTATCCAATTTGGCAATCTCTGTCTTAAATGTAGTACTTAGAATATTTACATTTAGTGTGTTTATTGCTTTGTTTGGAATACTACTATTTGTTTTATATTTGTCCCACCTACTCTTTGTTCTTCTTTTCCTTCTTTTCCTGTATTCTTTTGGATTAACTGAAATTTTTAGGTGTGATTCCATTTTATCATCACCATTTGCTTATTATCTAAATTATTTTGGTCCTTTATTGGTTGCTTTAATGATTACATCACACACATTTAACATGTCAAAGTCTTTCATTAAACAATATAACACTTCACAACATTAAAAGAACCTTAAAACAATATACTTCATTTACTTCCTCCCATTCTTTGTGCTATTACTGCTATATATTTCACTTTTACATGTTATAATTTTTAAAATATATTATTACTAGTTTTGCTTTAAGTAGTCAGTTATATTTTAAAGACTTTTTAAAATATGTGGCCAAAATCTTTTATATTTAATGACTCATTTATCATTTCCAGTGATCCTTAGTCCTATATGATGATCCAAATTTCAATCTGTTATCATATTTTGCCTGAAGAACTGCCTTAAACATCTCTTATAGTGCAGGACTGCGGACAATGACTTCCCACTTTTTTTATTTGACTGAGTTTTTACTTTTTCTTAATTTTTGAAAGATATTTTGCTGCATATACAATTCTAAGATGACAGAGATTTTTTGTTCATTCAATGCCTTAAGATGTTGCTCTACTGTCTTCACTTGCATAGTTCATGACAAGAAGTCTGCTGTCATATTGATATATATATATATTTAACAACTTTATTGGAGTATAATTGCTTTAAAATGGTGTGTTAGTTTCTGCTTTATAACAAAGTGAATCAGCTATACATATACATATATCCCCATATCTCTTCCCTCTTGCATCTCCCTCCCACCCTCCCTATCCCACCCCTCTAGGTAGTCACAAGGCACCAAGCTGATCTCCCTGTGCTATGCAGCTGCTTCCCACTAGCTATCTATTTGACATTTGGCAGTGTACATATGTCCATGCCACTCTCTCACTTCGTCCCAGCTTACCCTTCTCCCTCCCCATGTCCTCAAGTCCATTCTCTATGTCTGCATCTTTATTCCTGTCCTGCACCTAGGTTCTTCAGAACGTTTTTTTTTTTTTTTAGATTCCATATATATGTGTTAGCATATGGTATTTGTTTTTCTCTTTCTGACTTACTTAACTCTGTATGACAGACTCTAGGTCCATCCACCTCACTACAAATAACTCAATTTTGTTTCTTTTTATGGCTGAGTAATATTCCATTGCATATATGTGCCACATCATCTTGATCCATTCATCTGTCGATGGACACTTAGGTTGCTTCCATTTCCTGGCTATTGTAAACAGAGCTGTAATGAACATTTTGGTACATGACTCTTTTTGAATCATGGTTTTCTCAGGGTACATGACCAGTAGTGGGATTGCTGGGTTGTATGGTAGTTCTATTTTTAGTGTTTTAAGGAACCTCCATACTGTTCACCATAGTGGCTGTATCAATTTACATTCTCACCAACAGTGCAAGAGGGTTCCCTTTTCTCCACACCCTCTCCAGCATTTATTGTTTGTAGATTTTTTGATAATGGCCATTCTGACCGGTGTGAGGTGATCCCTCATTGTAGTTTTGCTTTGCATTTCTCTAATGATTAGTGATGTTGAGCATACTTTCATGTGTTTGTGGGCAATCTGTATATCTTCTTTGGAGAAATGTCTATTTACATCTTCGGCCTATTTTTTGATTGGGTTGTTTGTTATTTTGATATTGAGCTGCTTGTAAATTTTGGAGATTAATCCTTTATCCGTTGATTCATATGGGAGAAATATTTTCTCCCATTCTGAGGGTTGCCTATTCGTCTTATTTATGGTTTCCTTTGCTGTGCAAAAGCTTTTAAGTTTAGGTCCCATTTGTTTATTTTTGTTTTTATTTCCATTTCTCTAGGAGGTGGGTCAAAAAGGATCTTGCTGTGATGAATGTCATAGAGTGTTCTGCCTATGTTTTCCTCCAAGAGTTTTATAGTGTGTGGCTTTACATTTAGGCCTTTAATCCATTTTGAGTTTATGTTTGTGTATTGTGTTAGGCAGTGTTCTACTTTCATTCTTTTACATGTAGCTGTCCAGTTTTCCCAGCACCACTTACTGAGGAAGCTGTCTTTTCTCCATTGTATATTCTTGCCTCCTTTATCAAAAATAAGGTGACCATATGTGCGTGGGTTTATCTCTGGGCTTTCTATCCTGTTCCATTGATCTATATTTCTGTTTTTGTGCCAGTACCATACTGTCTTGATTACCGTAGCTTTGTAGTATAGTCTGAAGTCATGAAGCCCGATTCCTCCAACTCCATTTTTCTTTCTCAAGATTGCTTTGGCTATTCGGGGTCTTTTGTGTTTCCATACAAACTGTGAAATTATTTTTCTAGTTCTGTGAAAAATGCCATTGGTAATTTCATACGGATTGCACTGAATCTGTAGATTGCTTGGGAAGTGTAGTCATTTTCACAATATTGATTCTTCCAATCCAAGAACATGGTATATCTCTCCATCTGTTTCATTCATCTTTAATTTCTTTCATCAGTGTCTTATAGCTTTCGACATACAGGTTTTTGTCTCCTTACGTAGGTTTATTCCTGGTATTTTATTATTTTTGTTGCAATGGTAAATGGGAGTGTTTCCTTAACTTCTCTTTCAGATTTTTCATCATTAGTGTATAGGAATGCAAGAGATTTCTGTGCATTAATTTTGTATCCTGCTACTTTACCAAATTCATTGATTAGCTCTAGTAGTTTGCTGGTAGTATGTCTAGGATTCTCTATGTATAGTATCATGTCATCTGTAAACAGTGACAGTTTTACTTCTTCTTTTCCAATTTGGATTGCTTTTATTTCTTTTTCTTCTCTGATTGCTGTGGCTAAAAATTCCAAAACTTTGCTGAACAATAGTGGTGAGAAAAAAAAAAAACAGTGATGAGAGAGGACCACCTTGTCTTGTTCCTGATCTTAGAGGAAATGCTTTCCGTTTTTCACCAATGAAAACAATGCTGGCTGTGGGTTTGTCATATATGGCCTTGATTATGTTGAGGGAAGTTCCCTCTATGCCTACTTTCTGGAGCATTTTTATCATAAATGGGTGTTGAATATTGTTGAAAACTTTTTCTGCGTCTATTCAGATGATCATATGGTTTTTCTCCCTCAACTTGTTAATGTGGTTTATCACACTGATTTGCGTATATTGAAGAATCTTTGCATTCCTGGGAAAAACCCCATATGATCACGCTGTATGATCCTTTTAATGTATTGTTGGATTCTGTTTGCTAGTATTTTGTTGAGGATTTTTGCATCTATGTTCATCAGTGATATGGGCCTGTAGTTTTCTTTCTTTGTGATATCTTTGTCTGTTTTTGGTATCAGAGTGATGGTGGCCTCATAGAATGAACTTGGGACTGTTCCTCCCTCTGCTGTATTTTGGAAGAGTTTGAGAAGGATAGGTGTTAGATCTTCTCTAAATGTTTGATAGAATTTGCCTGTGAAGCCATCTGGTCCTGGGCTTTTGTTTGTTGGAAGATTTTTTTTTTTTTTTGCGGTAGGCAGGCCTCTCACTGTTGTGGCCTCTCCCGTTGCGGAGCACAGGCTCCAGTCGTGCAGGATCCGGACGTGCAGGCTTAGCGGCCATGGCTCACAGGCCTAACTGCTCCGCGGCATGTGGGATCTTCCCGGACCGGGGCACGAACCCATGTCCCCTGCATCAGCAGGCGGACTCTCAACCACTGCACAACCAGGGAAGCCCTGTTGGAAGATTTTTAATCACAGTTTCAATTTCAGTGCTTGGTCTGTTCATATATTCTATTTCTTCCTGGTTCAGTCTCGGAAGGTTGTGCATTTCTAAGAATTTGTCCATTTCTTCCAGGTTTTCCATTTTATTGGCATATAGTTGCTTGTAGTAATCTCTCATGATCCTTTGTGTTTCTGCAATGTCAGTTGTTACTTCTCCTTTTCATTTCTAATTCTACTGATTTGAGTCTTCTCCTTTTTTTTCTTGATGAGTCTGGCTAGTGGTTTATCAATTTTGTTTATCTTCTCAAAGAAACAGTTTTTAGTTTTATTGATCTTTGCTATCATTTCCTTCATTTCTTTTTCTCTTAATTCTAATCTGATCTGTATGATTTCTATCCTTCTGCTAACTTTGGGGTTTTTTTACACTTCATTCTCTAATTGCTTTAGGTGTTAGGTTAGGTTGTTTGAGATGTTTCTTGTTCTTGAGGTAGGCTTGTATTGCTATAAATTTCCTTCTTAGAACTGCTTTTGCTGCATCCCATAGGTTTTGAGCTGTCGTGTTTTCATTGTCATTTGTTTCTAGGTATTTTTTGATTTCCTCTTTGATTTCTTCAGTGATCTCTTGGTTATTAAGTAGTGCATTATTTAGCCTTCATGTGTTTGTATTTTTTACAGATTTTTCCTGTAATTGATATCTACTCTCATAGGATTGTGGTCGGAAAAGATACTTGATATGATTTCAATTTTTTTAATTTGCCACAGCTTGATTTGTGACCCAAGATATGATCTATCCTGCAGAATGTTCCATGAGCACTTGAGAAGAAAGTGTATTCTTTTGTTTTTGGATGGAATGTCCTTTAAATATCAATTAAGTCCATCTTGTTTAATGTATTATTTAAAGCTTGTGTTTCCTTATTTATTTTCATTTTGGATGATCTGTCCATTGGTGAAAGTGGGGTGTTAAAGTTCCCTACTATGATTGTGTTACTGTCGATTTTCCCTTTTATGGCTGTTAGCATTTCCCTTATGTATTGAGGTGCTCCTATGTTGGGTACATAAATGTTTACAATTGTTATATCTTCTTCTTGGATTGATCCCTTGATCATTATGTAGTGTCCTTCTTTGTCTCTTGTAATAGTCTTTATTTTAAAGTGTATTTTATCTAATATGAGAATTGCTACTCCAGCTTTCCTTTGATTTCCATTTGCATGGAATATCTTTTTCCATCCCCTCACTTTCAGTCTGTATGTGTCTCTAGGTCTGAAGTGGGTCTCTTGTAGACAGCATATATACGGGTCTTGGTTTTGTATCCATTCAGCCAGTCTACGTCTTTTGGTGGGAGCATTTAATCCATTTATATTTAAGGTAATTATTGATATGTATGTTCTTGTAACCATTTTCTTAATTGTTTTGTGTTTGTTTTTGTAGGTCTTTTCCTTCTCTTGTGTTTCCCGCCTAGAGAAGTTCCTTTAGCATGTGTTGTAAAGCTGGTTTGGTGGTGCTGAATTCTCTTAGCTTTTGCTTGTCTGTAAAGGTTTTAATTTCTCTGTCAGATCTGAATGACATCCTTTTGGGTAGAGTAGTCTTGGTTGTAGGTTTTTCCCTTTGATCACTTTAAGTATGTCTTGCCACTCCGTTCTTGCTTGCAGAGTTTCCGTTGAAAGATCAGCTGTTAACCTTATGGGGATTCCCTTGTACGTTATTTGTCCTTTTTCCCTTGCTGCTTTTAATATTTTTTCTTTGTATTTAATTTTTTATAGTTTGATTAGTATGTGTCTTGGTGTGTTTCTCCTTGGATTTATCCTGTATGGGACTCTCTGTGCTTCTTGGACTTGATTAACTATTGCCTTTCCCATATTAGGGAAGTTTTCAACTATAATCTCTTCAAATATTTTCTCAGTCCCTTTCTTTTTCTCTTCTTCTTCTGGGACTCCTATAATTCGAATGTTGGTGCATTTAATAGTGTCCCAGAGGTCTCTATGACCGTCCTCAATTCTTTTCATTCTTTTTTCTTTATTCTGCTCTGCAGTAGTTATTTTCACTATTTTATCTTCCAGTCACTTAACCATCCCTCTGCCTCAGTTAATCTGCTATTGATTCCTTCTAGAGAATTTTTAATTTCATTTATTGTGTTGTTCATCATTGTTTGTTTGCTCTTTAGTTCTTCTAGGTCCTTGTTAAACGTTTCTTGTATTTTCTCCATTCTATTTCCAAGATTTTGGATCATCTTTACTATCATTACTCTGAATTCTTGTTTAGGTAAACTGCTTATTTCCTCTTCATTTGTTTGGTGTGGTTGGTTTTTACCTTGCTCCTTCATCTGCTGTGCTTCTCTGTCATCTCATTTTGCTTAACTTACTCTGTTTGGGGTCACCTTTTCGCAGCCTGCAGGTTCGTAGTTCCAGTTGTTTCTGGTGTCTGCCCCCAGTGGCTAAGGTTGGTTCAGTGGGTTGTGTAGGCTTCCTGGTGGAGGGGCCTAGTGCCTGTGTTCTGGTGGATGCGGCTGAATCTTGTCTTTCTGGTGGGCAGGACCACGTCTGGTGGTGTATTTTGGGGTGTCTGTGGCCTTATTATGATTTTAGGCAGCCTCTCTGCTAATGGGTGGGGTTGTGTTCCTGTCTTGCTAGTTGTTTGGCATTGTTTTTCCAGCACTGTAGCTTGCTGGCTGTTGAGTGGAGCTGGGTCTTAGCATTGAGTTGGAAATCTCTGGGAGAGTTTTCGCCGTTTGATATTACATGGAGCCAGGAGGCCTCTGGTGGACCAATGTCCTGAACTTGGCTCTCCCACCTCAGAGGCACAGGCCTGACACCTGGCTGGAGCACCAAGACCCTGTCAGCCACACTGCTGTTATATCGAAGGCAACATGGGAGTGCCACAGAGTCCAGTATTTTTTCCATAAGCTTCTTTGTCATGTCATATTTATATTTGTTTTATGTGTATAACACCTTTTTTTTCTTCTGCCTATTCATAAATTTTTCTCTTTATCACTGCTTTTTAGATATTTGTTTATAATATGATTTGGTGTGATTTTCTTCATATGTTTTTCTTCTTGGAGTTTATTGAGCTTTTTGGATCTATGGTTTTATAATTTTCAACAAGTTTGGAAAATTTTTGGCCATTATTTATTCCATTATCATTTATGTTCCCCTACTACTTCCTTCTGGGCCTTTAGAACACTTTAATACTACCCCACAAGTCAATTTGTACTATTTTTTTTCAGGTGTTTTCTTCTTGTAATTTATTTTGTATATTTTCCATTCCTATATCTTCAATTTCAAAGGACTCTTCTGCAATTTTGAACCAGTTATTCATTAAGGCATTTGAGGGTACTTTTATTTCAAATATAGCCTTCATCTCTAGAAATTCATTTCAGTCTTTTTCATATCTCTGTTTCTTGCCTCCTAATGTTTATTTTTCCTTCATCTTCTTGAACATATGGAATATATAATAGCTGTTTTTACATCCTTTTCTGCAATTTCTGTCACCTGGGTCATTTCTGGGTCTACTTCTATTGATCAACTCTTCTCTCTTTTTTTTTTTTTCTTTTGTGGTACACAGGCCTCTCACTGTTATGGCCTCTCCCATGTAGAGCACAGGCTCTGGACGCGCAGGCTCAGCGGCCATGCCTCACGGGCCCAGCCGCTCCGCGGCATGTGGGATCTTCCCGGACCGGGGCACGAACCTGTGTCCCCTGCATTGGCAGGCGGACTCTCAACCACTGTGCCACCAGGGAAGCCCCAACTCTTCTAACTCTTATGGACCATATTTACCAGTTTGCATACCTATTTTTTATTGGGTTCCAGGAATTATGGATTTTATTTATTGGGATTTTGTTGTATTCCTTTAAATATTATGTGGCTTTATTTGGGGATGCAGCTAACGTCAACAGAATTCTATCTTTTGAGGCTTGCTTTTCAACTTTTTTTAGGAACAAGTACAGTGAAGCCTTTTATTGAGTATAATTTTGTTCCACCACTAAGGCAATACACTTTTGAGGATTCTACTCAATGTCCTATACATTAGATGTTTCCACTTTGGCTGGTGCCAACGTGGATTATACCCAGCCTCATGTGAGCTCCAAAAATTGCTCTACCTACTCTTTTCTGTTGGTTCGTTTCTTAGTTTCATATACTTTCCTTATATGTATGTACAGAGCAGTACTCAGCTAGAGCCTCAAGTGGATTCCTTGCAGATATTTAGAGCTCCATGCCCGTGCTGTGCCCTCATATCTGGAATTTTGCTCTCAAATCTAGGCGACTTGGTCTCCTCAAACTCTGTCTTCTCAACTTCACAAGGCTTCTGAGCATTGCTGAGGTTTCTCTTAACTACACCACCTCTTGGAAACTCCAGGCCACGAGCTGGGGCAGTTGTAGGAATCACATAGTTTGTTTTCCTTCTCTCATGGATAAATATTCTGTGTTACCTTTTGGCCATTGCCTGAAATCTGGTGTTTCACAAATATCTTGTCTAGTTTTCTAGTAGTTTAATGTGAGACAGTAAATCTAGTTTCACTATTTTTCCATCATAGTGAAAAAAGGAAGTCTACACTGTTTCTTTTTCTATGAAGGTTACTGAAAGTTTGTCAAAAGTTTAACCTTAAATTTTAATTACTTTATTTCTATTTTAAGTTCCTTTAATATACAATGAATTTTCAAATAAAATCTGTTAGAAAAATAAGTGTATTTTGAAGGTTGTTGTCATTGTATATTTTCATCATGTCTTAATATGTAATCAAATCGCTACATAAAATTAGTTTTCTTTTGGAGTCAAAAGTGTTAAGTTCAGTTGCATTTTTCATTTCCAATGAAAACTGAAAATTTCTAAGATATTTTCATTAATTTTATTTTCGTAAAAAGCAAGCAGAATTGGACATCATGCAGACTTTTACAAAAGAACTCCTCCATGTAGAATTACATTTTAAAAATTCCATAACTACTGGGGACTCTTCAAAGGTTTCATATTTGTTATTTCATTAATTATAGGACTTAAATAAACATGCAATGGCTCTATGTTGTGTCTCTCTGCTGTTGGTTCTTCATAAATAAGGGATAGTTTTCCATTCATCTCAGGGCTTGGGAGAAAGACAAGTTGAATGCCATGAAACGCAAGCCATAGCTTGAAAGGAGATGCTTTTGTGAAAACAGGTTTATTTCCAAATAAGACTATACATCTGCTTGGGACTTCTCTGTCAATAACCAGTGAGACTAAAGAGACAGCAACAGAATTTCCAATTTCTTTCAACAGAATATAAAATAAAAGCTACTTGTGGTATCATATTCAAAAGAGGATCATCTAATCATGCTTGCTTATTTCATTTTTTTTGTTTGTTTTCATTTGGGTTTTTTTTTTTTTTAAAGCAAGCATGAAAGATTTTCTTTGTCCAGAAAACTGGAATGAATCCACTGAGTCATCCAAAAAAGAACTGAACTGAGGTAGACCCAAGATGATTGATCCCTGGATTTTAAATCCCCACAGCTCAATCTAGGTCAGCTAAGCCTTAATCTTTCATTTACAGAGTAAGTGCTTTTGAAACACATGTACTAAGAAAAGATTCTCTGGCAAAGAATGGTGTGTTCAGTGGTTGGGTAATATGCTATAATGACATTTTGATAGTGTGCTACACAAAACTGTTATGTCATTATGAAAACACTAAGTAACATTTGTCAAATCTAAGAGAAGCAGAAATTTCAAAGTTGCACCTATAATTAGTGTAGCGTGAATTTTAAAATACTTTCATTTTTACTCCCAGAACCAGATTTTAGAAGTGGACAGAGTGTCCCCTCCAAGGTTTTGAATGAAATTACAGGGCACAAACATTTTTTTTCTTCCTCTTTAAATGAGAGAAAAGGGAACAACTTCTCAATTAGGACAGACCTTAGACATCGACTATTGACAACAGCTCCAAAACTGTTATTTATTACTCCCTGTGATTATCAAGTCCCTTGATATAGGTCTTAGCTAAAATTATAGTATGCTCATGGCATTTGAGTAACTGACATTTTCAATTTAAACTATTACTAAGAAATCTTAAAAACAATTCCTAAAATTCTATGTAACTAAAGTATATTTTTCTGAGTTACAAATTTGAATCATGTGGATTTAGAGGCTGGTGTAGTAGAGACTTGCTGTCCACCCAAAGTATCCATAGCTCACTTCTATGTGCTAACTTCAAAGTTTTGTTTGTCTCCTTCCCCCAATGTTTTAAATAAGTCTTGGGAAGTGAATAAAACATTGTCCCTGTGGAAAATCCCAAAGAATGCCAAGAGCTAGCCTTGTTGATAGAAATGAAAAGAAAATGGAACAGTTTTAAAAAGCAACAGTTCCTCAGCCAGAAAATAAAAGTTATAGATAAATTAGAGCACATAAATCAAATGTGATGGTTGTATAAATGAGTTCGCCACACATTATGTACAAAAATAAGAAAATTTAATTAAGGAAACTACCTAGGCAATTACTTCTAGTACAAGAAGTGATTATTAAATTAGGTAAAACTTCAAAACTCATGGTGTGAGGTTACACATAGGCCACACATAATTCTAAATGTAAATGTAATTGAGGAAAAAGCCAGAAGCCCATATAAGCACCCTATAAAATAACAGGTGCCACAGGCACTTCTATATTTCAGAGATAAAGAATTGGAGCCTGTTCAGCAAAGTCAAGATTAGCTGATGTAGAAATAAAATGTCTTTGCCACATAAATCTCTCCAGTGCTTCATCCATGAACCATCAACACCATTCAGAGTTACTGTCTAATTATGCACATTCAGGTACATTCATGGTTAGTGTTTCATCAGAAATGATGTAGTGTGGGGTCTATTTTACTGACATTTATTATAAAAGCATTTATAAATGACTTCAGTACTTTATTTATAGAATCTTTATGCATGTGAGGAGGATCCTTATATTTTTCAGCTTTATATTGCTACTTTTCATGGAGGTAGTTATATACTAGATACTTTCAGATTTTTATTTCCTAAGGATGATGGGATAAGTTTTGTAGAAATAGCTGTCTTATGGCACACTTTTCTTAAAGCTTAAAAGTAATTTTTAAATAAAACTGGCAAATAAGATTTGAATATTTACAGCTATGACATACATCATGTATTCAAGTACTAAACTTTATATGGAGAGTAAGAAAAAATAATGTACATCAAGATTTCATTTTTATGATTAAATAAAACAGTTTTGAAGAAATATAGTAACAATCAAAATAAAGACAATTCCATTCAAATATGATCAGTCTTACAGAAAGTTGGGGGGAAAATGCTACCTGAGTCTAAATAACCAGAATGCATTAACACCTAGACAGCCGAGCATCAGTTGTGTAACACATGTAGGCCAGATGTCAACTGGCATCCACTTACATCTTAAGATCTCAACTACATTATCTGAACACTCACTCATTCCATGTCCTCTAGATGAGTAATACCTTCCCAAACCTCTGGCCTATCTGCGTAGCTGCTTCCACTAAATGAACTCAGTTTGGCATTATCGAACATTGAGTTCTCTGTCCCTGTCTACACTGCATCAACCCAGATGGGGTATTAGAACATTCTGTAATTTCTAACAAATCAAAACAAAAACCACTCATTAAAAATAACCACTCATGTACTATAGATTTTCCTGAAGACAGTGAAGGAGCTGCCTCAGAGGAGGTAAAAGTTTCTACTACAACCACACAAATAACTTCAAATAGAAGATTAGACACAACTATTTTTCAAATGGCCTATTTCTCAGAAACCATCCCATCAAATGCCTCTCTTCTAAACCATGGGAGATCTTGAAATTTAGAAATGTGGAAAGCGTTCAGCAGAGTGATTCTGACGTGGGCTGTGGTTTCAATCACATAGTAAATGGAATTGCAACAGGTGGGGACTAGCCATACACTTATGTGTCTTCATGTAGTCTCAAGAGTTTCTCCATGGGGTCTGTCCACATAGGCTAATGTGGACTTCCTCATAGCACGGCAGCCTCTGGGAAATAGAGCTGCTTACACAGTAGCTCAGGGTTTCTTTGTGAGTGGTTGAGGCTGTACCTTTTAGGACTAGCCTCAGAAGTCACAGAGTGTTGCTTCAGTGTAGTCACAAGTCTAGGTAGGTTCAAGGTGAAGGAATATAGACTCACTTCTCAAAATCATAGTGTAAAGCCAGAATATGGAACGGGAGATGTCATGGCCATCTTTGGAAAATACAATCTGCCACATATGTTTATCATATTTTTACCCATTTTTTCTTAACATAAACATCAGAAAGTAATAGATATAAATGCATTAATTTCACATTTTACTATTATGAATACAGTTTTTAGTCACTAATGGAATGTATAAAGATCTGTAAATCAAACACAGAAATGTATGTGTTTTACAAAATTAATAGCATCATTAACCTGTCTACCAAGTAAGATTCATACAGCTGCTGCAGCTTTAGTTAAAGACATGTCAATGCCACTGAGGGTATAGAATCTAGAAGGGAATCTACTGGAAGAAGATGATGACCTGAGTTCTATTGTGAGCACTGTGTCCTAAGAAAGACATTTAAACCTTCTGGGCCTTATGGTTTGATCCTCCATAAAATGTCTTTTTTAAATATTATAATGTTGTTTTCTTTTCCTTCAACTGCATGGTAGGTAGCATTACCTCTTTTATGGATGAGACAATAAAACTCAAGGAGATAAAGTATACATCAAAAGACTAAAATCGGTGTCAAAGTTAAGAACAAAACTCAGCTCCAAGTTCACTACTCTCCACCACATAAACTACTCTGTCAATACAACAAAATACCAACAGGCGAATGCATTATTTTATCTAGAATACACTTAGAGTGGCTACAAAACTGAATGCAAATTTCCATCTGCTCTACTGATAATCACTGATTACTATATTTCAACCATACAGAAGATACAATCAATCCAAGGCCTATCCTGCTCACCTGAGTTTGCCAGGATTCCTGTCTGAAGAACGCCAGAGGGCCCCTCTAGAAAGTTACATCTGTCTCTGGTTTACACAGGATATGCCAAACTAGACTGACACAGTCCGCCCTATTGTATATTTGGCACACTCCAGTAGGTGTTCTCCCTGAACATTTAATCTGTTCCCCACCACCCTGAAAATAAATGTACATATGGTTACAGAGTATGCTAACTGCACAGTTATTATGCTAACATATTTGGATGATAATATGCCAACAGGGATCTACCTCAATTATTATTGGCATTGTTTATTTTTTTTAAAAAATCAAGTTGCAATAACTTATAATGTAAAATTGTGCTCAAATGCCAAAAAGGTAACAAGGTTTGCACGCAGTTGGCAATTTTTGCATACATTGGCCTTCTTAAATCAAGAATGAAAAGGGAAATCCTTTGGCACATGATTTAACAATTGCATACTATTTCCTTTCTTCTCACCTAAAAAGAGAACTTTTGAGATTCATCTGTCACCTATGCACTTCACTCTAAGGGCAGAGCTATCTATTGAATACAATATCATGGCTTCTTCTTGAAATAAAAATTCAGAAGGACAATTCAATGTAATTACATAATTCTCAATTATATTGAGAATTTTGTAGGAGAAAAAAAGCAGTTATCAACATTAACCACCCCAAAAGCATTAGGAAACTTGAATAGGCCATTAACCATGGGGGAGGTTACAAAAATAATTGATTATTTTCACAAAAGACTCCAAAGACAGGGCTTCCCTGGTGGCACAGTGGTTGAGAGTCCGCTTGCCGATACAGGGGACACGGGTTCGTACCCCGGTCCGGGAAGATCCCACATGCCGCGGAGCGGCTGGGCCCGTGAGCCATGGCCTCTGAGCCTGCGCGTCCGGAGCCTGTGCTCCGCAACGGGAGAGGCCACAACAGTGAGAGGCCCGCGTACCGCAAAAAAAAAAAAAAAAAAAAAGACTCCAAAGACAGAGTTTTACCAGTGACCACTTTAGAACAGTAAAAATCATTTGTTTTGTTATAAAACTCTCTTGTTTTCTCAGTATATAACCATACCTTCAAATAATAAATTGGCTTTCCTTTTTTAAAGAAGGTAGTCTAAATAATCATTACAAAAATTATTACTGGAGTCAGATTGACCTGTTTTTGCATGTTAGTTCCACCATTCATGAGATATGTAACCTTGGTCAAGTAATCTGATCTCCCTAAGCTGCAGTTTCTTCTTCAGCAGCAAAATTAGAAAAATAATAATAGTAGATAAGATAATTCACACAAATTTCTAACAGCACTTGACACATGGTGTCAGTCAATATCAGTTTTTATTCTTGCTCATAACAACATCCATTAACATAATCATTGCTTTATTGGACATTCTGACTAATAATATAAGACATAAAGTGGAAATAAAAGGTATAATTAGAAGGAAAAAGATTAAATGACTATTATTATTAACAAGTATATAATTAATGTAACTCTAATTCTAAGAAAACCACAAATTTCTTATAATACCATAGATTAGAAAAGTGGCCAGGTATAGACAAAAGAATAAAAATAATAGCTTTCTTTAAGAAGTTAGAAGAGTTACTATAAAAATATTTCATTCCCATATGCAACAAAATTTTCCTGGAAAAATAAACGGAAGAATGCATGTATAACAAATTTGAAAAGAAAAAGAAGAAAGGGAAATTTATCTTACCATAAAGAATTGAAACAAAAATTGTTGTAAGAACTGACAAAGAGACCAACATATCAGAAAATCTTAGTTCAGAAATATGAACATTCATGCACACATATGAGTTTACTACATGACAAAGCAAACATTATAAATCAATAATGAGGCATAGAGCACCAATATTTGTTGTTAGAAAAGCTATTTGGGAAATAATCAAGTTAGGCCTTTATCTCTATAATGATCACTTGCCCTATTGTTTGTCTCCCCAGCTCAAAATATTTCCCCTTCCCTGGTAACTACCCTTCCCCTGATTCTTTGATATGGAATCTGATCCACAGAGAATGGACTCCTAGAAGCCAGAGTTCATCCAACGTGACCTTGTTTCAGGGCAACATGAAGCACCGTATCCAAATTAGAAAAACAGGGTCACTTTCCTGGGAATTTGGGTTGGGAGTGACAACCAGATTTAGTCTTTCTCTGGATGGTTAGATGGTTCCCACTGGGACAAGGAAGTAGGGAAAACAAATGAAAAGGATGAGGAAATGCACTGAGAGCAAAGGCGAGAGAAGAAAAACAGAGACACAGAATCCCAATGGCATGCCCACCCTAGTTCCCTGTCTCTCCCTGAAGCATGGCGGCATCCTGAATGTCCCACATTTCTTACCCACATTCAGGGTAAGAAACAGCCTACCTTTTAAGAGCTCCAGAATTCTTGTGACTAGCATTCAGAAAATTCCTAAATAAAATTACTTTATCTACCAAAATAAATTCCAAAAAAAGTACATGCTAAATTTTAAAATGAGGTAAAATGCAACTATTAAAATATTCATCTTGGGAAGGTAAAGAATATCCTAAAAGTAAAAACTCTACGACAAAAAAAGAAAACTACATACTTCGCATTTCATACATATGGAGCGTTAGTACCTTTCATAAACAAATAACAGAAAATATCCACAACAAATATGACACAAATATACGAAAGTTATTTGTATTTTTAATGCAAAAAGGGCTCTAAAAAAATGAAGAAATATGCTAACATCCCAAAGTACAGTAAAAGCAGGCAAATCACAGAAGAACAGACAAATCTGAGAAGAAATACATAAGGTCATTAAACGTGTAAAAAATAGTCTAGAAATGTAAAGGAATGTTTTCAAATTTAAAATATTGATACATAGTACCTGTCCCAATATTAGTACATAGAAATAGGTACTAAATGGTTGGTAGCACTGTCAGAAATTAATTTTGCGACACATATAAAGACCTTCGTATGTGGTCATACCTTTTTGAGCTACTGTACTAAATCAGCACTTCTGCTTACAAGTGCAGAAACACAATTCAAAATGCTGTAATGGGAAAAGGAATGGATTGGCTCAGAGAGGTGAAAATTCCAGCAGTGTTCATGTTGGATCCCAGTGCTCTAACTTGTGCTTATGCATCTCTCTCTCTCCATATCAGGTCTGCATTCAACTGTGATGGGTTTTTTTTCCCCTCAGGCAAGCTCTCCCTCAGGTGCACTTTAGGTTTCTGTTCTACCAACTTTACTAGCCAGCAGAATGACTAATAAGGACCTACTGTATAGCACAGGAAACTCTACTCAATACTGTGTAATGACCTCTATGGGAAAAGAATCTAAAGAAGAGTGGATATATGTACATGTATAACTGATACACTTTGCTGTACAGCAGAAACTAACACAACACTGTAAGTCAACTATACTCCAATAAAAATTTTAAAAAGAGGACCTCAAATTCCCAACGGCTTTTTCTAAAATCTCAGGATAACATCTCATTGTATCTTATTGGCATGACTTGGGTCACACTTGCTCCTCTCTGAAGCAATCACTATGGTCAGGGAATAGGTTCAGCTTCCTGGGATAGAAACAAGGTGTGGGGTTCATCATGCCTGAATCAGAGCTTAAAACATAGGAATGGAGTTTAGGGTAAGTAGTTAACAAGAAAAAATCCAGGTGCTATTTCCAGGAGAAGGGAAATGGATGCTGTGCACTTAAAGATAACAGATGTCCATCACACCCCTAGACCTAGTAATTTAATTTCTAGGACTCTGGTCTAAAAAAACAATTAGAAGGAAAGAAAAGATTATGGTAAACATTTAAAAACTGTATTTCTTAGAGTACAAAAATGAAAACAATAGTAGGGAAATGACTAAATAAACTATAAATTTATTATTGTAACACTAGACACTGTTATATATATATTTATATATATAAATAAAATGTGACTATGGGGGTAAACACAATAGTATGTGAAAAAGTAGGATAAATATATAAAGTATAATCCCACTTTTGTACATATTTGTATTTGCCTAGAAAAATAAACTGAAAAAAGAAAAAACAGACCACAATGATAATCTAATGTGGTGGACTTTGGAGAGTTTTCTATAGGCATATGTATTAGTTTTTATCAGGTAAAAACTCTCTTAAAAAGTTACAAGAAGCAGAAATCTGGTAGATGATTATTACAGTGCTCAACACCTACTGTGCCCAGGCAGCCTGAAGTCAGGAAACACCTCCATGCTGGCCGATGCCTTTACTCCATAAACCTGAACATCACTTGAAATCTCTGAACTTTAGTATATACATCAGTAATATGGGAATAATAATGTCTGCTCTGCACACCACACATATAATTACTCTGAAAATCAAACAGCATAAGTAAAAAGCACTTTAAATTATAAAGTGCTATAAAAGCTGACAGCATCTTGAAATAAAGACGCCAAAGCAATCCTGTGCACCCTTCCCCACTAGCATATTAAAGACCCAAACATGAGTAACATAATATCTAACTAATGCCTCAGTTTCTTAGCTTCCTTTGGACTTCACTTTTTAAGTTTATAAATGGAGGTAATAATACCTATTTGTTTGGTCTTATGTGAGGTAAACCTTGTTTATATGAGGTGACAATGAATACTTAACAAAGGTAGATTATCTGCTCACTTTTCTTCTTATACCCTACCTATTCCTTCATCTGTAAAATGCACATGGTATAAATGCTCAGGGCTGAGGAGAAGCAGGTAGCTGATGTCCAAAAATCCTTCCCACTTATAAGCTGGATTTTTCAATGAAACCCAAATCTCTTTCACAGAGCAGGGTATTGAATTATGCAGTACAAATAGCCAAACCAGTGGCCTCACAGATTCAACAGCATCTCTACCTGGAGCCTGCTAGGCAGGTGTGAGAGCTCACAGTACTGCTCCACCTGTGTGTTCAGGGGTAGTTATTTTTACATAAAGGACCAATGTGATTTCAGAGCCTCCAACATACCTCTGCCCAGCTTCCTCCTCTAAGAAAACTCGGAAACTTAAACATACATGGATTTCCTATGGAGTCACAGTGAGGGTGTAAGTATCTGCTGCACTCCCCCAGTTTGCCCAATATCCAAGTTTAACTCAAAAAAGAGCGACTCAAGGAATGATAAAGGAAACTACTTGAGAAAGGCATAGGACCTTCTAAATTTAAGCACTGTGACTTTCCCTCTTCTCTCATAAAATTCAGACTAGCCCTACAACCCTGTCCCACTCCTCACCAGCTGAGCTCTGTCCCCTCCCTTCTCCTGCAGCCCCCAGGGAAAAGCGTGCAGAATGCAAGTTCACCAGTGCCCACACTTCCCTTGCTCTGGCCTTGACCCTTTGGCAATTCTTCAAGACTCAAGACAAGAGCTGGTTTCTTTACCCAAATTACTAGAGCCTGCTTAAAATCTGGGGCAGCTGAGAATGTAGCCTGTCCCCACAGGGTAGGAATGTATTAACCACCCTATAAAAGTTATTTTTAAAGTTTTATTTAAGGAACAGCAGCTGGAGAATAAAGGAAAGAAAGGCAAAACACAATTCTTTTATACCCACGCTGCAATCCCCCTCATACCAATCTCCCATGACTCACTGTGGGAATTGCATCCATGTAAATGTTTTAAGTCTGACCTACAAAGCTGGAAACTGAAGAATACAGAAATAAACAGGAAATACAAAACAACCTTGTTCAATCAGACCCTTCTAGTTGCCTTGCTTAGTTATATTAGGGAAGTTTGACAACAGACTTGGAATTCATTCACCGGATTTATTTTTTTGGAGGGAATTACTAAAAAAAATTAAAGAGACATTAAAATACCATCACATATAATGAGCTCACTGCCATTTGGAACTTGTTTCCAATCAACACACTGTGAATGTTAGCAATGGAAGGTTTTCCAGCAGTCCCTATCCTTTGGTTGGGAGAGTAATCAGAAAAGAAATTCAGCAAACTACAAAGCCATGACGTACATAAATATTAATGTAGTCTACATGTTATTAATCTCTAAGTTATAATGAAAATTAGTTCTGCATTTCATTGTTATCTTAGTAATACCACATTCGAAATATATGATTGCTATATTTGTTTATTTGTTTTTTTAAAAAAAGGCACTGCTCACTTGGAATTCACCTGAATTCAACAAGATTTATTGAGAGCACCTATTGTGTGTACAAGACAGTATCTACCTCAAGGAGCTTATACTGTTGTATGAAGAAAATAGATATGTGCACGCAGAAAACTGAATACATGAGATGCAATGTGCTATGAGGCTGGGAAAGGAGAACACATCACATCCAGTCAAGGAGTTTCAGGAACAGTCCACCAGAGATCACCTTGAGGAATGTGTAGAATTCTGACAAAATAGGAGGCAACATCATATGCAAGGCAGCAAGTGGGAAAGCAGTGTGCATGTTCAGAAAACAGTCACTAATCTCTCAGCAGCATGAGAAAGTGTGAAAAGATTTCAGGGGATAAGAGGCTCCAAACCTGGATCTATACTTTCTAGCTGTTTGACCTTTGGCAAGTTGCACAACTTCTCTAAGCCTCTCTTTCCTCCTGTTTAAAACTGAGTTACTAACAAGTGTACAGTGAGAGTATGACCATGCATGTGAAGTACCTATCACGGTGACTAGCATATAGTGAATGCTCAGTGAATGTTTAAAACAAAAGAGAAGAGAGGGAAGGAGGAAGAGCATAAAGAAAGGAGGGAGGGAGGGAGAGAAGAACGGAAGGAAAGAGATGGGAAGGGAGGGAGGGAAGTTGGGGGTTTTGACAGGTTTGGGCTTAAGATGTATATTTTGGAGCCATTTGCATATAAGCCCAAGACATTGAGGACAAACATCACAAACTAAGGCAGCGGACACAACTTCAGGGACACCTATATTTTGTGAGTGGGAAGAGGAAAAGGCATATGAGGTCACGATACAATGGAATAAAGATAGGACATGGGTTCAGATTTGGGTTCCACCAAAGTCTGTGTGATTTTGAAAAAATCTCTAAAACTTTAGTGGAAAAATATCTTCCTCACAGAATTATTCTGAAAAGTAAAAGGGATGAGATATATAAAATCACATAACACCACGCCTTGTATATAGGTAACCATCAATAATTATTAGGCCCCTCCTCACTTTCTTGCTTGTCTCCCTTAGAGAGAGGAAAAGGAGCAGTGAATGTAAAGGGAAAGAAGCCTGATACAAGCACATGACAGTAGCTATAACAGAATAGAAGAAGATAGGGAATAAGCCAGAAATTCTGTGAGCGTTGTTGTATAGAGTTATCATGCATCTTTTTTTTTTTTTTTTTTTTTTTTTTTTGCGGTATGCGGGCCTCTCACTGTTGTGGCCTCTCCCGTTGCGGAGCACAGGCTCCGGACGCGCAGGCTCAGCGGCCATGGCTCACGGCCGCAGCCGCTCCATGGCATGTGGGATCTTCCCGGACCGGGGCACCCGAACCCGTGTCCCCTGCGCCGGCAGGCGGACTCTCAACCACTGCGCCACCAGGGAAGCCCTCATTCATCTTTAAGATTCAGTTTCAGTAGAAGGTTTGGTGGGAAAAGCTAGATTATAAATTGAAAATATTGAACAAGTAGTGAGGTTCTGGAGCAACCATTTAGTGTGTTCCTACCTGATATCTGGGCACGAAGCAAAGAATTAAGAAAAAATAGTAATATTCATGGATGGTGTTAAAAAAGGGACAACAGGCCCCAAGTGGAGTCACTTGTGCGAAGTCCATGTCATCAGCCCAAGGCTTAATACCTAACCTAATCACCGTTACAACCTCCCTCAGGAATGCAGTTTAAACCAGTCAGTCTGGATTTTTTTGGTCAGCACCAATGAGGGAATCTGCCACATAGGTAGGCCCTTTCCATCCCCCAAAGGAAGATGTAGTAATCCTCTCTCTGCCTATAAAAGCCTTCCATTTTGTACAGTTCCTTGGAGTTTCTTTCTATTTGCTAGATGGGATGCTGTCTACTTCATGAATCGTTTAATAAAGCCAGTTAGATCTTCAGACTTTCTCAGTTGAACTTTTGTTATTCAACAGTGTTAGGGTTAAGTGAGTTTTATTTAAGTTATTTAGGTTATTTATTTTCAGGGCTTGGATAACATGAAACCAAAAAGAAAACAAAAGGAAAGAAGAGATTAAGAATGAAGGCAAACGAAAGGGCATGTCTTGGTAGAGATAAATTGAATCTAGAACCTGGGTAAACTTTAGTAAACAAAGAGATATAACTCCTTTTGAGTCAAAGGTATTTGTGGTTGGTAGAGATACCTAAATATCTTGAGAGGGAGAAGATAATGGCTGAGAGAGGTCATGCCAGAAAGCATCCATCTTCTGAGCAGGGTTCTATAAGTGATTCCTGTTAGTGGGAGTGTTGCCAATAGCTAAGGATTCCCAAGTACTAGTGAAAGCCCTGTGAAAATGGCTGATCACGTCATCTCAACAAAGCACATGGAGACAAAACAAGGGTGACAGACCAGGAGAATTTTAAGTATGTGGAATAAAGCCTTGAAAGATCCATGACTTTAACAGACAAGAACAAACCTGACTCCATATTGGATCTATTCCTTTAGCTCTAACCTTTGTGCTCTGTATAGGTAGACTGGCAAGTCAATGGGTCTAGAAAGTAAAAGATCCCACAAGAATATTACTAAAAAACAAGGTTGATGAGTTCTAATCCAATGGCAGAGATTATTTCCCTCTTGATCTGTTTTATCTTGTCATATAACAAGGTGGTGATGTAGCCACAAAGATACCAGAATACACAGGCAAAACCTGGCTCCAGTTTGGACATATTTCCAAGTAATATGAAGATATTCCCAGGTACCAACAGAATTCCAATATTCAAATCAATAGGAGGTCTCTTTTTGGGCCTCTTTCAACTTTAGGGGCACCACTCTCTACATTTCTTCACACTAGTCTGACCTATTTTTCAAATTCTCCTTCCCTGGTTCTTCTACTTTCAGCTCCAATTATACTGATAACCCCTATGTCTTGTCCATATTTTCTCTTTTTATTCATTCAACACATTTATTAAGCTGCCATTATGTAACAGAAATTGGTGAAGGCACAAACATGAACAAAACATATTTAAGCGCTGTTGTCATTGACTTGACATTCTAATGGGGGAAGACTAAAAATTAACCAATAAATAAATGCATACTAAGTTAATGCAGTGGGTCAATATGTGTCCCCCCTCTGCAGAAAAAAAAAGAAAAATGATATGTCCAAGTCCTAATCCCAATATCTATGAATGTGACCTTATTTGAAAAAAAGAAAAAGCCTTTGCAGATATACTTAAGAATCTCAAGATAAGGTCATCATAGATTGTAGGGGAAGCTCTCAATCCAGTGACAGGTGTCTTTATAAAAAGGGAAGATACAGAGACACAGAAAGAAGGCCATGTAAAGAGGGAGGTAGAGATAGAGTTATACAGCCCTAAATCAAGGAATGCCGACAGCTTGGAGGGAAGCTAGGAGAAGCTAGCCACCAAAAGCTAGGAGAGAGGCATGAAACAGATCCTCCCTCAGGGCCTCCAGAGGGAACTAATCTGGCAATACCTTGATTTTGGACTTACGGCTTCCAGATTTGTGAAAAACTAATTTTCTGTTGTTTCTAGGCATTAAATTTGTGGTAATTTGTTATGGCAGCCTAGAAAACTAATACAGTCAAAAGATGCTGAGAAGTACTATTGGAAGAAGTTAGAGATGTAAGGCTATGTTAAGAAATCACAAATTTAGACATGTGAGTGAGTATACGACATTTGGTCCAAGATCTGAAAGAAGTAGAAATCCATGTAGAAATCTAGGGGAAGACATTTTCAAATACAAAGAACAAGGGTACAGAACATGACTATGCATTAAAGGAGCAGCAAAGACAGTGTGGGCAAGCTAGTACAAGTGAGGAAAGACAGAAGAAAATAGGTCAGGAATAGAGCCTGAGGCTGTTTCATAGGGTCTCTTGTAGGTAATGTTATATACAATGAAATGTAAGTTATTGGAAGGTTATGTGCAAAGAAGTGATGTGTTATGACTTAGGTGCTGTGTTGTGAATATTCTAGTTTGAAAGGGGGGGTAAATACAGTAGTAGGGAAAATAGTTAAAAGGCTATTACGATCACCTAATGAGAATAATGGTGCCTTGGGACAGAGTGATAGGACCAGGATAGTGCCAGTGGAGGTGATGAGAGGGGTCAATTCTAAGATGTATTTCGTTTATTCAGTATTATTAAGGTGTATTTGACAAACAAAGCTGTGATATAAAGCAACGGTCCCCAACCTTTTTGGCACCAGGGAACAGTTTTGTGGAAGACAATTTTTCCACGGACAGGGCCGGGGGGGAGATGGTTCAGGCTGTAATGCGAGCGATGGGGAGCGGCAGATGAAGCTTTGCTCGCTCGCCTGCCGCTCACCTCCTGCTGTGCAGCCCAGTTCCTAACAGGCCGCAGACCAGTACTGGTCTGTGGACCGGGGGTTGGGGACCCCTGATATAAAGTGTACAACATGCTGATTTGATAAACAAATACATTATGAAAGAATTCCTACAATCAAGTTAATTAAATCCATCACCTCACATATTCCCCTATTCTTTTTTCTTTTTGGGGAGAACATTTAAGTTTTACTCTCTTAGCAAATTTCAATTATACAATACAGTGTTATCAACTATAGTCACCATGCTATATACATTAGATCCTAAGACCTATTCACCTTATAAGTGAAAGTTTGTATCCTTTTACCAGCCTCTCCCTATTTCCCCCAACCCCTGCCACCACCATTCTACTCTGTTTCTAGGTCCTCAATTTTTTTTTTAGGTTCCACATATAAATGATACCATGTAGTATTTGGTCTTTCTCTGCCTGGCTTATTTCACTTAGCATAATGCCCTCCAGATTCATCTGATTGCTTTTTAAATTGTCCTCATCTCTCTTCGTTTTTGATCACTCAAACTGCGTATTACAAAAAGTGGCTCTTGACAGACATATATATTTGTTAGGTTGAATGTAATATTTACTAAAATCAATACTGAGAGCATAAATTTCAATCCACAATTCTGGTGTGCACAAAATGAAATTATTTTATTTCTCTATAATTTTATCATCTATTTTAAGCCCAATTCTACCTTAAAATATTTGCTCAGTTCCAGATAATCTCAGTTATTTCAAGTTCTTCCATCTCCCTTGCCACCTTCTACAAGGTTTTATATAAATATCAGAGATTTTTAAATACCTGGAGCTGGAGAAGCTTTACAGTGTAGCACACAGACAATGATGTGACAGCAACCTCGTTAGATCAATGAGTGAGCTGCCCTCTGTCTACCTTCTGTCCAAAGTTGTACTGTGCCTTATCTTGTCTTTACTCTTATGAGTCTATCACAAGTTCTCTTCAGGGCCTGATTTCCATCAGATACTTCTGAATCTCTCTTGGGCAAATTAAAAATATTTTTCTCTTCCCATTGTGTATTAGTTTGCTAGGGCTGCCATAATAAAGTACCACAAACTGGGAGGCTTGAACAATAGAAGTTGATTGTCTCACAGTTCTGGAGGCTAGACGTCCAAGATCAAGTTGTCAGCAGGGTTGGTCCTTCTGAAGGCTATAAGGAAAAATCTGTTCCATGCATCTCCCCTAGCTTCTGGTGGTTTCTTGGAAATTTTTGGTGTTCTTTGGCTTGTAGACACATCACCCTGATCTCTGTCTTACTGTTCATATGGCATTCTCCCTGTGTGTATGTTTGTTGTCAAAGTTCCTCCTCATATAAGGACAGGAGTCATATTGGATTCGGGCCCACCCTAATGACCTCATTTTAACTTGATATCTCTGTAATGACTCTATTTCTAAAGAAAGCAAGTTACCCTGCTTGAATAAGAAGCTCAGGTACTTGGCAATTAGGACTTTAACATATGAATTTGGGGAGAAGGATGCACAATTCAACTCATAATACCTTGCCATATTGTACACAGAAAATTAGGAGGTCATTTCATGACCACATACCTAGAAATCCACCCATAACCATATTTACTCTTCCACTCCCACCTCATTGCTGGATGCGAGGCTTACTACAGGGCTTGGTTACTCCCTAGTGTCACCCCAGCAGTTCTTGCTACTTTCAAATCCCAAAACGCTTCTGGAGTTTATATCTCCCAATAGTACTCAATCAGGAAGCAGGTCCCCTTCTCACAGACATACACTGCATCAAATCATTTTGCCTTCCAGGTAAGGAATCTTTATATACTCAGAGGAGGAAAAATTGACTCTTAACAGCAATGTCCAGCCTTTCCAGCCTCCTATCATAGTATAAATCAGAAACACTGATGTTTTCAGGACTAAGCACTGCCAACTTAAAAGCTTTAACTTCTAAAATTGAAAAATCTTTGTCTTCATTTCTGACATTATCATCTCTCCCTGGTGGCAGTGAATAACTAGTTCAAATACAGGCAAATCCCTGGAATAAAAAGAACTACCAGGAATGAAACTCACACCATTTAACATATGAAAATATCACCCAACTGCATCAACATTCCCCAAAGTGTGATTCTCAAACACTTGTTTCTCAGGGTCAATATCAGGTTATCAGAAATTGAAAAAAAAATAGAAAAGGGAAAGTTTCATAGTCAAATAAATTTTGGAAATGCTGACTTAAACAAAAAAATAGATGTCTAGAAACATGGAAATGTAGACAGGAAAGGGACTTGAGGTTTGGTTTAATTCAATTTTTGATAGATGAAGAATCTAGTCCCACAGGTGAGAAATAACTTATCCAAGACTGCACAGCTACTAATCTCAGTATTTGGACACTCAGTGAAAAGTGTTTTTCATCTTTCTGTACTAAATTACCTATTTTATACAAGGAGGGTGGGGAACAGAGAGAAGAAGAGAGAAAAGACGTAATAGAAAAATAATAACCTAAGTAATCCAATTTAATTCCACTAACAACCTTGGGCACCTACCATGTACTAGTAATATCGTACGATAATAGCAAAGGAAAAAACATGACCATTGTTTTTAAGAAACTCAACAAGTGGATGTAGTTTAACCCTACATCCCATATGGGTGCCAACAGTAACCTCTGCACGTTAAAAGAAGGACACAGCTATGTTATAGGATAGAAAGCATTTTCCATTCTCTACACAGTATCTATTATGATGAATCGCAACTCAAGCAAATTAAATACACTCTATAATGTGAAAGGAACATAATTCTGGTCAGTGGAAATTACACTTGATTAATCTACTAATGAGTTTATAAAAATTCTTAGAAAAGATGCCAATCCAAATGACATTTATAAGAAACTTCATTCTCACTGATATGGAATTGTTTTAAAAAAGAGGAAAAAAGGTCAGAATAAATAGGCATTTCTCTATTTAAATACACAGAAATAATTTTTCAGACAACTTACAATTCCAGTTTTGAGGAAACCATACACTTTCAGGGCTGGATGGCATCTTAGGCATTAACTAGTCCACCCAACTCTTTTATTGAGGATAAAAAGAAGGTGAGAGGAATTAAACTACTTACACGTTTATAATTTTATTGAGAGAGAGCAAGAGTAAATAGTAAGTAGCAAGAGTATATCTCCAAGTCTGCAGATAAAACCGTATAGTAAAACAGAATAGCAGGAGGATGAGGAATAAACTCAAGGAAGGATTTAGTGATGCTGCAAGTAAGGCGAAGAGTAACAAACGTATTTCGATGTGATCACATTAGCGCGTTTAAGACCATTAACCCAAACTATTACTATAAAGTGTTTGATTGTAAAATACTGCTTGTGACTTGAAATAAAATCTAGAAGACATTCTAGTCTCTTCTTTACAGAAGTTAACAACATACCATTGCAGAAGAAAAGGCCTATTAAAGCCAATCAACAAGATGGGTGAAAAACAAAAGTTTATCATTCTTACATAATCTTTTATCAACCCATATCAGACATCTTCACCTATATATTGTTTTATGCAATTCTGGGTGAAATTCAAGACAATTCAAAAAAAGATAAAAATCAACCCCAAAATTACATATGAAAAATAGAAGAAAAATCAAGAAAGGAAAAAACTGATAACAAATATCATGTAAGAGTATTTTTTCATTTGTATAATGGATTAGCATGTGTCGACCTGTTTAAATGGTGACATGATGAAAACAAAGAAACTCTGCAACTTGATCAATGTAATTATGAGATAAATAAAAGAAAGTTCTCTGTTCAGCAACTAGCAATATATGAGGTCAATTATTATAAGGTACAATCAGTATGATGATGCTCAGACTGACTCAGTAGATTGTTTAGGGGGAGAGTTAAAACATGATATTTTATGACATGACTATTAAAAAATGTTGACACCTAAATATTTGCCACTATGCCATGGCACTTAAAGCTTTTAACCACAAAGATGCAGTCCACAAGTAAGACATAGTAAAAAAAAAGTCTCATACTACTTTATAAGATTTCAAAAAAACCTATCATACATAATTCAAAGGTTTAGAATACATGGATCTCTGAAAAGATAATAAAAGGACAAAATTCAAAAAACCTTGTTTTCCCTCATACGTACTAAATGAAGGGGCCATGGCCTGAAATGGCGGGGCAATCAAGACCACCACAGGATTGGTTTGAAGGCAACTTCTGCCACCATGAAAAAAGGAGGAATAACTTACCCTCTGTGCTGTGGTCTGCTTGGGCACACATCTAGATGTGGTAATAAGAGTCATTATTTCCAGGAACAACAGTCTTTAAAGTTGCACCAGAGATTCTGGTAAATTCATAGTATAGCTAGGTTTGTGGACACCATTTCTTTGTAATTGACTGAAAAACAGTGAGAGATTTTAATTTAAAAAAAACCGTCTCCTCAGCCAAAATGAAATGAAAATTACATTGATGATATGGAATTAGGCCACAAGTCAGATGCCATAATTTTTTTAACTAAATAAGAGAAAATGAACATTCAAGAGAAATGAATATAAATAAGAGATACTACTGCCACAAAATCTCACCTTTGGCTCTAAAGCCACTGGCACAGAGTCCAAGAATTTAGGACTTCATCTTTCAGTTTGAGTGCTCTATTTTATGTCTTCAAGACTTCTATAACTGAATTTAGTTTTACTCTCAATCTCAAATGTTATTTTAAGAACTACTGAAATTAAAAATAGTGGAAAGCTGATGGAAACTCTCCATGGATAAAACATGTAGTTTTATTAAGCTACTTTACTCCTGGCAACTGTTTTCGTGGTACGGTGGTGGTAGCATTCTTTAAATGCCAACATTCCACTGGTGCTGAAAGTCGGCACTTTTTGCAAATAACTGAGACCTCTGAAGATTAATCCATGTGAATTTCCCACCTCATGCCTGGTAGATGCATAACATGAGGGTAAACTGAATAAAATGATAGGACTTCATAACGAATATTGATTTAGACGTAGATTATCCATTTTTAACAAGTTCCAGGGATGACTCTTACACACATTTGTGACTGGGACACTCTAAGATTTGGTTTCTCACAAAAGGCTATGGAGATTTTCCCTTTTCTGGAAAATTGGCAAAAGCTGGAACTCTACCAATCTGTGCTGATTGAATTTTTGGTAGCTTGCTTGTCAGAGATCAGAGAAAAGAGATATATATTTTGGATTCTAAATAGTAATTGAAAGAACATTAAAAGGCAAAACTAATTATGTCTAAAAATCCCTGATTCATTGTCCCTTGGCATGCAGCAAATCTGTTATCACTAATGAGTCATCACCTATGTAATTATATTTCACTAATTATGAAGACTCTCCTTGAAGTTATTGACAATTTAAGACTTTATGAACATAAAATTTATCAAATTCATATACTGACTGGCAAATAAAAGTATCTACTTGCATGTTTGCAGGTAACAGAAGGCTTTAGCAACTTTACCTTAATTTTTGACATACCTGCCTGCACTCACAACTAACTTACACATTTTTTGTCCTTACTCTTCATGCTTCCTCTACCATCATTTTTCAGTATACTAAGCTCTAGTTTAATTATTTACTTTTGACCTGAAAAGACACCCATCAGCGTGTCTCCCCAGAATTCAGTTGTAATTTATTTACTCTTAGGAAGAAATATTTATTCCTTACTATTTACATTTCCCTAAGGTGAGATTTTCCCCTGAACACTTCTTTTTTTTTTTTGCGGTATGCGGGCCTCTCACTGTTGTGGCCTCCCCCGTTGCAGAACACAGGCTCTGGACACGCAGGCTCAGCGGCCATGCCTCACAGGCCCAGCCGCTCCACGGCATGTGGGATCTTCCCGGACCGGGGCACGAACCCGTGTCCCCTGCATCGGCAGGCAGACTCTCAACCACTGCGCCACCAGGGAAGCCCTCTCCTGAACACTTCTTATTGACAAGATGTGGAACAAGAATCTGACCCTGCATAGTTCAGTTTACTAACTTTTCCTCCTTTTGAGAATCTCCTTGCCTGCAGTGAGTATGCACTTTGGTTTGCTCCTCCAAGCCATACATTTTACAAGAACTCCCATGTGGGAACATCTGTGACCATTTACAGTTGTCTGTAACTTGGTGGGTAAGCATAATTCTGAGGTTCAGTACTAGGTAACTTATCATTGCCACATCCTGTAATACATCATTTACCTGCATTAACCTTATACTTTGCTATCTAGCCACTTGAGTGTTTTTTTTCCCTCTAAACTGGTTTCAAACTCAGAAGGAAAAGAAGAGCAACATTTATTGTACTCCTTCAAACCCCAACCCATTATATAAGTAAATATATGTTTAATGCGTAACATATGGCCACTCTCCTTGGATTTTCTTCATACTCCTCTTTATCGACCTTCAAAGTAGACTCTGTGTTTATATTTAAGAAAAGCAACGAGGGGTCTGCAAATAGTACCCAAAGTATTCCAGAATAAAAGGAGTATAACAAATTGGAAGGTTAAATGAACAACATGATAAGATTTTTTTTTTAATCTTAGTGTAGTATTATTGGTAATAATCCTTAGGAGAGAAATCCCATTCCCCAGTCCTTCTGTTTCTCTATGAAGGACTTTCCACTACAGTAAAATCCCTTCCTCTGTCTAGAGGATGGTGCTGTGAGGGGGAACCTGAGAATACATGGCCCAGCCTTCTGAATCCTCTCTTTGGGACATTCCTACCTCAGAGAACATATGTACTGGTGGTTCCCTGATAAGAAGCATTTTGGGGTGGTTGCCTGTGCCTTTCAAGAACTTCTTGTGCCCATGCAAATAATTCAGCTTAAGATTAAGTACAGTGATATAAAGTCCATCATTTCCACCAAACTGAGCCATATTCTCCAAAAGGTTTTGTCGGTAACTTAGGACACATTTTAACCTCAAGTTTTCTTGACTCCTGTGCCTTTCAGTTGTTTTCAAATCAATTAGGGTTGAAGGGGGTGTTATTTATTAAGTGCCCTCAGACCTCAACAATAATATACCTTCCATTTGATGAGGGACTTTATTTTTTTCATTCCTATAGCATCAGCACCTAGAATATTGCTTATTGCATATTGGACACTCAACAAATATTTGCTGGATCTGTTGAAAGAATTGGAATTTTATCATTTTCATGCTTTACCTAAGGCAGTAACAGTGATATATGGCTTCAGTTTTTCAGGGAAAGACTCAGAAAACATGAGGAACTGAAATTCTGCTTTAGATATTTATATAACCCCTGCAACTTAAAGCCTTTTGAGGTTCCTTCCATCTCTAAAATCCTGTAAAACATAATGAACACCTATAAAAATGCCTGAAATAAAAATATAATGACCACACTAAATGCTAGTGAGGATGCAGAGAAACAAGATTACTCACATATTGCTGGTAAGAATGTAAAATAGTGCAACCTGGAAAATGGCAGTTAAAAAAAAAAAAAAACAGGCAACTAACATACAACCCAAAATTGGACTCCTGGGCATTCATCAGAGAAAAATGAAAATTTGCGTTCACACAGAAACTTACACATGAATGTACACAGATGCTTTACTCACACAGGCATGAACTGGAAACAACCCAGGAGTCCTTCAGTGGGTGAATGGTTAAAAAACTGGCAATATCCATACCATGGAATACGACTCAACAATACAAAGGACGGAATTACTGACACAATCGACAACTTTGATGAATCTCAAGGGACTAATACTGAGTAAAAAAGGCCAGTCCCAAAAGGTTGCATAATGTGTTATGCCATTTAAACAACATTCTTAAAATGACAAAACTACAGAAATAAATGACAGAATATTAGTTGCTGTGGATTAGAGGCAAGGTGGAGGAAGAAGGTAGATGTAGATATAAAAGAAGGATCCTTGTGGTGCTGGAACTGTTCTGTATCTTGACCGCATTGGTGGCTACATAAACCTTCATAAGTGATAAAACTGCTTACAGCTAAATATACCCACTCACACAGGAGTACATGTAAAGCTGGGAATTCTGAATAAGATCTGTGGTCTTAATATCTTGGTATAATACTGTACTACAGTTTTTATAAGATGTTATCAATGGAAGAAACGGGGTAAAGAGTTCACAGAATTTCGGAATTATTTCTTACAACTGCATGTGGATCTGTATTTATCTCAATTAAAAACTTAATTTAAAAAGTCTAATTCTTGGGGAGGGGTAGTTAACAGCAACAATCAGATAATAAGCATTTTTTTCCTAAAATAAGTGATCTACACTAACTTCTTTATTTTTTCTTTACATTTTTTCAAGTTTTTTCTAATTACACAATCATGCACATATAAGTCAATAAAGAAGTGTGTAAAGACTATGTTTATAATCTCTTTCTCCCTCTCTCCCATCTCACTGTCTGTGAAGTAACAGATGTTAACACTTTTACATATATCCTTCAACACAATTTTCTATGCTCATACAAGCACGGATACACATATGTATGTATATGTAGCTTTTTATGTACAGATTAGGTTATATAACACTTCATAATAGAGCTATATCATATTTTAATCAATCAGTAATAGAAATTCAAGTTTTTCCCACTTTCATGTGGGTTTTGGTATCAAAAATAAGCTGTAATAAATATCCTTTTATATTTATCTTTACATCCTAGATTGTTCAGTCAATATACACACTTTATTTTGAAGGATACTGTCCATATTTTGAAAAGCTACTCAACACTGAACATTACTTAAGGGAATTTACCTCTTCTACTTGAGGTCTTTATAACTATCTAAAGAATTACGAGATGACCAACTACAGATTGGTAACTGTATGTGTAATTTTTCTCCACACAGAGGAAAACAACCAGAATTTCAGCATTTTAACTAGATATTTCTTTAAAAATACTTACACTTACTTTTTATTCTTTGCAAGGTTGCACTTTTTAAAATTATTGGTTTTCTTTACATCTTATATTTCAGGCTTCAATTTTTCTTATGAAAACTTACAAATTTAATATTTTGATAAAATTAAATTTTAAATTATAAGTGCTCCAAAAATCTAAGAAATTTGTGCATGGTACACTATTTCCATTATTATTATGTTTTCAAATATTATTAACTTGAAATGTCAACCTAAAATATCCTTACTGATAATATCCAGCACTTGTTAAACTGCAAGAAAATTCACTGCTTCATAAATCCTTCTGGAAAATAATTATTAAACATTAACAAATAGCTGTACAAATATTCATACACTTTGAGCACCTGCACTTCTGAAAATTTTGATAAGCAAATAATCACAATGTAAAAATAAATTTTCAGAAAAAATATTTAATAAGATAGGAAAATGTCAATAATATATTGCTAAATGAAACAGCAGTTTGTAGAAATAATATACTAATTAAGGTTTTTTTGATATTAAAAAAAATGGAACACACCCCAGGTCAATTATGCAAAAAAGAAAATGCACCATGAACACCAAAGACAGGAATTTAGCGAAACCTTGGAAATACACTAATCATGGCCTTCACGGTAATTGGCACCCTCTCCCCGCTTCTGGATTCTGCTCCTTTCTGTTGGCCTGTCTTATTCTCTTATCCTGGTGCCACCTGACTTCCTCTGCCTTCTGGTCTATATGTCAGAAAACATTTGGTTTTCCTCTATTCAATAGACTAAGAAGTATGAGGATGGAATCTGTTCATTCCAATTCCAGATCCCTTAGAGAAAGATTTTGTTGGCCCTGATTGGGCCATTTACCCACCCTAGTCCAATCAGCTGTGTGATGTTGTTGGTAGTGGAAAGGAGAGGAACAGAGAAAAGTCATGTTATATGAATACAGACGCAGGTAGTCTTGCCCGCAAGATTCATGTGAATAGGAAAAATATATGTATATATTTGTATAGTTAGATGTCTAGCAATTTCATACCCGTAATACATATAGATGAAAAGATATATATAAAGCCATGTATATTAATAAGATTACCCTATTTATGAATATATGTAAAACACATCTAAATTCTAACCAAATATTATGTGGTAATTAAAGTGATAAAAGATTTTTATTTATTCTTTATCCTTCTATACATTTTTTCACTTTATCAATAAATATTAACTACTTTTATAATAAAGGCAGGTATATTAAAATAAATGTGTCAGATAAAATTGAATAATAAAAAATCATAGAATATTCACAATGCTAACCTTCACTTATTGTTTCATCAGCTGATCTTCTTAAGATGTGCATGCAAATTTTAAACTAAACCAATTCAAAATATAGAAGAATTTTTGGAGAAGATATTTGCAAACAAAGTGACCAACAAGAGATTAATCTCCAAAATATACAAACAGCTCATGTAGCTCTATGTCAAAAAAAACAAACAGCCCAATTAAAAATGGGTGGAAGATCTAAACAGACATTTGTCCAAAGAAGACATACAGACGGCCAAGAGGCACATGAAAAGATGCTCAACATTGCTAATTATTAGGGAAATGCAATTCAAAACTACAGTTGAGGTATTACCTCACACCAGTCAGAATGGCCATCATCAAAAAGTCTACAAACAACAAATGCTGGAGAGAGTGTGGAGAGAAGGGAACCCTCCTACACTGTTGGTGGGAATGTAAATTGGTACAGCCACTCGGGAGAACAGTATGGAGCTGCCTTAAAAAACTAAAAATAGAACTAACATATGATCCAGCAATCCCACTCCTGGGCATATATCCAGAGAAAACCATAATTCGAAAGGATACATGCATCCCAATGTTCACTGCAGCACGATTTACAATAGCCAAGACAGAGAAGCAACCTAAATGTCCATCGACAGAGGAATGGATAAAGAAGATGTGGTATATATATACAATGGAATATTACTCCACCATAAAAAAAGAATGAAATAATGCCATTTACATGGGTGGACCTAGAGATTATCATACCAAGTGAAGTAAGTTAGACAGAGAAAGACAAATATCATATGATGTCACTATATGAGAAATCGAAAAAAAATTATACAAATGAACTTATTTACAAAACAGAAACCGATTCACAGACTTTGAAAACAAACCTATGGTTACCAAAGAGGAAACGTGGTGGGGAGGGATAAATAAGGAGGTTGGGATTAACATATACACACTACTATATAAAAAACAGATAATCAATGGGGATCTACTGTATAGCACAGGGAACTCTACTCAATATTCTGTAATGACCTATATGGGAAGGGAAATCTGAGGGAGAATGGATATGTGTATATGTATGACTGAATCACTCTGCTGTACACCTGAAACCAACACAACGTTGTATCAACTATACTCCAAAATAAAATAACTAAATTTAAAAATATATAGGAGAATTTTTGCAAAGTGAGTGCAAATTCAGTGAAATATTAAGTTTGGTACATATAAAGGATTGATACATATTGCAGAACTAGAATGTTAACATTCACTTTGCTACCTTGTGGTGATAAGACAGAGTTTTAATACTGAGAATAATTACTAAACCATGCTGAAAAAGAAACTTAGTGAATAAAGCATTTTACAGACCTAAGTGCTAAATATTTTTCTAGAATTATAATAATTATAATGTCTAGAAAATTAATGGGATAATCATTTTTAGGCTTATTTTTACCAACATTTTTTAAACAAATCATAATATTGCCTTTAAAATCATTGAAAAGGTCTTAAAAGTCAGTAAAGGTACAGTAAATACAGACAATTATCTGAAAAATTTGTGCATGGCACTCCGGCTAGTTTTGTGCATTTTTAATAAATCTCCTTTAAGCTTGAACTAAATGTTCTGTGACTGAATATTAGTACATAGAATTGAGGCCAGAAGTCTGCTAAAATAAGAAGTCTGATTCCCAGAATGGGAAACTAGTCAGGCTCTTTAGCTCCAGATAATTTCAGCTGTTTAACATTACTTTAATAATCTTTATTGATTTCAAAAATATAAAACATTATTTCATATATCCATACCAACATATTGCAACAAGAAATATAAATGTAAATTTGATTTCTTGATAGACAGAATCATAATTGAATTACACGCAGTGAATTTGCCATCTTGATACTAGTTATTGTGGCTTCCCTGTTGATAAAATGGAGATTCTACCTCTTGGTCATCCATGTAATTTTAACAATAAGTTGCTCCTAGAGCCTGTGATTGCATCCAGAACCTGTGCCAAGCAGGTTTGATAAGGCTCCCACTATAAAGGGATAGGTTATGTTTTGCCAGGTATAACCTGCATCCCAGAGTAAAGAACTGCACAATTAAGTCTTGGAGTCAGCAGGGATCATACAAATGTTTGAACAGTTTTGAGATCATCTAAGGACTGTGATCATCTCAGAAAAGCACTTCAGTTGTTTTGACTAAAGTAAATCCTATAAAATTTCTCCTGGGACACTTGAAGTTAGTGGCAGACTCTGAAAATACAACTCCCCCAATGGAATACCATGTAGAGAATACAGAGAATTCCCCACTCCACCCTCCAGTCGCCATCACGGTGTGTACCCACGCTAGCATTCAAATATAACATCCCAAAGAAATGTGATAGAGCCTGGAGCTGGATAAAATCAGCTATGTACACTATGAAATATATGTCATGGTTCTATTTGTTATGTCTGTGCTATGTTGTTTGGTTTTCTTCAAATTAGAAACCAAAACAAATTACGAACTCTAGCTCATGGAAAGACATACTATTACCACATTCAATTGTGTTTTCCAAACTCTACTGCAACCATTTTTTTAAGCTATACTATGTCTCTCCCCCAGAGACTTCTTTATTTCTGTAAACTAAAGAGCTGGAGAGCAGGGATGAGATGTGTGATGGCCCTTACACCTTTACACCTCACTAGTGGAGGGACCTAGAAGTGCCAAAAGCTGTCACTTTGAGATGTGAATGACAAGAAAAGCTGGAAAGTTACAGAGGGACATGTGAAGCTAGAGGAAAGGATTACATAGATGTTGAATTCAGATTTTTATTCCCTACTCCAAAAGACAGACTGATGGAAGAGGCCCAGGAATCACTGGCCTTGAGCCCAGAGCTGAGCTTAGTTAAAGGGTCCATCAGTGACCTTGAATACAGATCTAAAATCATGTGGGCTCGGGAATGGGAAAACAAGGAAATCTCCTCACCGAGGCCTTATTTTTTTCACAAACTCCTAATAGTTTCAGTTTCTCTTCCTGTCAGCTGCAAATTTCAGGCAGATGTGATCATTAGACAATTTCTTTCAAGGAGTCTATCAAAGAAATAACATTACTTTATATGTCAATTCTGGAAAGAGAATAAATATATGCCATTACCCAACATCAGTTTAAAAATTAAAAATAACTCAATAAGATGGAAATGCTAGAAATATAAAACCATTCTATGAAGTTTTATGCCTGCCATGTTTAAAATTACACATTAATCCAATTTGCAGAGTTGGTAATCTGATAAAAATAAACAAAGCTCATATTTAGATATGAACTAAAACTCCCCTATCTGCCAGAAAGCAACTACCATTTAAGCTGCTTTTTCATTGAAATGTGTCTATTTCAGGTCTTGTAACCACTAATGTGCTTGAATCGTAAAATGAAAAAGCTTAGAATTTCATGTAAGATAACCTTTCCTCAACATTCAAAATACTTTGCAATGTGATCCTCTTCTTAGCTTAAAAATTAAACTTTGGTCTACATCAAAAGCAGTATGAATAATGAAATTGCTGTATGGTAAGCTTGGAGACAGGTCAGAACAGAAGTGGGAGAAGTGGATGGAGGGGTGCCCTAACTAGACTGCTTCAATCTTGTTTCACCGAGTTGAGCTTCATTAGTATTATAGTCCCGTGCATCAAGACCACAGAAGGCATCCTTCCCTCCCCGACTCCTGGTCTTTACTTCTATCTTTTTCACCCAGATGCAGTAAAAATAACTAAAAATCACTTAGTGATTGTTTCATGCTAATCGTTATGTTAAATACTAATCAACTAATTTGATTTTCACAAAAAACTCATGAGGTAGGTGCAATATCTGGACTTTAAAGATCAGAAAACTGACAGAGCCAGGTTTCCAACAGCATTACTCACAATAGCCAAAAGGTAGAAGCAACCAGAGTCCACTCACAGACGAAAGGGATAAACAAAATGTGGTATACACATACAACAGAGTATTATTCAGCTTAAAAAGGAAAGAAATTCTGACACATGGTACAATGTATATGAGTCTTTAGAATACTCTGGGGAGTGAAATAAGCCAGTCACAAAAGAAAAATACTGTATGATTCCACTTATATGAGGTGCCTAACATAGTCAAGTTCAAATAGATAGAAAGTAGAATGGTTGTCAGGGAAAGGGGGAGAGGCAGAGTTGTTGTTCAGGGGTATACAGTGTTAGTTTGGCAAGATGAAAAGAGTTCTGGAGACTGGCTGCACAACAACATGAAGGCACTCAACATTATTAAACTGTACACTTAAAATGGTTATGATGGTAAATTTTGTGTGATGTTTATTTTCCCATGATTTTTTAAACATTTTTAAAAGACAGGCAAACTGAGACACAGAGAGGTCAAATATACTCAGAAGTTTTGTTTCTGCAACTGCCATACTAAAATAATTTTAATATTTTAAAACATTAATTTTTTTAATGTAAAGGAAATATGTTTGAACAAAGAATCACTCCTGCAGGATATATACCCTTCCATTCAGATACCCAAGCCATAATCTGGGCATTATCCTAATGTCACACATTATTCCCTCTCCTTCTTGTCCAACATCCAGTCAGTCACTAAATCTTACCGATTCAACCAATAAAACATCCCTTATTTCTATCTCTTCCTTCCTTATCATGACTGCCACTGCTTTATTCAAGGCTGTCATTACAGGGACCTTGCAATCACTTCCTGCCTCATATCCTTGTATCCAAGAAGACTGTTCATTCTGGACTGATCATTGGTGCCTAGACTAAAATCCTTCAAAACCAAACCCTTCAAAGCTTAAAGTCTTTCACATGACATACATGGTGCTGCCAAGCATTGCTTTCATCTCCTATCTCATCTCACACTATCTCTGATCCATAAGCTCCAGACATAACCACCACTTTGGAGGTCCCTAATATGCCAGGTCACTATTAAACTCCTCTGCTCTGAAATATTTTGTTCTCGCTCTACCTGCAATTCCCTCCTTCCCTTCTCACTGAAAAACATTCCCATTCATCCATGAAGAATTATTTCACAAGTATCTACTCTGGGAAGGCATTCTTGATACCCAAGGCTGCAAAGGACTCCCTCAAAATGATTTATTAGTATTAAAAGAATGTCATAATTATTAGTTTATGTGTTTGTCTCTTGAAATCAGGGCCTCTCTTCACAGTGGTCAAAATGTCTTTCTGTCATGACTGCCACCTTCTAGCACAGTGACTGCCTTATTGAAATATTCAGTGAATGTCTGAATGCATGAGTGAATAAGTGATGAATGAATTAGTAAATTGGTGCTTGTTAAGCATGAGTCCCAGCAATACAGCTGCCAAGAGAACCACATCTTGCTGCTTGAAGATGGGTCCCTAATCATGCAGGCTGGTCTATGCATTGCAGAGGAAAGTAAATGAATTTGAAAAATGCTTCTGTGTACTCCATCTCATTAAGGAGACTGAAGACTTGCTAAACAGCACAGAAGAATTACTTAGACAAAAAAAAATTAAAGAAACAGATTCTAGAAAGAGATAATTCAAAGCCAGTCTCAAGCATTAGTCAACAGAGAAAATAATAGCTTGACAGAGACTGGAAAAAGACAAACACGTCTATCCTGTACTGCTGTAGCAGCACAACACATCTGAGACTCTTTCCATAGAAGCTACACTTAGATTTTTTGCAATAGGACAAATGACACCTCATTTTTCAAGAAATGATTAAAAAATGCTGAGCCCTTGAAAACTCTGAGGACCATTATCAGTCTCAAAAAGTAGAGATGTACATTAGCAATTGACAGCTTCCTGCTGAAAAACACAAGGTCAGCATGATGAAGAACTGCTATGGCTAATCAGATATGTTTCTAGACCATGTATACGAGATGTGAATAAAAGTCAATCTTTAGTTAATCAAACCTACCAACTGCTATCAATTGCTGCTGATGCCTGACCCACATAGGAAGGCTTAGCACAAAAGAAATGGGAGACGCATTTCTGATGATTTTAAAGTCCTTGTTTAAAAAACTGGAGCACTTGAGGGCATAAGTGGCATCTTCTTATCTTTCAGTTGAAGGTCATGAATTTAGACAGAAAATAATAATGAGGTTGAGAAGTAGCTTGAGTCAGATCACAGAGCAAAGAATTCTGACAGATTTGGAATATACCCAATAAGCAATTAGGAGCCATTGAAGTTCTTTGCAGAGGGAAGTAAATTTACATTCTAACTCATAAGTTAGACTCATGTAAATTGAATTTATGGAATCAATTAAGTGTGACATAAATGCCTCTAGAATATACTAAAACTAAAACATTTTATAAGGCTTGAAAGACAGAGTACTAAATCTTAAGCGGCAATAACCCTACTAAGCTTTATCAGGCCTTGAAATCACTGGCCAAATATTCTTCAGTCCCCTATATATAACCTCTTTATTTTTTTAATCTGAAATGCCTAAGGGTACTTTTGAACAGTGTACATCAAATTACTTGTGTCTTGCAAGAGTGTGAGAATGGTGCCCACCCCCCATCTATAGAGCTACATCCAAACCTCCAATCCATTGTTCCGGGCTTCCAGTGCCCATTGAAGCCAAGGAACCAGAAGGCCCAGGATTGTGGTATTAAATTAACTGTTTGGGGGACTTCCCTGGTGGTCCAGTGGTTAAGAATCCACCTTACAATGCAGGGGACACGGGTTCAATCCCTTGTTGGGGAACTAAGATCCCACATGCCGTGGGGCAACTAAACCGGCGTGCCACAACTAGAAAGAAGCCCCTGCACCACAACGAAAAACCCTGCATGCCGCAACAAAGATCCCGCATGCCTCAACAAAGACCCCATGCAGCCAAATAAATAAATAAATAAATATTTTTTAAAGTAAATGAAAACATTATTAAAATAAACAAACTGTTTGACAGCAGAAATATTACTGGCCCAACTTTCATCATAATACCTCCTCAAACATATATAGCACTTGCTGTATGCCAGATACTATTCCTATATATATATATATATAAAGAGAGAGACAGAGAGAAATAGACAGACATATATTCACTTCATCTCCACTTACAGCAAACACACTCTTCATAACATCCTGTAAACTAGGTACTCATTACCCACGTTTTACAGAAAAGGAAACAGAGACATTAAATAACATAGCCAACATTGCTCAAGGAGGAAATGGCAAAATTGAGATTTAATCCTAGGAAGCCTGGCTCCAGAGTCCATTCTCAATCACCAAGTTTTCATACTGTTTCTATAAAGTTTTTATTCCATTTTACCCTCTTCTGTGCTTGTGTAGCACCCTATACATGCCTCTGTCGTGGTGCTTCTCAAATTATGCTAAAACAGTATTTTATTATTTATATATTAATTATTTTATATATTTTATATAGAAATGTTTTATTTATATATTACTATACATAGTAATACTATATTATTATTAATACATAGGAATATAATGTTATAGTATTATTACTATATCATTTATAGTAATATAATCCAAAATCCTCTGAGATCCTAGCTTGGGCAGGAAGGAAAATTATTTTATGGTAAACACAATAAATATGTGCTGATGAAAACCCACCAAACACCATGGCTATTCACCACTCTCGGATACCCCTGTCTGCTCAACTGGCATTTGTACTGTCTTTATGACAGCTGACTTTCACCTTCAACTTTTGAACCTTGACCCCTGAATTCCTTTCAGATCACTACCCCTGGAACAAAACCAATAACAATATAACATCTGCCACTACAAAAACAACAATGATAATAAGAACCACAATAAAGACAGGAGTTAGTATTTATTGAGCATCAGCTAAGATTTTAGTCTTTGTTACCCTGGGCTGTCATAGTGGCTGGGCTCTATGCAATACAGAAAGAATTTTGCACTAAGACTACTCTGCATGGACCATGCAATTGTCCAAAGAGCACTCTAAAATGGAACACCTATTCAGTAAAAAAAAAAAAAAAAAAAAAAAAAAAACGAATCAAGAAACATCTGAGGAAAAACTGTAGTTTTTTGCTCTGTGAGGAAACCTACATCAACAACTTTTTTTTTAATCAAGCCACAAGTTTTTCTTCTGCATCACAGACTATCAGCTCTAGCCAGAGAATTCATTAAATCACATGCAAAATTCTACTGCTTAGAATTTTAGCTAACGTTTCAACCTACCTTAGGAATGCAATTAGAGGTTGTAACAATGAGTCACAATTTATCTCAGTACAATGACTTCTGGCTCTTACATAAAATTTTAAAAACTACCAGAGAATGAGAGCAAGAGCCTTCTTCTTCACAATTAATATTTACTAAGTCTCCAGGGCCGCTGGAGATTTGGCCCAAATTACCTCAGTCTTTTTCTTCAAGTCTACAATCACAGCTGCAGTTTTTTTTCCATTACTATAGCAACCACAGGAATGCAAGCATTGTGTTTCCTTCTCTGTCCAAAACATATAAAAGAGGCAAAGCAGCAACAACCACCAGGAGACAGATAAATACCCTAAAAATGGTCATAATTAAGAATTTACATTTATGGGAGTATTTTGAAAGCACATCTGACTTCAGAGTACTTAGATCATTCAACTATGACAAAATACATATTCATTCAAGTTTATTGAATCAAGATTCATTAGTTTCATTTACAGAGACTTTCCACAAAGAAATCCTAAATTTACCAGTTGTCTTTTTGTCTAAACAAATGACAGAAAAAAAAATCTCCCCCATTAAGGTTATAGAGAACTCTGCAAACTACATAAAAACAATGTCTTATTTATACCCAAAAGGGAGCTAGAAAAGGACCAAAATGTAACAATTTAATGGTTTGATCCCCAGTTTTGTTGTTTATACTTCAAAATCATAGTAATAGTAAGGACATTCCTTCATGCCGACAGTTGCATCTTTACGTTCATTATAAAGTAACACAAGTACGGTATTTTAAAGAGAACTCAGCGGAACTTTCAAACATCTGACTCCTATTCTGTGTATCTATGGTTAGGTGACTTTAGAAGTCCTCAGCCCAGTTTTGCTATAATAGAATGAATTTTAAGGTGAAAGATCTGTGGCATAAATAACTGCATTCTTCACTGTAAATACAGTGACTTAGGTTTTATACACAGACACATCTTCAAGGCTGGCTGATATATACTTATTCGTTGGGGGAAAAGTAAGAGGAAAAAGATTTTGAAGGATCTTCCTCCATCATCTATTCTGGCCTCTTTTTTCAGAAGAAAGAACTGATATAGAGATAAAATGATGTTAGACAGTTAGATAGCCCTCCCAGTTCTCACAAAAAAAGGTTCCTAACACTTAATTTTTCTCTTTTACATTTACAAGGAAGATATGTATCTTAATAATTTTCTAAAGAAATACATATTAAATACTTGCACTAGCCCTGCCAGATTATATAGAGCTCTTCCTGGGAAGTTGGACTCCTATGACAATACGTGTAATTTGCGGAGATAGGTGCAATAATAGATGCATTTACAAAGCATAATGGAAACTCACAGGATGGGTCCTAGTTTCCTTGGAGCAGCTTAACAGAGGTAGGATCATTTTCTGTTGGGTGCTAAACACACTGCACATTCACCAGATGATGGCACAATTTTAGGCACAGGGAGCAACACAGAGGAAGTGTGCTGGAGTTTGGAAGCAGAAAGTGAGCATGAGGCCATTTTGCAAAGGGTCTTGGATGCCATCACAATGAGTCTAGACTTGATCTTGTGGGGAACAGGAGAACTAGCTTTAAGAAAGTCAATGACAATGGAAAAAGAATAACTGGGGAGATGGGCTGCGGTGAGGAGAGACTCAAACAAGAAAGCTGTGCCAGGAAACTAAGGAAGAAGTTAAATAGACACGTTATGGTGAAATAGAGGAGACTGATTAGAAAGAGATTTAGAAGGGAGACTCCACATAACTTAATAACCTTGGATAAATCTAGGAGTCAGTAAAATAGACTAGTTGAAGATAACCATAACTTTTTATTGAGAAATAACATTTTATTAAATTCAGATATACAACATAATGGGTAGATATTTGTACATACAAGTATACCTTAAAGATATTGCAGGTTCAATTCCCAACCACTACACTAAAGCAAATGTCACAATAAAGTGAGTCACACAAATGTTTTGGTTTCCTGGTACGTATAAAAGTTATGTTTACAAAATATTATAGTCTATTCCGTGTGTAGTGGCATTATGTCCCCCAAAAGTACTTTAATTGAAAATACTTTATTGCTAAAAAATGCTAACCATCATCCGAGCCTTCAGAGTCACACTTTTTTGCTGGTCTTGTTTCAATATTGATGGCTGCTGACTGATCAGGATGGTGGTTGCTGAAGGTTGGGGTGGTTGTGGCAATTTCTTAAAATAAAACAACAATGAAGTTTGCTGCATCATGGACTCTTCCTTTCACGAATGATTCTCTGTAGCATGCAATGCTGTTTGATAGCATTTTACTCACAGAACTTCTTTCAAAATTGGAGTCAGTCCTCTGCCACTGCTTTATCAACTAAGTTTATGCAATATTCTAAGTCCTTTGTTGTCATTTCAAAAATCTTCATCCAGGAGTAGATTCCACCTCAGGAAACCACATTCTTTACTCAGCCATAAGAAGCAATTCCTCATCTGTTAAAGTTTTATCATGAGATTGCAGCAATTCAGTCACATCTTCAGGCTCCATTTCTAATTCTAGTGCTTTTGCTATTTCTACTACATCTGCAGTTGCTTCTTCCACTGAAATTTAAACCTCTCAAAGTCATCCATGAGGGTTAGAATCAACTTATCCAAATTCCTATTAATGTTGATATTCAGCTCTTTCCATGAATCATGAATGTTCTCACTGGCATCTAGAATGTAAATCCTTTTCAGAAGGATTTACTTTCAATTACTTTGCCCAGATCCATCAGAGGAATTACTATGGCAGCAATAGCCTTACGAAATGTATTTCTTAAACAGTAAGACTTAAAAGTCAAAACTTACTCCTGATCCATGGGTTGCAGATTGTATGTTGTGTTAGCAGGCATGAAAACACCATTAATCTCACTGTACATCTCCATCAGAGCTCTTGGGTAACGAGGCGCATTGTCAATGAACAGTAGTATTTGGAAAGAATTTTTTTTCTCTGAGCTGTAGGTGGGCTGAACATATTCAGTAAACCATTTTGTAAACAGATGTGCTGTCATCCAGGTTTTATTATTCCTTTTATAGAGCACAGGCAGAGAAGATTTAGCGTAAGTCTTAAGGGCCCTAGGATTTTCAGAATGGTAAATGAGACGTGGCTTCAACTTAGTCACCAGCTGCACTAGCATCTAACAAGAGAGTCAGCCTGTCCTTTGAAGACAGGCATTGACTTCTCTTCTCTAGCTATGAAAATCACAGATAGCATTTTCTTCCACTACAAGGCTGTTTCATCTACACTGAAATTCTGTTGTTTAGTGTAGCCACCTTTATTAGTTATTTGAGCTAGATCTTCTAGATAACTTGCTGAAGCTTCTGCGTCAGCATTTGCTGCTTCCCCTTGCAACTTTTATATTATGGAGATGGCTTCTTTCCTTAAATATCATGAACCAAACTGCTAGCTTCAAACTTTTCTTCTGAAGCTTCCTCAACTCTCTCAGCCTTCACAGAATTGAAGAGAGTTAGGGCCTTGCTCTGGATTAGGCTTTGGCTTAAGAGGATGTCGTGGCTGGTTTGATCTTCTATCCAGACCACTAAAATTTTCTCTGTATCAGCAATAAGGCTATTGCACTTTCTTATCATTTCTGTGTTCACTGGAGTAGCACTTTTAATTTCCTTCAAGAACTTTTCCTTTGCATTCACAATTGGCTAATTGGTTGCAAGAGGCCTAGCTTTTAGTTTGTCTTGGCTTTCAACAGGCCTTCCTCACTAAGCTTAATCATTTCTAGCTTTTGATTTAAAGTGAGACACACGTAACTCTTCCTTCCACTTGAATGCTTAGAGGCCATTATAGGGTTATTAATTGTCCTAATTTCAATACTACTGTTTCTCAGGGAGTAGAGAGGCCCAAGGACAGGCAAAGAGATAAGGGAACAGCCAGTTGGTGAAGCAGTCAGAACACACACATTTATTGATTAACTTTGATTAAGTCTTACATGGTTGTGGTTCATGGTGACCCAAAACGATTACAATAGAAAATAAAACTTTGTTTTATTTTTATTAATTATTAATAAATTTATTATTAAATTAAATAAACGATTTATTAAAATAAATTTATTAATAATTTATTAAAATTAGATAAATTATTTATTTGTTTATTAATTGATATTAATTATTTGTTGTTAATAATTATTAATTGTTTATTATTTTAATACACAGAAAATAATAATAATGGAAAATTTTGAAATATTGTGAGAATTTCAAAAAATGTGACACTAAGACACAAAGTGAGCAAATGTTGTTGGGAAAATGATGCCAACAGACTTGCTTGACACAGGGTGCCCTAAGCCTTCAATTCGTAAAAAACACATTATCTGCGAAGTGCAATAAAGTGAAGCATAATAAAACAAGGTATGCCTATATTGCAAAATAATCTCCACAGTAAGTCTAGTTAACATCTGTCACCACACATAAATGCATTTTTTTTTTTTTTTGGTGAGGAAAACTTTTAAGATATACTTTCTTAGCAACTCTCAAATATACAATTCAGTATTATTAGAGTCGCCATGTTGTTTGGCATGTCCCCAGGGCTTACTTATTTATAACTGGACATTTATACCTTTTGACCACGTTCACCCATGATAACTTCCAACTGGAGCAACGTGAAGGGCAGAAACAGTGAATCATATATAAACTTCTAGATTTGTCAACAAAATTAAATGTCAGCTTCTCTGCTTTGCGATCTCCTCTACTCTCTATGCTCTATCTTTGCCACCCAGTTTACCATCATAATAGTTAAAAACAGTTTAGGGCTTCCCTGGTGGCGCAGTGGTTGAGAGTCCGCCTGCCAATGCAGGGGACACGGGTTCGTGTCCCGGTCCTGGAAGATCCTACATGCCGCGGAGCGGCTGGGCCCGTGAGCCACGGCAGCTGAGCCCTTGCGTCCGGAGCCCGTGCTCTGCAACGGGAGGGGCCACAACAGTGAGAGGCCCACGTACCGCAAAAAAAAAAAAAAACAGTTTAACACCTTCTCTAAATGACATTTTAACAGAAAGTGGAAAACATTTACCAAAGTAATCCACGTAAAAATACCATGAAAAAGAAAAGAATCATCTCTTGGTTTCTTAAATAAATCAAGAAGTTAAAATATTTTATAATTATTTTTCCTTAACTCTTTGCCCTCCATATCTTCTCAGAGAGAAGAAAAATGCTTTAAAAATGTAGCAATCCAACAAATATAGTTTTAACTATTAAGAAAAGCTTTTCACAGTCATACACTGTAGGGGGGATATCTATCTTACTTTCTTTTAATAAACTTATTTTAATATCTAGCTCTTCAAGAAACAATTATAGCTTTGGAACACGTTACATAACAATGTAACACTACTACAGGAGCTTCCACTTTGCTAGCAGGATAATATAAAACTGTAATCATATTACCTCACTGCCATTAAGCATGAGAAAGAAAAGGGCGTATTAGAAAGTGTAAGTATATATTGCATTCTATTTCTTACCTTTTTTTACTCAATATACGTTTTTATGATTTATTTATGTTGTTGTATGTCATTCAGTCCCTTTGCTTCTAACTGCTGCATTGTAATAATTTGCATCCATCCCATTTCTTATATAGTTTGCTTACATTAGACATCTAGGCTTCCTTCGTCTCACTGTACCACAAATAATACTGTAAGAGGTAGACTTAATTTTGCTAAGTACTATAAGATTTCTTTCCAGAATGACCACTTTGGTCTACACTTGGACTAGCAGTGCACAAAAATTATGCCCTCCCACGTTCGCCAATAATTAATAATACCCTCTTTCTATAGCAGAGGGAACTCTGCTCAATATTATGTAACAACCTAAATGGGGAAAGAATTTGAAAAAGAATAGATACATATATATGTATACCTGAATCACTCTGCTGTACACCTGAAACTATCACAGCACTGTTAATCAACTATACTCCAATATAAAATAAAAAGTTAAAAAAATACCCTCTTCCTTAATTTTTGCCATTCTGATTGAAGTGAATGATGATTACTGATATAATAATTTGCATCTCTTACATTACTAGTGAGTTTGAGCATTTCTTCACACTTGAAAGCCACTCATAGTTCCCCTTCTGTGAACTGCCCAGTCATGCTAGTTACCCATTTTGATATTTTGCTTCCTGTTTTACTCATTATATAAATTAAAGTCACATATGCACATAAATTTCATGTTTTACATGGATAACTAAGCATTTTAAGTATCTGACTATGTATGTGTCTATACAAAGAACCTGCCTGAAAAATAGGCTTATAAAAGTATTTTTTTCTTTCTAATTTAACCTGACAATTGTAAAGCATTATTTATCAGAAACTCTATTTTTAAATATTCATATTGCCTGAGAATTTACCCTAAGTGAAAAATTCAACTGAAATGAGAATCTATATGTAGAATGATTGGTAATCTCCAAAATTTCCACAATAGCAGAATAGTAAAGCAAATTCTAGTAGAAGAATATGGTAGAATATAATGTTGCCCATGAAATTATAGTTTAAAAGGTTGTATAATAATTCATTCCAGAAACATTTATTGAGTGCTTATGGAGTACCAAGGACCCCATTAGGTGCAAGGAATATAGGCATTACATTTCAGGCTCCACACAAAGAGCTCATCATCGAGTTAGAAAAAAACACATGCAAACAATTATTACAGATTACTTGCGTACTGTATAGATATGCTTACAAGCAATGTGCTGTGAGAGCTCAAATAACAGGAAACCTCTGCCAGGTGAAAGGGAAATGCTTTGAAGAGGAGTCTAATGTTAAGCTGCACTGTAAGGGATAAACATTTGACAAATACCTCAGTGGGGGAGGGAGACTGCCTTCTAGGAAGACAAGGAGAGCATACTCAAAGGCACTGAGGTGTGAAAAAGCATTGGCCATTTGGGAAATACCCCACTGTTCTTTACTACTGCACTCCTGGATATGTGTCCAAGTCTTGCTAGAGTGAGTATGGAGGCTGGAGAGATATGCAAGAGGCATGTGATAATAGATTTTTATGCCCTTCTTTGGAGGCCTCCAGATGCTTGATAAACAACTACCAAAGGCACAGATATCAGGCACTGGCCTGGGGGTTGGGGATGTGAGGATGAACAAGACAGACAAGCCTCTTTTGAAGGGTGTGAAGTGAAGAATTGACAACCCTATCTTATGTTTTCAGTGGCTTAGTCTAGATGCAGTGTGGAATAAAGAGCAGGAATCGAGGCACACAGAGGCTAGTTACCTTGCTATTGCAATAACACAGACCTGAACTAAAGCAGGAAGTATTTATGGTATATTCATGAGAAGTAAAACACACAGATACAAAGTTATGATAATTAGCATAATCATCTTTTGAAGAATACTTCACAGTATAAAAACTTTCAAGAGCTGGTCTAATGAACTCTTTTGGTAGTCTCTAAAAATAATATCACTGCCTCCATTTTATAGATGGATACTCAGTATCATGCCAAAGGAAAACAGTCAGGGAATGGAAGAAATAGGAATACTATCACGGTTCACTTGACTCGAAAGTCATTCGTTTACTTACATTCAATGATTAACTTATATGTACCAGACATTATTCTATGAGCTGGGGGTAAAAATTCCAACAAAATAAAGCCTTCTTCCTGCAAGAGCAAATAGCCAATTACAACGCAGTACAACTGGTATTCTAATAAGGGCTAAGCCAGAACTGCCTGTCCACTCGTTAAGTGTACGAAGTACAATGAAGACAAAAAGTTAAACCAGAAAAGAAAACCCATTGTATGAAGGGTGGAAGGACGGAAATTTATGTGTTTTCTTAAAAGTCAGTTAATGTTATCATGAAACTTTTATAATTTAAAAGGCTAAAGGCAGATAAAGAAAAAAGAATAAGGGTCAAACACAGAGCACACATGACTTCAAGGCAGCCATTTCATTTCTTTCTATTAACGTAACTCTTAGAAACAACACAGGTGTTAATTCACAGGCAAATGTTTGAAAGGTATGAGATAGCTAAACAGAATCTCCCCCAATTTAAAGAGCTCAAGTGTTTAATAGTCAATGCCAGCAAACAGAATGAAAAGGTGAAGCACAGTAAAATATCAAGAACTAAGGAAACTGGATCAGATAACATTGCTTGCACTGAATGATAAACATTGACTCAAATTAGACTTAATTACCAATGATGCTTACAGTTTTGCCAGCTGTATTATAATTCAAATCACTCCTCCACTTCTTTGCCAAAATGTGTTTGAGAATTTGTTTTGTTATATATGAGAACATCATGTAAAAAAGTACCAATTCTAGACTGAGTTAAAAATAAAAGCCACAAATTCATAATGCATGAGCAAATAAAAATGTTCAAGTAAATTAAGAACCGTGTTTGCCTATTAAAGATAAATAGAAAGTTTGGGGTTGGGGAAGTGGAGGTAGAGGTGGTTTGGGAAGACTGTCTGGAGATCAAATCATTATTTTATCATTAACTTCACTATGTAGGTTTTGTGTTAGTATAATACATGTTGATCATAAGGCTCATCAGACAGAAGTCTGAGGGATAATGTCTTTTTGTCTTTGATGAAGCTATGGTGGATTTTGGAAAGGGCACTGGATTTGAAGCTGGAATATTTTGATCTACCTCTTACCAGCTGTGCGTCCTTGGGCAAGACACTTAATCACTCTGAAATCCAAATTCCTCAAGAAATTTCACACAAAGTTTTTGTGATGTTTAAGTGTGATAACATGTGCTAGAATTTGCAAAATAATAAAATGCCACATAAATATCAGTTATTTATGACTCTAGGTATTTTAAAGAACATTATTAAACTCTAACCAAAACCAAAACAGAGTTAATGTTAAAATATTCTTGACTAGAACGCTTTATCTGCTTTTATTACCTTGTCACCGCATAATATTCATTTTGAAGTTTTTTTTTTTTTTTTTTTTTTTAAGATGTGGCGTCGGGCTTCCCTGGTGGCGCAGTGGTTGAGAGTCTGCCTGCCGATGCAGGGGACACGGGTTCGTGCCCTGGTCCGGAAGATCCCACATGCCGCGGAGCGGCTGGGCCCATGAGCCATGGCCGCTGAGCCTGCGCGTCCGGAGCCTGTGCTCCGCAACGGGAGAGGTCACAACAGTGAGAGGCCCACATACCGCAAAAAAAAAAAAAAAAAAAAAAAAAA